>NC_080172.1:81258781-81614130 GCF_950295315.1 Erinaceus europaeus | reverse complement strand
AAAAAGCTTTCAGGTTGTGAATACATTTTCTAAAAGCCAGTGCCCTCATCCAAATGGCTTATAGCTGCTTTCAGGATGGGCTGAGGGAAAGCTATCCAAAAGGAAATGTGCATTGACCAGCATTAACTTACCTGCGACTCAACTCTACGGCTTTAAAGTGAGTCAATAAAAATACTTTGTTAGAGGAAGAAAATATATTTGGACTCAGTTTGAAATTAGTTCATTACATTAATATGTGTGTGTGTGTGTGTGTGTGTGTGTGTGTGTGTGTGTGTGTGTGTGGTTTTAGAGGGGAGGGAAGACAGCATAATGCAAAAAGGCCCTCATGCCTAAGGCTCCCAGGTCCCAGGTTTAAACCCAACCCCACCACAAACCAGAGCTGAGCAGGGCTCTTGCTTCTCCTCTCCTCTCCTCTCCTCTCCTCTCCTCTCCTCTCCTCTCCTCTCCTCTCCTCTCCTCTCCTCTCCTCTCCTCTCCTCTCCTCTCCTCTCCTCTCCTCTCCTCTCCTTTCCTCTCTTCTCCTCTCTTCTCCTCTCTTTTTTGTTGAGATAAAATAAAATATAAAAAATATGGTTTCAAGCTTGCAAGGACAGTCAGCAGTAGAGGGCCTTCTTTGCAATGATAAAATTCTAGGTTTGATTCCTAGGAAAATATAAAGTAGCTGAACATTGCTGTGGTATTATTGTTTTCTTACAATAAAAATAAAATAAAGTATATCCTTATAGCAGAAGAGCATTGCTTATTCTTTTTACATGAATAATTTTAATTGCATAATTACAATGCAGAACTGTTTCTTTTTGAATATCCATAATAAGATATGAGATCACAGCATGCTTTACACTTGGTATAGCTGAAGTATTTTCTCACATATGTTTGTTAAAGTGTTATTTTTTATGAGTAATGACCAAGAAAAGATGTCTATAATTTCATTAGCAAATAAAGACTGGGGAAAATGATACTCAAAGAATGGGTGAGATACTATATGCTGCTTTTGCTCTATATAAATATTTTATTCAAGGTAAGACCCCCTTAAAATATGTAGCATTGATCCAAGTTCTAAAACAACTCAAATATTTTATCAAAGTTCATCAAAAACAACAAAATGTGAGCACTGCTTTTAGCTTAAAAAGTTAGCTAAAAATTCAGAAGAAGTGGCACATTAAAAATAGATATAATGACACAGTGTAGTGATATAGCTGTTTTCTGGAGATGTTCTCTTGCTATCTTTTCTATTTATTAGATTAAAAGAGTCCAGTTTGTTTAATATTTTGTCTTTTATACCACTAAAGCTTTACGTATTTAGGAAGATACAAGTTTGGGCAAGATATCAGGAAACTACCTAAATGAACTCAGGCTTTCAATTGAAAGGTTAACATATCCATGACAGGGAAAAGACCTTTTATAATAGAGACAAATACACATGAACATTTATAAAAGATTGTAAGTTTAATAATAAGTAGTGATGAGCATTTTTTGTGCATATTGACCATCTGTGTGTCCCTTTTAGGAAGGAACTATTCAAATTTTTTTTCATTAATTAGGTTGTTTTTATTATTTTGTTATTTTTGAGCTACATGAGTTGTTTATGTACTTTGCATATTAAGTTCTTATCAGATGTAAGATGTGTAAATATCTTCTATGCAGTAAGCTGTCTTTTTATTCTGCTATTGTTTTCCTTTGCTGTACAGAAATATTTTAGTCTGATGTTGTACTAGTCATTTAATTTTACTTTCATTTCCCTTGCTACCAAAAGACATTGCTAATGTTAATATCAAGAGTCATTCACTTACATTACCTTCTGTGTATTTTATAGTCTTTAATTCATTTATATAAAGCTAAAGAGTGATCAATCTTAATTATTTTATTTTAAATATATATATATTCCCCAGTGGGGACCCCTCTAAGACTGCACCCTCACTACAAACTAGCAATTCTCAGAAGGGAGGCTAGGTCATCCTACTTTGCCACTCAAGGAGGACTGGTCTTGTAAAGTGTGCAGCCTAGAATGTTCCTAGCTATGACCATGGAATGTGAACTCAGACTGACAGGGACCCTGAGATTATATAGGTTACTGTGCTAAATATTAATATACATGGGCCCTGGGTAAGATCAATGAGGTAAAGAGTTTATGATATATATTCAAGTTTGGGAGTCACTGTCTACCCTAACCCAGCTCTCAAATTCCATCTTCCACTCTGGCACCATCGTCCCAGGTATTTTTAATCCACTTTCATGTTAGCCTTTAAGCTTAAGCAAACATTACTAAAGTTATTGGCTCCAAGGAACATAACTCAGATAGACATACCAGCTTCTTTCCACCCTAGGGTCCCTATTGTCATTCTCATTAATCCTACTTTTTGGTCCCTATGTATTTTGTCCTGCTTTATATCTTACTGTCTTTGAGCCACCAAGTTCCAGGTGCTACAATGATCCATCCTATCCCGACCTCCATGGGCAGATAACCTTGCCAATATGTCCTGGAACCTAACCTCTTCAGATCCCTACCTTACTAGGGAAAGATAAAGACAGGTTGGGATTTGGATTGACCTGTCAACATCTATAACCAGTATAGAAGCAATTACAGAAGCCAGAACTCCTTCCTTCTGCACCCCAAAAAGAATTTTGGTCCATACTCCCAGATGGGAAAAATGGTTGAGGTAAGGGGCCAGAATGTTCTGAACTCCATTTGCACCAGAATCTGAAACTTTTGTAACTAGGAACCTTTGTTTTTGCCCCATCACTGAGAAGGAAAAGAATTTGAAGAACACCTGAGGAAGTCTGACCCTGAGAGGGAAGAGTAAAAAGGAAGAACAGCCAGAAATTATAATAGGTGTATGAGTGGCTTAGAAAGGATGCAAAAAGTGGGTTTTAGCAAAAAATAAAAACAGACATCAGCTTCCACATGGGATTATCTCTTTGCCCAAATGGCCCACATGCTTCTCTGATGCATGCCTTTTCGTTTTCCTGAGTAAAAGTTTAAAATCTGGGAAAAGGGAAAAAAAATCCTATGAGGAATATTTAGAATACTTTGTGGAGTGGGGAGATACTATGGTTATACAAAAAGACTTTCTTATCTGAGGCACCAAAGGTCCCATGTTTAATCCCCAGCTCCAACATAAACGAGAGCTGAGCAATGTTCTGGTGAGAAAAAAAAAAAAAAAGAACAATGGAATCAAAGTCATTTATATGAATCATACAAACAAAGGAAGAAAGAGGAGGAGGAAGAGAAGACTGTATTGTGTCTTTTAAGACAAAAATGGATTGAACTGATGGTGATTATAGTTAGTGAAGTAACTAAGGAATTGAAGTACAACTACAGGATGATGTCACTCATATGTGGAATATAGAGAATTAAAGTGTATGAACTTGAAAAAATAAAAAATATTTATTAATTATAATTAACATATCTATGGTCTTGGAAGAACAATGGTGGTTACTGTTGGAAAAGTGTCAAAGCACAGAACTTTGGTGGCAGGAGTGGTGTAGAATTATATCCCTATTATCTTTTAATCTTGTAAATAACTGTTAATATAATAAAAAAATACAGACCCAAGAAAGAAGAAGAGTGAGACCAAAACACTGCTTAACTGTGGTTTACAGTGGTGCTGGATTAAACCTAGGGCCTCATAGTCTCAGGCATGAGTCTTTTTTGTATAATCACTATTCTACATCCACAGTCTCTGATCAAGCTAGGTTCTTTTGCATGTAGTTTTCAGGGTTTTTTTGAACACTAGTTATTGAAACTTTTGAACACTATTAGTTGAAAAAAACAAAAATCTTCCTTTCTCTATTTTATACTCATGAGAGTCTCTTAAAAGCATATGGTACCCAAACATCTTCAAAAGCAGGCAGAGCAGCAAGGTAACATTATTGTTAAGTGCCTTTTTAGTCTCATATGTCATTTTATAATTTGAATTCAGTAGGGACTTTAGATCATAAGAAAAAAAAATAACCATATGTTGAGAGAAAAACATTTATTACTGAGATTAGTGATGTTTTAAAGAGCTGATCGATTAACTTACATGAAATTTCATTTACTTTCCCACACAATTGTAATGTAACAGTTTTCCCATTTGTAAGCCATTTGTTTCCAATGAAGCCAAGAAAGTGGTTTGAAAAATGAATCTGAGAAGCACCATTTGAGGTCACATAATTGTTTTTTTTCTCACAATAGAATCATGTGCCTTCATATTTATATAACGTATTATCATGTTATAGCCAAGAAGTTTAAACAAATAAATTACTATTCTATTATAAAGTTTGTCATAGATGAAGGCATCCATAAATATGGTCATAAATAAACATGACTTGGTTTCATTTCAAAATCAATAGTGACATTTGACATAAAAATCAAGTTTATAGATTACTTTCCACCACCCATGTTTCAAGAACTTGAAGCAGATAAATTGGATGCAAACTGCACATCCACAGCACACATTGCCTCAGCTGACTCTTGGTCTGTCCCTTTAAAATTAAAGGGATTTTGTAGGATGGTAAAAGAGCTCACATGGATGGTGTTCTGCTTTGCCATGTGTGTTATCTTGGTTTGACCTCCGTCCTCAAGGCGAGAGTGAGAGAGAGAAAAAGAGAAAGAGATGACAGCACTGAAGCTTCCTTATGTTGTGAGAACTGAGATCAACTTACTGAAATTTATACCCAGTTTTTGCACATTAATTGTATTATAAATATAAAGACATATACTTTTGAATTTGACTATGATGGTCATGTTGCTATTGTACTTTGTTGTTTTTCTGACCTAAGTACCACCCAGCTTTAACTATTGGCAGGCCTAGGGAGCAAATCTGGTTCCTCTTGTATTCAAGTTCTGTAAAACTTTACTATACTGTACCCCCAGCCCTTGATCATCACATTTATATGTTATAGGGATAAAATTTATATACAGTTGTTTTATGTATAAAATTTCATGAGGTCTGACAAATGGGACATTCATATAAAATAATCAGAATTGAAAAGCTAAATTGAGAGGAGACTTCCAGAGGCAGAGCTACAGAGCAGCAGCAGCTGTGTTTCTCTCCTCTCTTCTCCAGGGTCAAGTAGGAATACCAAAGGAGACAACCTGGGACAGCAACAAGACAGGACTCGAATGATATCAGGAACCCAGAAAATCACTGGTGAGTGCAAACAAGTGTGGTGCATGTACAGAGAGGAGCCTAGAGAGAGATTAAGTGGCTGGTAACAGTCCAGCAGTTTATCAGTTGAGACACCACCTCCAGTCTGTTTCACCAACAAAAAGACAGCTTAAGGAAAGAAAGTACTCCCCTAAGACTCACCAATGCAACTGTGAGTCTCCATTGCTACCCTTCTCAGAATCTGGAGCAGCTGTGGGGAGGCCCTGTGCTGACATGAGGGGACAGAGAACTAACCAGGAAAATCAGGAGAAGATCTATACATTGGTGGCTTAGCAGTGGGGCTGTGAGAGTCTCTTTGCTTAACCACTAGATTATCTCTGCCACACACTGCTTTATCTCTTGGACAGGAATCAGTGATTAAAGCTAAGAAGCCTACTTGTACTTTAAAAGCCCTCAGGCCCTCATAGCCTACAGGTAAGAAAAAGAACAAAAGAGACTTTTAAGCCACTGAGCTCCAACTCAGGGAATAAAATAACATGAAAACAACTGTCAATTCCCACAACTGTGAACTCTTTAATTATCCTTAATTATCTATCAAGTCAATCCAGGATGGAATGATCAGTAATTTGAAAAATGCTGAGAGAGGGAACTCATAACATATTATAGAGAATGGCTAAACCAACAACAAGAAATATTGGAGAAATGAACCAGGACAAGAGTCCAGCAAAAATCCCTCCAAAGGGTGAAGCACAAAATAATGAGGTCAACATCGAAATACTAGTTAAGGAAATAATCACAGGAGTGAGTAAAGAGTTTGAAAGAATTGTCATCAGAAATATAGAAACAACAAATGAGACTCTGGAAGAAAACACTAGTTATCTCAAAGTTATTAGAGAGCTGAAAGCTGAAATAGCTGAGCTAAGAAGGCAACTAGCTGAACAAGCTAAAACAGTATCAGAACAGGGTAACAAAATAGATGAACTCCAGAAAACAGTAGAAGGGAGAGAGAATAGAATAAATAAAGCTGAAGACAAAATTAGCAAGATCAAAGACAAATTAGAAACAACTAAAAAAGAAGTAGGAGGTCTCAAAAAGAGATTAAGAGATACTGGAACAACAACAGAGACCTATGGGATGACTTCAAAAGAAATAATATACACATTATTGGCTTACCAGAGGAAGAAAGAGAGGGAGGGGAAGAAAGCATTCTTCAGGACATAGTAGCTGAGAACTTCTCTAGTCTAGACAACATCAAAGACATAAAGATTCAAGAAGCCCAGAGGGCCCCAAACAAAATTAACCCAGACTTAAAGACACCAAGACACATCAGATTTACAATGGAAAGGAATAAGGCTAAATAAAGGATCCTGAAGGCTGCAAGAGAAAAACAAAGAGTCACCTACAGAGGAAAACCCATAAGATTAGCAGTAGACTTCTCCACACAAACACTACAGGCCAGAAGAGAATGGCAAGATATCTATCGAGTGCTCAATGAGAAAGGCTTTCAACCAAGACTACTGTATCTTGCTAGACTGTCATTCAGACTAAATGGAGGCATAAAAACCTTCTCAGACAAGCCAACAGTTTTAAGAATCAACTATCACTAAGCCTGCCCTGAAAGAAGTTCTGAAAGTTCTCCTATAAACGTTCAGACCACCATAAATATGCCATCTATCAGAACATTCTAAAAATCTACAAGAATGGTGTTAAGATATCTTCAATCTTTGGTATCAATAAATGTCAATGGCCTGAAATCACCTATTAAAAGACATAGAGTAGGAAGATGGATTCAAAAACACCACCCAACAATATGTTGTCTACAGGAAACCCACCTAACTCAGTAAGACAAACAGAGACTCAAAAAAGAATATCATACAGAAAAATATCATATGAGCCAATGGCCACAAAAAAAGGGCAAGAACAGCTATTCTCATATCTGACATGATAGACCTTAAAATAAATAAAATTTTAAAAGATAGGGATAGACACTACGTAATGCTCAGAGGATCAGTCAATCAAGAGGACTTAACAATTATTAACATCTATGGACCCAATGAGAAGACATCTAAATACATCAAACATCTACTGAAAGACAGCTACAGCAATATATTAACAGCAGCACAGTCACAGTAGAGGACTTCAACAGCACACACTCTCAACTTGACAGATCATCCAGGCAGAAAATCAATAAAGACATGGGGGGAATAAATGAGGAGATAGATAAACTAGAACTATTGGACATTTTCAGTGTCGTTCAACTGAAGAAACTGGAATACACATTTTACTAAAATCCACAAGGGTCAGTCTCAAGGATAGACCATATGTTAGGCCACAAAGACAGCATCAGCAAATAGAAGAGCACTGAAATCATCCCAAGTATCTTCTCAGACCACAGTGGAATTAAACTAATACTTAACAATCAACAAAAGATTAGAATAGTCCCAAAATGTGGAAGCTCAACAGTACACTACTTAACAATTATTGGGTCAAAGAGGAAGTAAAGGAAGAAGTTAAAAATGTTTCAAATGTTCAGTGAAAATAAAGACACAAGCTATCAAAATATTTGGGACACAGCTAAGGCAGTAGTGAGAGGGAAATTCATAGCCATACAAGCACACATTAGGAAACAAGAAAAAGCTCAAATAAACAGCCTGATTGCACACCTTAAAGACCTAGAAGAAGAAGAACAAAGGAACCCTAAAGCAACCAGAAGGACAGAAATAATTAAAGGTAGGGCAAAAATCAATAACATTGAAAATGAGAAAACCTTACAAAAGATCAATGAAAGTAAATGTTGGTTCTTAGGAAGAGTGAACAAAATTGACAAACCTTTAGCCAGACTCACAAAATGAAAATGGGAGAAGACCCAAACAAATCAGATCATAAATGAAAGAGGAGATATCACAACAGACACCACAGAAATTGAACATATCATGTGAGATTTCTATGAACAACTAACTATATGCCACCAAGCTAGAGAATCTGGAAAAAATGGATGATTTCCTACATACCTACAAACTTCCAAAATTAAGTAAAGAGGAACTAGATAACATGAACATGCCCATCATAGCTAATGAAATTGAAACAGTTATCACAAACCTTCCCAAAAATAAAAGTCTTGGACCAGGTGGTTTTACAAGTGAATTCTACAAAACCTTCAAAGAAGAACTAATACCTCTACTTTTAAAAGTCTTCCAGAAGATTGAAGACACTGGAATACTCCATTCTAGCTTCTATGAAGCCAACATCACTTTGATACCAAAGCAGACAGAGACACAACCAAAAAAAAAACACTACAGACCAATATCTTTGATGAACATAGATGCTAAAATATTGAACAAAACTCTAGCCAACTAGATACACCAGCATATTCTAAAGATTGTTCATCATGACCAAGTGGGGTTTATCTCAGGGATACAAGGTTGGTTTACTATATGTAAATCAAACAATGTGATCCACCACATAAACAAAAGCAAGACCAAAAACCACATGGCCATATCAGTAGATGCAGAGAAAGCCTTTGATGAAATACAACATCTCTATATGATCAAAACACTAAAAAAATGGGAATAGATGGAAAATTTCTGAAGTTAGTGGAGTCTATATACAGCAAACCTACAGCCAACATCATACTCAATGGTGAAAAACTGGAAGCATTTCCCCTATGATCAGGTACAAGACAGGGCTTCCCTCTATCACCATTACTATTCAACATAGTGTTGGAAGTGCTTGCCATAGCAATCAGGCAGGAGCAAGGAATTAAAAGCATACAAATTGTAAGAGAAGAAGTCAAACTCTCCCTATTTGCAGACAACATGATAGTATACATAGTAAAACCTATAGAATCCAGCAAGAAGCTTTTTGAAATCATCAGGTAATAAAGTAAAGTGACAGGCTACAAAATTAACATGCAAAGTCAGTGGCATTCCTCTATGCAAACACTAAGTTAAAAGAAGTTGAAATCCAGATATCAATTCCTTTTACTATAGCAACAAAACCAATAAAATCAATAAAATATCCATAACACCCAACCAAAAAGAGGTGTGCACTCCTATGTTCATAGCAGCACATTCATAATGGCTAAAACCTGGAAACAACCTAGGTGCCCAACAACAGATGAGTGGCTGAGAAAGCTGTGGTATATATACACAATGGAATACTATGCAGCTATCAAGAACAATGAACCCACCTTCTCTGACCCATCTTGGACAGAGCTAGAAGGAATTATGTTAAGTGAGCTAAGTCAGAAAGATAAAGATGAGTATGGGATGATCCCACTCATCAACAGAAGCTGACTAAGAAGATCTGAAAGGGAAACTAAAAGCAGGACCTGACCAAATTGGAAGTACGGCACCAAAGTAAAAACCCTGTGGTGAGGGGTAGACATGCAGCTTCCTGGGCCAGTGGGGGTTGGGAGTGGGTGGGAGGGATGGGTCACAGTCTTTTGGTGGCGGGAATGGTGTTTATGTACACTCCTAGTAAAATGTAGTCATATAAATCACTAGTTAATTAATATGAGAGAGGGAAAATTAATTGTATGTCTCGAAGTTCTTTAAAACACAGACTGAATCTTTTTAATATATAGGCTGTGTAATTGATATGCAGACTCTCTCAAAAGCCTAGACCAAGTAGATCAGAAGCATCTGGAACCTGGTGACTGAAAAGAGAGTTAACATACGAAGCCAAACAAATTGTTGAGCAATCATGGACCCAAAGCTCAGAATAGTGGAGAGGAAGTGTTAGGGAGGTACTCACTGCAAACTCTAGTGTACTTCTGCTTTCAGGTATATATTTTGCAGTAGTTTATAGATACGTGTGAAGATATGCTGTCTCTCACAGAAACTTTCTTACTTTCTAACAAAGTCCCCAAACCTAAATATACACCAGTTTTGGTGAGTATAATTTTGAGTGGGGGGCCAGGTGGTACTGCACCTGGTTGAACGCACATGTTACAGTGTGCAAGGACCCAAGTTCGAGCCTCTGGTCCCCATCTTCGGGGGAAAGCTTTACACGTGGTGATGCAGTGCTTCAGATATCTCTCTGACTCCCTCCCTCTCTATCACTCCCTTCCCTCTCAATTTCTGACTGTCTATATCCAGAAAATAAATAAAGATTAAAAAAAATTAAGTTACAATTTTGAGTGGATGTACATTTTTACCAGTTTTAGAGTGAAATGGTTTCATAGTTCTCTATTAACTAAAATTTGACAACAGAGTTTTCAAAGATGCTATCCATAAGATTAAGAAAAGTCCTTTCTATTCTTACTTGATTAGAACTTTTTAAATTACCAGTAGTTATTAGATTGCTCAAAATTTTTTTCTGTAACTATTGAAATAAAGATTCCAATTTTTCTTGTTTGTTCTGTTAATGCAGTGAATAAAATTAACTGGTTTTGATGTTATATGATGTTATACATATAGACTAAAAATTCATTTCACTAGTAAATTTTTATTGAGTTAAAATTTGTTTAAAATATTATACAATTTTTAGGTATAAAGTTTCATACTTGAACATCTGATATGTGCACTATGCTTACAAAGGTTCACCAGCATCCAATCAATCCCCTCTATCTTTTTCACCCACCAATTCCCATTCTCCTTTGGTAAACACCATTCTGCACTCAGAATAAAAGGGTTTGTTTTGTTTCATTTTCTTTGTTCATGTGCCTTGATCTTATCTAGCGTATACTGATATAAATGAAATCATGTGGTATTTGTTTTTCTCCTTCTGACTTATTTCAGATTTAATGTAATATCTATCCATGTTTTAGTAAATGACAAGACCTCATCTTTTTATAGCTTAGCAGTATTAACGCTTGATTATGTAGACCACATTTTCTTTATCTAAAACACTTGTGTTGTTTTAGTGTCTTGGTTCGTGTAGATACTGCTTCTCTGGGAGCTGGACAGTGGTGCACCTAGTTAAGAACACATAGTAGCTTTGTGAACACAGAAATGTTTATGTGTCCTCAAATTATTTTGTTTGTATTCTTCAGATAAATGCCCAGAAGTGGATATCATAGCTAGATCATAGGTAATTCTATCTTTAATTTCTTTTGAGGGTCCTGATATTTATGTTACAAAGGCAACACCTTTATTTAAAACTGTATTATACACAGCTGCAAAGTTCAAGCTGGTTCAGAAAATGTAAGCAAGCAATGGATAGATAGACAGAAACAAGGCACCCATAACTCCATCCTCCCAGGTAATTTGACTTTATTCTGCTTAAAATACGAGAGGATTTGTCATTTATTTTGTTATAAAATCATATACTAAGTCATTTCAAAAATAATTTAGTTATCTCATTCTCTTCATAAATCTACCCTACTGAAGAAAAAGCACAGAGAGGGATTCCTTCAGTCTAAGCACTTAAACTTCAAATTGGTAATCAGATTGAATTTTAACAGTGGGCTCAAATTGTTAATACATTTCTAATAATAATTTGTTCTCTGAAAGATTAAATCTCCTAAAAGCTTAGACCAGGGAGAACAAAAGCAACTGGTGTCATTACTTTATAAGACACAGCTATATGTAAATAGCATTAGAGGACATAAATTATGGTGGGGTCTTGTATGATACAGCAAATTCTAACAATGGAATTTCAAAGTTAACCCAATTGCCAAATAATCTGGTTATAGCAATAACTATCTATTGCCTTCTTAAACCCTTAGACAGCAGGAACCTTCCCTTTCTCTATAAACCCATATTTCTCCCAGTCCTGGAACCTCTATGGTGGGGCTCACTTTCCTGCACACTTCTCTCAATTCATACCAACTAATACTGCCTCTGCTGATCCCAACCTGATCAATGCAATCAGTGCCACCTTGGCATATTTCACTTCGGACTGTGTCCAGAGACATCAGGCATGGAGTGTCAACCCTTCAGCTTCATTACTCTGGTGAGACCTTTCCTAGCTCAAAGAACTCCTTAAAGTTCATGATTAGTCAACAATTTTCTCTGCTTTATATTTTAACTCTTTTTCAGCCACCAGGTTCTAGATGCTACCATGATGCCAACCTGACTTCCTGGGCAGATGACCCCACCAATTTGTCCTGGAGCCTCACCTCCCCAGATTCCTACCCCACTAGAGAAAGAGAGAGACAGGCTGGGAGTATGGATTAACCTGTCAACGCCCATGTTCAGTGGAGAAGCAATTATAGAAACCAGACCTTCCACTTTCTACACACCCTATAATGATCCTGTGTCCATACTCCCAGAGGGGTAAAGAACAGGAAAGCTATCAAGGGGGGGGGGGGGGATGGAATATGGAGTTCTGGTGGTGGGAATTGTGTGGTATTTTATTCCTCTTATCCTATGGTATTTTTAATATTTCCATTTTATAAATAAAAATAAAAAACTAAGTTGTTGGGTATGGCATTATTAAAATAGCACCTACTAGACAAAAATACCTGGAAATTTCTTAGTACAACATTGCAGTGGTGTCCTTTCCTACTTACGACATTAACACGCATTAACTGTGCATGAATTAAGGCAAATATTTGTTCTGCTATATCACATCCCCTTACAGGTGTCATAGAAAGGAGCTTAAATTAGAAGCTGAGAAATGTTTGCTATCACTGATTTCCAAAGAAGTCAATTTTTGGCAGAAGTCAAAAACTTTAAATGTTGATTGCTATCAACAAACTGTATTCTTTCCAGGACCTCATTTCCTGAGTAAAAATGTCAGATAAAGAAAAAAAAAAATTCTCAGACTTTCAGGAGTCATGGCCATGGAATAACTGGGACAAAATCACCTCTCCTCCCAAAACAACAAATAAATACAACAAGAGACCCAACTGAAGTCATAATCTACAGCTAAAAGTTCTGCAGCCTCAGATGTGGTTTGGGGCAAAAAGGGGCTTGGGTGTGGGTTGAAGAACAGCAAAGTCAAAGCAGAGATCTGGGTTGTGTGGGTGCTGAACTGTGTCATTTTGGCAATTTCACTTTAAGCACAGCAAGCATGTAACATTGAAAAGAGACAGAGTTGCTTAGGATATATCCCCAGGAGAGGAATTGCAGAATCAAAGGGTAGGTCCATTTCTAGCCTTCTGAGAGTTGTCCAGACTGTTCTCCACAAAGGTTGGACCAATTGACATTCCCACCAGCAGTGTAGGACAGTTCCTTTGACCCCACACCCTCTCCAGCATTTGCTGCTGTTACCTTTTCTGATGTATGACAGTCTCAGAGGAGTGAAATGGTATCTCGCTGTCTTTATTTGCATTTCTTTTTTTTTTTTTCCTTCCAGGGTTATTGCTGGTCTCGGTGCCTGCACCATGAATCCACCGCTCCTGGAGGCCATTTTTTCCCCTTTTTGTTGTAGCTTCGTTGTGGTTATTATTATTGCCATTGTTGATGTCATTCGTTGTTGGATAGGACAGAGAGAAATGGAGAGAGGAGGGGAAGACAGAGAGGGGGAGAGAAAGACAGACACCTGCAGACCTGCTTCACCGCCTGTGAAGCGACTCCCCTGCAGGTGGGGAGCCGGGGGCTCGAACCGGGATCCTCACGCCGGTCCCTGCGCTTTGTGCCACCTGTGCTTAACCTACTGCGCCACCGCCTGACCCCCTTTATTTGCATTTCTCTGACAATCAGAGACTTGGAGCATTTTTTCATGTGTTTCTCAGCCATCTGGATCTCTTCTGTGGTGAATATTCTGTCCATGTCCTCCCCCCATTTTTGGATGGGGTTATTTGTTGTCTTGTTGTTGAGTTTGGCAAGCTCTTTATATATGTTGGTTATTAAACACTTGTCTGATGTACGGCATGTAAAGATTTTCTCCTATTCTGTGAGAGGTCTCTTGGTTTGGGTAGTGGTTTCTTTTGCTGTGAAGAAGCTTTTTTTTTTATTTTTATTTTTTATTTTTTTGTTTTGTTTTGTGAAGAAGCTTTTTAATTTGATGTAGTCCCATAGGTTTATACTTGCCTTAGTCTTCTTTGTAATTGGATTCGTTTCATTGAAGATGTCTTTAAAATTTATGTGGAAAAGAGTTCTGCCAATATTTTCTTCTAAGTATCTGATAGTTTGTGGTCTAACATCCAAGTCCTTGATCCACTTAGAATTTACTTTTGCATTTGGTGAAATAGAGTGGTTCAGTTTCATTCTTCTGCATTTTTCCAACACCATTTGTTGAAGAGACTCTGCTTTCCCCATTTAATAGTCTGAGCCCCTTTGTCCCAACATATCCATCCAAAAAGATCTGTGTACACATATATTCTTGGCAGCACAATTTGTAATAGCCAAAACTGGAAGCAACCCAGGTGTCCAACAGTGGATGAGTGGCTGAGCAAGTTGTGGTATATATACACAATGGAATACTACTCAGCTGTAAAAAATAGTGACTTCACCGTTTTCAGCCGATCTTGGGTGGACCTTGAAAAAATCATGTTGAGTGAAATAAGTCAGAAACAGAAGGATGAATATGGGATGATCTCACTCTCAGGCCGAAGTTGAAAAACAAGATCAGAAAAGAAAACACAAGTAGAACTTAAAATGGAATTGGCGTATCGCACCAAAGTAAAAGACTCTGGGGTGGGTGGGTGAGGAAAATACAAGTCCAAGAAGGATTCAGAGGACCTAGTGGGTGTTGCATTGTTATTTGGGAAACTTGGGAATGTTATGCATGTACAAACTATTGTACTTACTGTTGAATGTAAAACATTAATTCCCCATTAAAAAAAAAAAATCAGAAAAAAAAGAAAAGAGAAAAGAGAGAGAGGCTTAAAACCTCTAAGTGTTTGACTCAGGGGAGCTTTAGCCTTCTGAATTCCAGGCAAGGACTCAATATAAAACAGGGCACTTGTGACCAAAAGACAGCCCAAAGCAACCACCCCACCCCCACCCTGTCCACCAGCCACAGATCATACAAACAACGGAAACCTAGAGATCACAACAGCACCACCTGCTGGCCATCAATAACCAGCACAAAAGTGCACAAACAGCCAACTATGCTGTATCAGCAAGACAGAACTGAAACAGGAAATCCAATCTAAATTACAGATTTAGAGAGACTCTCATAGACAGACTACACAGAGCTCATTATAAGTACTATCCAAGAAATTAAGCAAGAAGGGGAGTCAGAGGTAGTGCAGCGGGTTAAGTGCATGTGGCACAAAGTGCAAGGACCAGCATAAGGATCCTGGTTCAAGCCCCTGGCTCCCCACCTGCTGGGGAGTCACTTCACAAGCGGTGAAGCAAGTCTCCAGGTGTCTATGTTTCTCTCCCCCTCTGTCTTCCTCTCTCCATTTCTCTCTGTCCTATCTAACAATGACGACATCAACAACAATAATAACTACAACAATAAAACAACAAGGGCAACAAAAATGGAAAAATAAATATAAATAAATTTTTTTTAAAAAAAGGAATTAAGCAAGAAATAAAGGAGCAGGTTACTACAGAATTAAAACACATGAAAGAGGAACTTATAACTAAGAATCGCCAAATCTTGAAAGAACTTCAGTCAGAACTCCAGGGAATAAAAGACACCCTAACTGCAACCCAGGCCCAGGTAGAAGGCTTAGCAAGTAGATCCACACATTCAGAAGAAATAATCTCTAGTCCAGAAGGTACGGCTACCCCACTCTTTCAATTCAAAGATGAGGGAGAGGAATGGTTCAGAAAGACTGAAGCAACTCTCTGTGAAATTGCAGACTCCATCAAAAGATAGAATATAAGAGTGATAGGTATACCTGAAGAGGAGGACAAGGCCAAAAACCCAGAGTCCATTTTCAGAGTGATTTTAGCTGAGAACTTCCCTCACTTAGGAAACCATCACAACATTCTCATCCAAGAGGCAGAACGATCAGCCAGATTTAGAAACACAAAAAGACCAACGCCAAGGCACATTATTGTAAAACTATCAAAAGTCAACAACAAGGAAAAATTTTTTGCTGGATGCTAAGGAAAGGAAAGAAGTTACATACAAAGGCAGAGCTATAAGACTTTCATCAGATTTCTTTTCACAAACTCTAGAGGCAAGGAGAGAGTGGAATGACATATTCAAAGTTCTAAAGGAGAGGGAATTCCAGCCACGAATATTGTATCCTGCAATTATCCTTCAAATATGAGGGAGAAATAAAGGTTTTCTCAAATGTTCAAGAACTAAAGGAATCTGCCACAATCAACCCCACCTTACAAGAACTACTGAAGTGAGTCCCACAAGAAAGGAGGAAGCAAAGGAATACATGTTCCAAACACCAAATTGCAGATGCTACCAGGATGTTAACCTGACTCACCTGGACAGACAACCTCACCAATGTACCCGGGAACCCCACCTCTCCAGAGCCCCAGTAAGGAAAGATAGGGACAGGCAAGGAATATGGATCAACCTGTCAATACCCATGTCCATCGGAGAAATACCCATGTCAATACCCATGTCCATCTGGTTTCCATTTCAGAAACCAGACTTCCCACCATCTGCACCCAATAATGACCCTGAGTCCGTGCTCCCAGAGAGATAAAGAATAGGAAAGCTTCCAAGGGAGGGGATGGGGTATAGAACTCTGGTGGTGGGAAATGTGTGGAATTTCACCCCTCTTGTTCTATGGTTTTTGTCAATATCTTCTATTTTTCAAATAAATTTAAAAAGAAAACAAGAAAAAAATTATCAGGATGGAGAAATAACTCACTTTGTACAATACTGCTTTGCCATGTGTGAGCCTGGCCCCAACCACATTGAATGAGGTTTTGTGCTGTGTTATCCCCACCCCCTCCCTTTGTCTCTCACACTCCCATGTACATATGAACATAGTTACAGATATGAGATATAGTTATTTATTACTATATAATACTATAATAATTCCTTTAACATATGCACTTGTCTCTCCTCTAATTTTTATTAATGTATGATTTATTTATAACAGAACAAATAATTTAAATTCTTTAATGAAAAAGACGGTTAAGAAAAAGATAGCAGTTGAAGGTCCCTTTCAGTTTGGATACTGTTTGAACCTATAATACACAGCTGAATGTTTCAGCTTTATATTCTTTCCTGCCTCCGACCGAATGTCAAAATATTTGAGACTTTCTGACACACTTGTGTAGTGCAGTGTGTTTTTTAATATCTATTTTCATCTTATCAACAAGATTTTCAGATTCACTTTCCCATTGTCTACTATATACCTTCAGGTTTCATTAGTTCAAACCTTTTTATTGCTATGTTATATGTAGTTCATTTTATTATTGTGTTTGTTTGTTAATTTTTCTAAAAATTAAAGCTTCTAGTTTTGTAATATTATTAAAGCACTACTATAAATATTTACAAAATTCTCTTTTTTGTGCAGGTGTCCTATTATTTCTCTGGAAAAAAATATCTGGAATTGCAAATTCTAAATCTTAAGGTTGAATATTTGTTTAGTTTTAAATGTCTGAGAATTTCAATTCCTCCACATATTTACTATTGGTAGGTGCTGTCAATCTCACTTATTTTAAACGTTTAAATTGATGTCCATTCATATCTCATTGTCATTTGAATTTACTTTCTCCGGTGGCCAGAGATAGTGGACATATTTTCATGTGCTAATTAATCAGTCACTTGGCTTCCGTTATGATGGTTCTACTCAACTTTTTGTCCACTCTCATAAACTTTTGGTCTTTTTATCTATAAAATCATAACAATATAGTTTGGATACTAATCCTGTGTCAGATAGATACATTGTGAATATTTCTTTTCTTTTCTATTGTGTGTGTGTGTGTGTGTCTATGGTTGTCGCTGGGGCTTGGTGCCTGTACTATGAATCCACTGCTCCTGGAGACCATTTTTCCCAGTCTGTTCCCTTGTTGTTGTTGTTGTTATTGTTATTGCCATTGCTGCTGTTGTTGAATAAGAAAGAGAGAAATTGAGAGAGGAGGGGAAGACAGAGAGGGGGAGAGAAAGATAAGACACCTGCAGACCTGCTTCACCACTTATGAAGCAACTCGCATTACAAGTAGAGTGCCCGGGGCTCAAACCAGGATCCTTATTCCAGTACTTACGCTTCACGCCATGTGTGTTTAACCTGCTGTGCTACTGCCCAGCCCCTGTGAATATATTCTGTCAGTCTTCATTGTCTTTATTTTCACATAGAACAGAAATCTTCAATTGTATCAACTCAAATTAGTGCTTTCTCTGGTGTGAGAAATCTTCACCTTTGTTCTTTATTTCTAACTTACTATCCTTCAGATTTCAATGCACATTCCGAGGGATTTAACACGACTTTCAGGAATCCACACACATGTTAGGTGGTCAAATCTGGCCTGAGATATTTTTATCATTATTATTATTATTTTATTTATAAAATGGAAATATTGACAAGACCATAGGATACAATTCCACGAAATTCCCACCACCAGAACTCCATATCCTAGCCTCTCCCCTGATAGCTTTCCTGTTTTTTATCCCTCTGGGAGTATGGACCCAGTGCCATTATGGGGTGCTGAAGGTGGAAGGTCTGGCTTCTGTAATTGCTTCTCCACTGAACATAGGCCTTGGCAGGTCAATCTATTCTCCCAACCTGTCTTTCTCTTTCCCTAGTGGGGCAGGAATCTGGGGAGGTGAGGCTTCAGGACATATTGGTGGGGTCATCTGCCCAGGAAGTCAGGTTGGCATCATGGTAGCATCTGGAACCTGGTGACTGAAAAAGAGTTAGGATATGAAGCAGAACAAACTGTTGACTAATCAGGAACCTAAAGACATGAATATTACAGATGAAGTTTTGGGGTCTCTATTTTAAAAAAAGCTGATAGGTCTATTATAGGTATATTCCAAGGGACCCATGACTACTAGTTTTTGCCTGAGCCTGGCATCTAGTATGAAGGTGGACCCTAGTTATTGTCTGTGTAGATGGTGTCATAGTTGGAAAAATGAGACAACCGTCAATCAGAGTTGTGGTCTCATTTGAAAGTCTAGCTGGGTGAGTACAGGGAATACTCTCTAGTCCCAAAGTCACTATATGACTATTGCCAGATCTCGATCCTTTGCCTCACTAGCACAGGGCTAGTACAGGGCTGACTTATTACATGATAAGTGACTTCATTGTGAAATCTAGATCAGGGGCCAGATTGTGGCACATGGTTGAGCACACACTTTATCATGCACAAAGGCTCAGGTTCAAGTCCTGGTCCCCACATGTAGGGGAGGAAGCTTCAAAAGCAGTGGTGAAGTAGTGCTACAGGTGTTTATCTCTCTCTCCCTCTCTATCTTCCCATTCCTTCTCAGTTTTGGTCTCTATACAAACTAAATAAATAATTTAATTACATTAAAGAGATCTAGGGGAAAGTAAGAGAGAAAGCTGAACCCCAACACAAAAGTGCCAGTTTTCTAGTTCCATCCAAGAAGACATCACGTTAATTGAGATAAGCCAAACAGAGAAGGACAAATACCCAAAGACCTCATTTATAAGTGGGACCTAATAAATAGAAACAGGGAAGGAGAAAACAGAGGGAAACATGAACTGGGCATGGTGTATTGCATCAAAGCAAGGTACTCTGGGGAATGAGAGGTGGAAGAAAACTTTGAAATTATACTCATGTGACAATGCACTATAAAGCATAATCACCTTCAATAATAAATAAATAATAAAGAGCTAGTACTTTTTTTCTTTTAACTTATGCTATTGAGGGAAATTATAATTTTCATGAGTAATAGTCACCAAAAAATCCAATCTTTTCATCACTTCATTTTAGAAATGATAGCCAGTGTTTTGCCATATTTTATCTTTTTTAATAACTGACTTTTAAAATAATTTATTGTAGTTTTAATTTTGGATAGAGACAAAGAGAAATTGAGAGGAAAGGGGGTAGGGAGAGGAAGAGAGAGACAGACAGAGAGAGACAGAGAGAGAGAAAAACCTGCAACACTGTTTCACTGCTCACGAAGCTTCCTCTTGCAGATGGGGGCCAGAGGTTTGAATCAGGATCCTTATGCATGCCACTGCCTGGCCCCTCATATTTTATCTTCATAACTAGTCAGTAAGTATAATTCTTGAGAGCTTGTTTAGAGGTTCTAGCAGGGGAGCACAGCTACTCGTACACCCTTGACCAAAGACTGGTCCATCTCTATTCGGCAAGGCCGTCCTCTTCGACTGAGTGCGCAGCTTCGGGGCAGACGCACATGGAGCGGTGAGGGAGGAAGGGGACACCCGCCTAGCAAGCCAGATCAGCCGAATCAACCCTGGCGAACAATGGGGTGACAGATGTCGCAACCAGACCGCCCTCACATCCGGTAAGTATAATTCTTAAGTATAGTTTATACTTAAGAAGGAGATGAGAAAAGAAGTGACTAGCAGGATGTAAGAATCTTTAAGAGTCAACCTAAAGTTAGCCACATTAGCATTTATAATTGATGAGCATGTAGAGTAAAATTTTGTCACCGGGTACCTGCTTTACTTTGTTGGTCTCAAACGTCCTTATTCTTACAGTAGTCCTATCTGAACTTCAAAACATATGTCAGTGAAGATTTCAAAGAATTTCCCAGCTGAAATCACAAATTGATCTTCTAAAGTCTTTATTGTATTCTCAAAGCATGACACATTCAGAGGACAACTCCTACTCCCTTCTCAGGTTTCAGTTTAATCATCATTTCCCCCAGAAAGTCTCCCCAATTCTTCAGGGCTAAATTTGGAATACACTTTAGATTCTATTTAAGTCTCTGTTGTTCTCTTATTATAGTCCTTAGTACCCTGTATTGCGACTGCAATTGTACTTGTCAGTGTAATGACTGTAATACAAGCACTTTGAGGACAGAAAGCCTTTTTCCTCATTGTTGCATGTCTGCTGTTTTTCCTAGAAATCTACTGGAAAGTTCCTGCCTCAGGTAGAAATATTAATTTCTAAATGCAAATGGTCACCCTATTTACAAAAACTAACTTAATGTCAATGTCTTGGGTGGGAGAGCAGCCAGTGAAAAACATAAAAAGAAAGAAGAAAAAGGAAAAAAGCCAATTATCTCCTTTGTAGCATACCTCTTCTCAGATTTGCTCACTCACTGGTCTAAGGATTATTTAGTCTTAAAATATATCACCAAAATGAAATAGAAATAAGAATGTTGAGTACAGGTTGCACATTGGCAGGGCAATGAATCACAGCTTTGTGGCCACTCTGCAGCTATTGGGCCTTCCTGCTGGGTAATCTGAGAACCATGACAGACATTGTTTGACACTCCAGGAAGATCATTTTTGACAGTCAGTAGTTAATTTTCTCACTTTAGCATTTGATTTTTTTCCCCTCCATTTGGAAATGATTCTTTTGTGTACTTTGACTTTCCATTCCTTAGGTTCTCCAAGGTTGCCAGGGAAGATTGTAGAAAATCTTTTGAATGACAACACTTCAGCACTTTTTCTGAGCATTGAGGAATACTGTTGCTCATGCTTTTGGAGGATGGATTATTTTTTTGGCAGATAGTGTGGCCTCCACAGGGCTCATTAGGCTTCCTGTTGGGAAGATCTAAAGTGCACAGTTGAATACTGTCATAAAAAAAAAAAAGTGGTTTAGGTTTAATTCCTAATGGAGCTGCAAAGACTACAGCTCATTTTTGATCTCTGAATTCGAAAGTAAGCCTTTTCTAGTTGTCATATTATTGACTGCTCATTCCAGAGTCATGATTTCTTTTCTCTCTAAATCTTTTATACTCAGAACGTTATTTTGATGCTTAGTATAGATGAGGAGGTTTGGCTAGCTCATGCATTTAATAATATCAACATTTCCATCCTACAGTGTGTGTGTTTGTGTGTCACAATGGAGATCTCTTTTTCAGGACCTAGTTTCTTGAGATCATGAAGTCACACATGGGAAGTTGGGGGCGGGTCTGGGCAGCACAAGGACCCGGTTTGAGGCATCTGTTCCCCACCTTCAGGTAGGACGTTTCATGAGCGGTGAAGCAGATTTACAGGTGCCTTTCTCTATCTTCCCCTCCCTTCTCAGTTTCTCTCTGACCTATCAAATAAAACACACTCACAAAAGGAAGAGGAGGAGAAGGAAAGGCCGCCAGGAACAGTGGGTTCGTTAGTGCCAGCACCAATACCCCCAGTGATAACCTTAAAGGGAAAAATAATTGTACATCAAGGGCCAGATGGTGGCACTGGTAGAGCACACATTATAGTGCACGAGGACCAGGGTTCAAGCCTCTGGTCCCCACCTACAGGGAGAAAGCTTCATGAGTAGTGAAATAGTGCTGCAGGTATCTCTCTGTATCTCTTTCTCCCTCTCTGTCTCCCCCCTTCTTAATTTCTTAATTTCTGTCTGTCTATCCAATAGTAATGAAAAAAGTTAAAAAAGAAAAAGGAAAAGAAGTCATACATCAAATTTGGTTGTCTTTTTTCTTATTGTAGCCACTAAGTTACAATGGTTCTCACGTGGTCACAGGCAAACATTTTAATGTCTGATGTTCTTTCTGGTGGTGAGGGATAGAAGTAATAATTTCTTGTTTTTGACTTAGGGTGATTTGACAATGAAGGTTCATGGCAATTGTATGTCCTGGATGATTTTTCTCCCTATCTGTCTCCTTCCCTCAATTTCTCTCTGTCTTATAAAAAAATTAATTAATTAGTTAATTAATTAAAAAAGGGGGAAAATTAGCCCAGGAACAGCGGATTCATAGTGCAGGCAGTGAGCCCCAGCAATAACCCTGGTGGAAAAAAAAAAGAGGGGGAGAGAGAAAGACACCTAAAGACCTGCTTCACCACTTGTGAAGCAAACTCCCCTACAGGTGGACAGCTGGGAGCTTATGCTTTGTAATATGTGCACTTAACCTAGTGTGTGTCACCATCCCATCCCTGCCTTTTTTCCTTTACCTTAATAATTCTTTAGCTTTTAATCCTTGTTAGCTTTATGGTATATTTGAATGTCTATTGCAGGGAAATTGTGAGGATGTGGTTGAGTTTGGCAGGGCTTGACTTAAGGGGACATGCATCCTGTCAGTCTCGATCTCGAAGGGATACAACCCCCCAAGGTTTGCCTCGTCTTATCAGACTCCCTGCCTCACAAAGCACCCTGCGTTCCTGATACTATGGCCTGCTCCCTTATTATCTACATAATCATTGTTTTGCCTGAAAGATCCCCACCCATTCCATTCCTTTGATCTATCTTCTTTCTACCCTCAAGACCCTCCCTACCTGCAGGGTATTATTTATCCTACCAGTTAAAACCCTCGCAACAGTTGCTAAGGAAGTTCTTACCTTTTCCAGCTCCCTTTTGCCTTTTTGTGCCCCTTTCCAAACCATGTCAAGCCATTTCCATTTCCCACTTTCCACTTCTGGGTCCAACTCTTAAAAGCCTTGGCTCTCTGATCAATAAAAAATTTAATTGCCTTGCCACCACCAGCTCTGTTCCTGGGTCATCTCTCTTATGTCGCTGAGTGAGTAGCAGCCCAGGCTGGTTCCAGTCACGTTCTCTCCAACCCAGAGAGTACCACCCAAGAAGAGGCACCCCCACACTAGCCCAGCAGTCTATAATTGATAGCTAAATGTTATTTGAAATTCTTAAAATCTGGGATTACCTAGAATTCATCACTTATTATAATATAAACTAATAATCTCTGCATGAATTAATAATTTCTGCTTTTAAACAGAAAATATAAAAAGCACAAATATGCCACTTACTGGATGTTTTATCAGTGAACAAAGGCTACTGCAGCAATTCCAAGGAGATCATATCCCTTCCTGTAAGTAGTTCCAAAGTTTGTCTTCACATTTGCAGGATAGTCTTTTTGTCCTATAGCATTAGACTATATTGTCTCACCATTTTAAAATGGGAAAATGATAATGCTGCAACAGTTTTAAATACAATTTTGTAAAAGGAAAAATTGGTTAGCCTTAACCCAAACTAGTTATTCTACTTTTTTTTCGCATTGGATCCTATCCTTATCTATTCATACCTATATTTTGTATGGCATATATTCCACTTTTGACACGATAGTCCATTCACTTTCCTATGTCTTTTAATAAATTTCAAATCATCATTTTTGTGTAAGTCTGATTTTTCAAAGGAGACTTATTGTTTTACAGCAAAAATATTTGTGTTTCCTTTCCTCATACTCTAAGAAAGATGTGATATAAATATCAGTGAGCTGCCATATCATTGATGCAGAGTTGCTGGCAGGATGAAGAATTTCGCAGGTGAATTTACAATGGTGAGTTAATTGTTTTGAATTAGGACTTTTTCTTCAGTCAGTACCTGTAACATTATGTCCTCTCAGGTCCCCAAAAGTAGACACTACATTTCAAGTTCAGGTCCTATGCAGGTCAACTATTACCTAGAGTTTCTTTATAATCTTTAAAAATCCATAAAAAAATGTTTTGGGATGCATTTTTTGAACTAAAGTGGTGATAAGGATTATTATTTTGTCAACAAAGTATTACTCAGTAATTTCAACAATAAATCTATTAACATTTTCCTTGAATAAGTTTCTTTAAAACAGCAAGCAAATAGGTATGTTGGATGATTTAGCGTTATTAAAAATTATTTTAGACATGTACTGATTTTTGTTACTGTTTTTTTTTTCTTTCAGTGTGCCATTCTTATTTAGGCCTATCTGGAAAATTAAGAGCTTGGGGTGTAAATATGTAAATGGATTATCCTCTCCATTCATGTTGGATGATCTTAATTTTACAAGAATTTTAGCTCTATGGTGGTGCTTGGCTCCCACTGAGATGATCATTTTTTTTGGCAGAATGATCAGTTCCAGCTGTGTGAACACAACATGGCTCCTTTCTGGCAGATGGTGAAAATAACTCATCTTCAGGTATACGTATGAGGAAGCTGCACTGCTAGCATGCTGCATATATGCTGCACCATTATAGCTAACATACTATCACACGGGTCTCAGCGTCAATACGAGCTGTGGCTAAGGAAATCCCATAGATGTAGAAAAAGCAGCACTTTACAACTTGAGATTTGGGAGTCAGAATAAAACTTTGTTCTCTTTTCCTATTTATACCAAAAGAATACTACAGGACTCATGCTATTTCCTATGATAAATGAGCTTCATTTGCTTTCCAACATGTACACATTTAATCCATCTTCAAAGGATGAACCTAATTGTCTTGAGTTTTTTTTTCTTGCCAGATTGTAGCTTAAAGAAATAACCTTACAAACATCTTCCTTCAAATAAAATCACTACTGGAGGCCCCCTTCATCCACCTAATCCATACTTTTGCTATTTTTCTTCCTGCTGACAAGGACAGTCACTTATAAAGTATTCTTTACAACACTAGAGCAGTGTTGTAAGATTAGCAAATTATTGAACAGATCATCTAAGAAGAGTGGATGTGCTTGTCATAATAATAATTTCAAGTTTTGAGGAGTCGGGCGGTGGCACAGCGGGTTAAGCGCAGGTGGCGCAAAGCGCAAGGACCGGCGTAAGGATCCCAGTTCCAGCCCCCGGCTCCCCACCTGCAGGGGAGTCGCTTCGCAGGCGGTGAAGCAGGTCTGCAGGTGTCTGTCTTTCTCTCCCCCCTCTCTGTCTTCCCCTCCTCTCTCCATTTCTCTCTGTCCTATCCAATAACAACCACATCAATAACAACAACAATAATAACTACAACAACAACAACAACAAAAAGACAACAAGGGCAACAAAGGGAAAATAAATAAATAAAATTTAAAAAATATATTAAAAAATAATTTCAAGTTTTGCTTATTTTATGGCATGCTGTACTTGGTTTTTTAATTATTATTTATTGCAAACCTACAATCTCAAAAAGAAACTAAGTAAAGAAGGAAATAGCTGAAATTTTACC
The DNA here is from genome assembly GCF_950295315.1 of Erinaceus europaeus. Classification (NCBI taxonomy): domain Eukaryota; kingdom Metazoa; phylum Chordata; class Mammalia; order Eulipotyphla; family Erinaceidae; genus Erinaceus; species Erinaceus europaeus. The sequence goes on along the minus strand of NC_080172.1, from coordinate 81,588,336 downwards.
TTAGGGGAGAAAAATAGTGCACATTTATCAAGGTTCCCTATCTAGATTCAAAGTAGAATTATTTGCAACATTAATGCATTAGATAGCGGACGGAATATAGTTTAATAATACAAAAAAATAGTAGAAGGGTGGGGGGCATCATAATGCTTATGCAGAAACTCTTATGCCTCAGGCCCCAGGTTCCAGGATCAATGCCTCTTACTGCCATATACCAGAGATGAGCAGTTAAAAAATTTAAAAAACAAAGTTATAAGAGAGACTTGGGGGATTGAATCCACAGCAGGGCGCCCATCTTGCATACATGAGGCCAAGAGTTCAATCCCTGGCATCCTAAGAGAATTAGTTGTAAATGAAGAGTGCATGAACTTCTATGGATGATAAACCAGTACTTTGCACATGTGCTCTCACTTTCTGTCTCATAAAAAATCACCTTAAAAAGCTCAAGTAAGGGGCCAGGAGGTGGTGCACCTGGTTAAGCACACACAGTACAGTTCACAAGGAGCCAGGTTCAAGCCCTGGTCCCCACCTACAAGGGGAAAGTTTCATAAGCAATGAAGCAGGTCTGCAGGGCTTCTCTCTCTCTCTCTCTCTCTCTCTCTCTCTCTCTCTCTCTTCTCTCTCTCTGTCTCTCTCTCTCTCTTCTCCCTCTCTGCCTTTTCCTCCTCTCTCAATTTATCTCTCTATCCAATAATAATAAATAAATAAATTTAAAATATATATAAAGTAAAGGGATTAAAAAACGAAAACAGCTGAGGGACAGGGGAGATAGCATAATGATTGTGCAAACAAACTCTCATGCCTGAGGCTCCATGGTCCCAGATTCAATCCTTTGCACCACCATTTACCAAGGCTGAGCAGTGCTCTGAGAGAGGAGGAGAAGGGAGGGAAGGCGAGGGGAGGGGAAAAGAAAGAACAACTGGAGTAGAATGTAAAAGACATTGAGTTGACCAAATATTCACATGTTCTCCTAAATCTCCTCCCTTATGATAAGATTATGGTCACATGACTAATTCTAGCCATTGAGTGATGTGTACTACTTATAGAATGACACAACTAACAATTGTTTTTTTATTTTTCTACCTTTATTACCTTTGGCAAAGTGATCCACAGGGTAACCAGTTTCAGTAAGTACAGTCAAAATAATGAGAAAGACACCCTAGTCCGCAAAAGAAAGAAACTTCTATTGTGTTTGGTCAATAATTTCAGAGTTTATCTGATATAGCTCCTGGAGTTAATTCCCCTGACTACTATAAGGAATAATGATTACCTCTAGGTATTCTGAGTGATTAGTCATTTAGAAAAGTAACATGGGGGGGGGGTCAGATGGTATCGCAGAGGGTTAAGTGCACGTGTGACCAGCTCAACAATACGGGTTCAAGCCCCCCCCCCATTTCTATCTTTCTCCCCCTCTCTGTCTTCCCCTCATCTCTCCATTTCTCACTGTCCTATCCAAAAATGATGATATCAACAACAACAGTAATAACTACAACAACAATAAAGCAACAAGGGCAACAAAAGGGAAAATAAATAAAAATAAATAATAAAAGAAAAATAACATGGGGAGAGGTAAACAGCATAATGGTTATGCAAAGAGTCTCATGCCTGAGGCTCTGAAGTCCCAGGCTCAATCCCCAGTGCTACCATAAACCAGAGTTGAGCAGTACTCTGGTTAAAAAAAAAGAAAAAAAAAGTAATGTGATTAAGAAAGCAGGACTAAGAAAATTAAAACATACAGAAATACATTTAAAAATATTTTGTCCTAAGGAACCCAACATATCCATCCAAAAAGATCTGTGTACATATATGTTCTTGGCAGCACAATTTGTAATAGCCAAAACTGGAAGCAACCCAGGTGTCCAACAACGGATGAGTGGCTGAGCAAGTTGTGGTCTATATACACAATGGAATACTACTCAGCTGTAAAAAATGGTGACTTCACCGTTTTCAGCCGATCTTGGATGGACCTTGAAAAATTAATGTTAAGTGAAATAAGTCAGAAACAGAAGGATGACTATGGGATGATCTCACTCTCAGGCAGAAGTTGAAAAACAAGATCAGAAGAGAAAACACAAGTAGAACCTGAACTGGAATTGGCGTATTGCACCAAAGTAAAAGACTCTGGGGTGGGTGGGTGGGGAGAATACAGGTCCAAGAAGGATGATAAATGACATAGTGGGGGTTGTACTGTTATATGGGAAACTGGGGAATGTTATGCATGTACAAACTATTCTATTTACTGTTGAATGTAAAACATTAATTCCCCAATAAAGAAATTATATATAAAAAATAAAAAATAAAATAAAAATATTTTGTAGTGGGCACCAGGCAGTGGCACACCTGGTTAAGTACACATATTACAGTACATAAAGATCTGGTCCTCACTTGCAGGGGGAAAGTTTCACAAGTGGTGAAGCAGGGCTGCAGGTGACTCTCTGTCTCTTGCCCTCTTTTTTTTTTTTTAACTTTCTTTAATCACTTTTTTTTACTGGATAGAGACAGCCAGAAATTGAGAAGGAAGGGGAAAGGTAGAGAGGGAGAAAGAGAGACACCTGCAGCACTGCTTCACCATTCATGAAGATTTCCCCCTACAGGTGGAGACCAGGGGCTCGATGTGGGTCCTTGTACATTGGAACACATGCACTCAACCAAGTGCACCACTGCCTGGCCCGTCTTACCCTCTTTCTGTCTTCCCCTTCTCTCTCAGTTTCTCTCTGTCTCTATCAAATAATAAATAAATTTTTAAAACTTTAAAAAGAAAAAAATTAAATATTTTGTAACAATCATAACTGTACAAAGATGAATTTTATTCTCTTGAGGGAAAAATAGTGTTTCAACAGCATAGGAATGCTGCAAAAAGGACTGGAACTTTCAAGAATGCTTGGCCCAGGGATCTAACAGAGAATGTGTCACTCTGGTTGCAGCTGTAATTTATTATAATCATTATTTTATTTATAAAATGCAAACAGTGACAAGACCATAGGATAAAAGGGTTATATTTCCACACATTGCCCACCCACCAGAGCTCCATATCCAATCCCCTCCCTTGATAGCAGTAATTTTTACAAGAGGAAGGATCCCTAGCAAGACTGTGAAGGCCTGTGCTATTGCTTTTAAAGGCAATAGTACTATACACTAGCTATCTCTCTGGAAAGTGGCTGCAGCCAAGTAGTTAAACTTTCATCTCACCCTCTCCCTTGATGAATTTGGAAAACTTTTTCAGTGTCCTGCATATTTCTCCATTCATCCTTCCTTCAGATGCGCATGGCTTCTGACCTTTCTAAACAGCATCCTTTCTCATCCTTTAATTCTTTATTCATAGCTGAGTTATTTATTTTTCAAAACTCCTTACCCATTATCTTGAATTCCCAGTCATGAACCTTAAACCTTAAGCAATAAGGCCTTGTGCCTTCTAGCATCAAATTCATATTCACTTGAGCACTACCAGCCAGAAGCAGTTTAGTGCGTATGATTTGTTCATTTTTAAACTGCTGTGCACTGCTCTGACAAAGGAAGAACTTCCCTGAAGTAAGTTTGCAGCAACCCTTCCAGGCAACATCTTCCTAGGAAGACGAATTCAATTCTTACGCAGATTATTGATTCCTATCTGGATTAAATTTAAAAATGGATGAACTCAATAGGCATTCACTCGGCAATTCAAAATGTATTTCTGAGCACCTGCTATGTACCCCAGGTGATAAGAGTATACCTGCACAGAACTAATGCTGAGTGTGTGCCTTCTTAGAACTTGCATTCAGTTAGGAGTAATTAGAACATAAATAATAAGCACTGAGGAGCAAGGTAAAGGAGATACGCAGATATGTATGGTGCTATACTATAGTAAGACCAAACTGAGCCTGTCAAATTTATTCTTTGTGGCTTACTAATATCTCATGTGAAGCTACCTGATTTTATCTCAGGGAACTGAAAATCAAAATTTTTTTGTATGCTCCACAATCTATCTCAAGCTGCCATATTTCATGAGATAATTACCTCAAAACCCCAAACAGAGTGATATATACTGTTGGCTCACAATCAACAAGGACAGTGGTCCAGAATGGCAGTGGAGATGATGTAGTATATCTATTAGGCAAAAAAAAAAGGAAAGGAAAGGAAAGCAGAACCAGAAACTTGTCCAATGCAACAGCCAAGGTTCAGAATTCAAGAAATTTTCAGAAAAGGAAGGACCAAACAGAGCTGTCCAAACAAAACATCTTTTCCCAGGCAGAGAAAGGACACAGATGGACAAGAGATTATTGTCATGTGCAGCCGATGCCACCACCAGGGCAGGGCCCAGCAGTACTCTGAGCCAGCATGCAGAACACCCAAATGCCATAAGCCAGAGGTAGCCATATGTAAGCATCAATGAAAGGCCATTTGATAGTCTCTTTACTTTTCAAAACTGGCATTTAAAATCACTCTGGCAGATGGAAGAAAAATATGTAATAAAAGTTGACATTTCATTTTACTGTCTGTGTTTGTTAAGTTAATCTATTATCATTCACTGGGATACTAGTACTGCATGGTAATCAGGAGCTGGCAGCTTGCAGCTAATGTAAAGAGTATATAGTTTTAAAGAAACAAATAGATAGTAACCAGAAATATGTATGCACAAGTACGTGATTACCTACAAAGTGATAATGAAGGTTAGAGGTATGAAAGTCTATGTCAGTGTTTGGTGATAATCATCATTAAAGAGCATTCTTTTGATTTTTATTTTATTATTTTTTAAATATTCTATTTATATGCAAAAATATTTTATATCTGAGGCTTTGAGGCCTCAGGTTCAATCCCAGCACCACCATAAGCCTGAGCTGAGCAGTGCTCTGTTCTTTTTCTCTGTATCTCTCTTTCTCACTAAGAGATTACATAAAAGCATATTTAAAATAAAAGCAAAATAAAAAAGAGATACACTGAAAGACCAGAGCACTGCTCAGCTCCTGCTTATGGTGGTACTGGGATTGAACCTGAGGCCTCAGAGCCTCAGGTATAAAATCTTTTTGTATATATACTATACTGTCATACCACTGCTCGATATCATTCCTTTTAACAGTACATTGGAAGGAGAGTGAGGAATTAGAGAATCTCTCTTTTGTTTTATGCCTTCATTTTTGTCTTAGGTCTTTATATGGGAAGCCAGTATTTTCTTTTCCAACATCTTTCTACTTCATTTGAACAGGCAACTTTTAAGTGGACAATTTTCAGCCACAGTCTGTTACTTTTGATTGAGAAATATACCACTTCCCCCATTTATCTCAGATAGTTAAATATTAAACTGATTTAAACTGTCATTATATTATGTAATAGCAAATGTGGATGCAGTTAATGTTTACATCATTTTTAGGGATTACAGAATAATTTATCCTCCAGAAATGAATTTCCTTTTTATCTTGATCCACTTTTATTATTCTATCTTTTTAAATTTTTATTAGTGATTTAATATTGATTTACAAAAAGTGGGATAACAGGGGTATAATCCACACTGTTCCCACCATCAGAGTTCTGTGTCCCCATTCCCTCCACTGAAACTACAGTAGTTCTCCCAAGGTCACAGATATGAGTTGACAGGAGCCCAGTAACCTGTCAGTCTGAGCTCATAGTCTCTGGTCACACCTGGGAATATTCTAGGCTGCTATCATTTCAGGACCAGCCTTTCTTGAGTGGTAGAGTAGGATGACCTAGCCTCCATTCAGAGAATGGGGCATTCCTTATTAGTGCTACTTTATAGTGAGGATACGGTCCTTGAGAGGGCCGTAAGAAGCCTTATGATGTTATTCCTGATGGGAGTGACCAGTGATGGTGGAGACAGGAAACTATTAGAGGTCTTGGCCCATATTGTCTATGGGGGGATCCAAGGAATCCCTGACTAGATGATGGGGTGGCCTGATAATGACCATAAACATCATTAAGCATCTTTTTATTATTACTATTATTATCATTATTACCAGCATTATTGAAGTGGTTTGGTGTTGGCATTACTAATCTGTTGCTTTTTATTTTCTTTAATTCTATTTTATTTGATAGGACAGAGAGAAAGAAAGTTAGAGGGAAGAGGAAGACAAAGATATAGATAGATATATAGTGAGAGAACTGAAGACTTTACCATTTGCTTTACCTTTTGTGAAGTGACCCCCGGTAGGTGGGGCATGGGGGCTTGAACCTGGGTCCCTAGACGTGGTAACCTGTGCAGTCAATCAGGTGCCCCACCACCTGGCCCCTCATTATTCAGTCTTTATAGCTTTTCTTTTCATCTTCCTTTTACCCAGAATGTCAATGGTGTATGTCATCATAGCATAGCCCATATACCTGCTTCCATATCAGAAGGGAACTGGACCCTGGTACACAGTTCCTGTATATAAAATGACTCTTTTTTCTTTCTTCTTCACCAAGACTTCACAACTCAGGACAGACGTTTTAATGGGGGGGGTGGGGGGTGGGGGGTGGGAGGAGAGGAAGCAAAGAAAAGATACCACAGCACCAAAGTTTTCCAGTACAGAGGACACTGACTTAAACCTGGACCGCCCACATGACAAAGCAGACATATTATCCAGATGAGCCATCTAATAGGTTCTGCAATGGTTTCTTGTCTCTAGCACCTGCATTCAAGAAAAGCTGCAAGTGCCAGCCGATTAATGCTTCTAGGAGTAATACTGAATCCATGAGGGCTAATGTTGCCAGCCTGATACTGCAGCTTCTTGCCATCTGGTGGAACTATAGTGACGTATATTCTTAACAGCCTTATAAAGAATCTCCCATGTATTTCACCTCACTTTTCCATAATGGCAGCCTGTTACAGCACCATCCTTCCTTCTCTGTGAAACTTTCCTATGCCACTTTGCTCATTGGGATTCTTCCCCAAATCTCAAATCCCTTATGCCCTTGTCCTTCTTTGAGAGACTGCTTTGGGGAGAATTCAAATTTCAGCTGTCAACCGTTGTTGTAACTTGAAACTTAAAAGGGGCTCTAGGCTGCAGCACATAGGGTTCACTGCGGGGGCACTGGGAACAGATTTAAACAATTCAAGGTTTATTTAGGGTGATACTGGGCTGAAAGGCAAATATCTAGGTACTGCAAAATAATCGGCTCCATTTAAGGTTAAGCAAAAGAGAGGTTTATTCAATAAGATCACTGAGAATGTGAGGGGAGAAGTCTAGCTAGGAAAACAGGCAAAAGTCCGAAGTCCACAAACTAAGTTACCCAAGATCATCACGTGAAAAGACCAGGCTCAATCCACAACTAAGGCAAATGGAAAGTCCACGGTGAAGGTAATCTAATCAAGATAGGGAGCTACTCCAAGTCCACCCTTAAATACATCCCTTTGTCAGTCTGCTCCACCTCAGCTGACGTCATTCATATGCTGATTGTCCCAAACTCTTATTGGGGTTACAACAAATTGTGAAGGGAAATTAGCCACCAAACAAGCATTAAATACTCACATATTGTGCTGGACACTGTCTGTTGTTTGTATATAAATTTTTTAAAAATATTTATTTATTCCCTTTTGTTACCCTTGTTGTTATATTGTTGTTGTTACTGACGTCATCATCGTTGGATAGGACAGAGAGAAATGGAGAGAGCAGGGGGAGAGAAAGATAGACACCTGCAGACCTGCTTCACCACCTTCGAATCAACTCCGCTGCAGGTGGGGAGCCGGGGGTTCGAACCAGGATCCTTATGCGAGTCCTTGTGCTTTGCGCCACGTGCGCTTAGCCCACTGTGCTACTGCCGGACTCCCTGTATATACATTTTTTATTTTGATTTCCAGGATGGAGCTATGGTGACCTAGGCCTGGAACATTGGCTTTCCCTCAGAAACAATAACAACGATATATAACAAAATCACTCAATGAATTTCACCAGAGAACAGCTAGGATTTCTGTAAAAGAAATGAACATCATTATCTGAAGGTTGGTAGCTGTGAGTGGGCAGCAAGAGGAAGAGGTAATGGAGATAAAGGCTCCAGCAGAAATGTGGTACTGCATTGCCCGTGGACACCATATTTACAATTCCTTCAAATCTAGTGGGCAGATTTAAAGAACCCCCACAGAACCACTCAACCAAATGAGGAAGAAAAATTTTAATAAGGAGCTCAAGACTGCTATTTAGAGCTAAAGAAGGCACATGCCCTTGAGCAAGATCCAAGGAACTATTCACAGGAACTAGGAAACTGAACACTGTATCCTTGTGGCAAAGGTGGCCCAGTTTCCCAGTTGTGATAAGATCCCTGGTGACTCAGGTCAGACTGTCCTGTAGACAAGAAAAGTGACTTTGACCTCACAGCACAGCTCCTACATTGAGGAGTCAGTTTGGGAAGAGAAGGAGCTTTGTGATCTCTCCCCCTCACACCTTCCAGAATAGGAACACTTGATGCCATATTACTGTCACTTCTTCAAAGCTCTTCCCCTCCCTTCACAATTCACATACAAAGCAGAAACAAGCACTACCTATAACCAACAACAGAAACCAAAACAATGGATAAAACCAGTAAAATGCTTACTCTGCAAAAACAAATAAGGGTCTGTAAATCTAGAACTATCAGAGAAAGAACTTAGGAAATACACTGCCAAGAGATTTGAAGAAATACAAAACCCTCGATTTAATATAAACAAGTAGTTTAAGAAAGAAACCTGTGACTTCAGCAATTAACTTGATAGAAAATGGAAAACTTGAAAATATAGCTCCAGGGTATAAGTGACACTTTAAAAGGAAAAAAGAAGGGGGGGGAATCGTCGAACTGTGAATAAAACTTTTAAAATGTGTGGTGTTATCCTTGGTAAGGGGAGCTGGAGGTGGGGGGTGAGGAGGGTATGCTATGAAACAATACCTCTGTAAACTTATGATCTCATAAAGTATTATTAAATCACTAATAAAAAAGTAATGAGTTTAATTACTTTTGAAAATTCTTCCCACTGAATACCCTATTAGAATAAGGTGAGTCCCTATATCCCATAAGGAAAAATATGATATTCTTACATTCATTTTTTATAGTCTTTGTTCCCTTTGATTATTTTCACAGGTGGAACAAGTGAGAGCCCAGAGGGTTTAAGTGCATACCTTAGCCACTGCACACTCTAGAATGTGTGGTGAGGATGTACTAGTGTGGTCCATTTAAAGTCATGGATTTCACCAGAAGAAAAAGGAGAAGGAAGAGGGAAAGGAGGAGGAGGAGAAAAAAAACAACAAGAAGAAGGGGGAATGTATTAGAGAATAAATATTGACAATGAATAATAGAGACTGGTTAATATTCTCTGGTGGAGGTGGAGTCAAGCCTGCTATGTGACAAGATCTAGCCAGGCAAGGACTACCTGAATACAGGCAAGTCCTAAGACCAAACTAAAGCTATTTACTCCTTATTGTTTAATGCCTGAAGTGAAGTCATGTGGGACTATATGGAAGTTTGGTAGAGCTTAGGGAAGCTCCCCCAATCTTCACGGATAAAGGTCTGAAAAGACACCTCTCTTGTTAGCCTCTCTCCATAGAGATGAGCCAAGAGACAAAAATCTATCAGACTCAGCTTGCCCTCTGTAAGACTTCCCAAATTCACAAGGAGCCTACATCCTCGCCCCCCCACTGCACTCACTCAAAGTTCACACATTCCACTTCCTTTTGATCACAAAGGAAGAGCACATCCTGTCACACACTCCTAACACCTAACAAGTGAAAATCCCCCCAAGACCCGTATTTCCTGGATCCCTTTTGATGTCTTTAAAGCCTTGTTCTTCCTTCTCTATCTCACCTTACTGGTTCAACCACTATTCTTCTCTCAAATGCCTTTGGATAATTAAATGCCTGCAAGTGTATTGATCTTTATGTATCAACTCTTGTCATACCAGCCCCTGCTATAGGGGCATGCTGACCTTTAAGAAACCTGTGAATTCCGACGTATGTGAAAACTGTTCTTTTCTAGCCTTCTATATTAACCCAAACCCACTCCCCAATAAACGAGTGTGTTCGTACCAGAATCCTCCCCGAGTTTCTTTCTTTTCATATAGTCTCTTGAACTAGTGATGGGAACTTGGTAAAGTTTACCTTCCTAGCTGAGAGTCAACCCACTCGAACTCCGGCAAAGTCAGGCCTGCTGTCTGACAAGGTCCATCCAGCAGGGACTATCTGCAAACAGAGAAGTCCTAAAACCAAACCGAAGCTATTCCTCCTTCTGTTTCCAAACACACTGGTAATTTGAGGACTTATTGGCTCTTTTGGAAATACACAAATATTACCTAGGTATAATAAAAAGAGATCCCCAGGGGAAGTACATAGTAACAATAATTATGGCAGTGAGTGTAACAAGACTAAAAATGGCTTAGGAGCAGCAGTTGTTGTACTCATTAAGAGGCTTTCAGAAAAAGAGCTATTTGCCACTACTATAGCTTCTCTATTAGCTAGACTCAGACCAAAGGCCAGTACTATGGGTGGTTTAAAGTATCAGTGGCAGACTGTGGTCTCCACCTAAATATAAAAAGACCCTATTACCTACCCTCACCCACAGACCCCACACTTCCACTTACAGGTATCTATGATGAATATAGAGGTTGTGTAGTTAATAACTAACGTTAGGGTATATGGGTAGAAGTTAGTAAACTTTCATATATGCAAAGGTTGGCCAGAAGACAGCCCCCATGGTGTGTGCTTACTTTACAGCAGAAGATTTCTTTAGGTAGTCAGCTTACTAGATATTACAAAAGACTTGGTTTATATGTTCTAGTTAGACCCACCCATCCAAGAATGGAAGAAAAGCTATTAGATTGAGTTCCAGGGAGGAATCGATTCATATAAGTCAGTACAGGGAAATGGTCAAAACAAAGATGGTCATTTCAAGGGGAGATTTAGGCTGCCCCAGACCAAGGGAACTTTTAAGGGGAGATTAAGATGCCCCAGACCAAGGGAACTTTCAAGGAAAACATAGCTAAAATAATAATAATGTTGTTTAAGGTTATTCTTGATGTTAATAAAAACAATCATGCATGATGTCAATTGTATCCTTGATGTTAATGAAAACAATCTTACATGATGTCAACTATATCCAGGTAAAAATTGTTTAAAAATAAAGCTCTACAAAGAGAAAAACCAAGGTGCTTCTCTCCTGATAGAGGTGCCTCTCTCCTGCACTTGAAGCAGCTGACATGTCTCTCACTTCATTTACCCGCTGAATCCCCTTCCTTCAGGAAGTACCCTAATTATTCTGCTGAGGCTGGCCCCCCAGCAATTCTCAACATGAAAAATTATACATAACAGTAAACAAGAAAATCAAATATAAAGATTGGTTAAGTGCACACACTATAGCACACAAGAACCCAGATTCAGGGCCCCGGTCCCCATCTGCAGAGGGAAAGCTTCATGAGTGGTGAAGCAGGGCTATAGGTCTCTCCCTCTCCTCCTCTTATCTCTATCTCTGTATCTATATAATAAAAAAATTAAAAATATTTTTAAAAAAGGTTCATAGATGCCCTATAGACAGGAAAACATTTGAGCAATACTAGCTGCAGCAGGCTATTTTTCTAAGAATGGTTATAACAATGCTGCCCCTTTCATGTTGTTTCAACAATATAGCTTTGACAGTCCTCAAATACGAGACATATGTTAAAGTGATGTTATGAGACTTCTGAGGGTAGGTCATGAAAATCTGTGCACTTCCATTTACTTTCTTGCAATTAAATATTATTTATTTACTTATTTATATTTATTTATTTATTTATTTATTTATTTGCACTTGGCCAACATGGGATAAGAAGCAAAAAAGGGGGGGGATTTTCAAGTTAATTCAATTGCCAAATAATTTGATTATAGCAATAACTATCTATTTCCTCCTTAATCCCTAAGACAGCAGGAACCTCCTGCTTCCTCTATAAAGCCCGTATCTCCCCCCAGCCGGCCTGGAACCTCTAGGGTGGGGCTCACTTTCCTGCATACTTCTCTCAGTTCATACCAACTGATACTGCATCTCTGCTGATCCCAATCTAATTAATGCAATGAGTACCACCTTGACATGCTTTACTTCGGACTGTGTCCAGAGACATCAGGTGTGGAATGTCAACCCTTCAGCTTCATTACTCAGATGAGACCTTTTCTTTCTTATAGGATCCTCTAATTCCATTTCAGGTGGTTCCTAACAAAGCCTCCAAAACCTAGAAATAGACCAGGTCACATGAGATAGGACAGATGTACACATGTACCCATAAATTAGGACAAAATATATACCTGAAAGCAAAAGTGCACAATAGTGAGGCAATAAATAAAGCAAGCAAGTAGAAAGACTTAAACAGAGACCATAAAGTACCTAATAAAATAGTTTCTACTTAAACTTAGATACCCTCCTCACCTACTTCCTGGTACACTTCCCTCAGTCACTCCAAAGTTAACCTTATCAAAGTAAGGACTACAAAAGCTGAATAAGGGCAAGAGACTGACATACTTTAACAATGACTCTTTAGTCACTATCAGGCCACCCCATCAGCTGTGGCCCTAGTTCAGGGAGTCCTGGGATTCCCACACAGACATGATGGGCCTAGATCTCGAATAGATCCCTCTCTACATTGTCACTGGTCATCTCCATCAGGAACAACACAATGGACCCCTTTTGGGGCCCCCCATAGGACTTTGCCCTCAAAATGAATCAACAATGGTAGAGAATGTTCCATCTGCTGAAGGGAGGCTGGACAACATACTCTATGTTCCACTTGAGGAAGATGGGTCCTGTATTTGGGGCAGCTTGGAATGTTCCTACTCATGACCACAGAATGTGAGCTCAGACCTACAGGGATGCAGAGGTTACATAGGCTCCTAAGCTGAATATGGGCCCCAGATCAGATCAAATCGATGGGGTTTAGAGTCAACAGTATTTATACACCTTTCCCATATTTGGGAGCGACTCTCTTCCATGATGGAGCTTTCTAGCCTCTTTTCCAATCATGACATCAACTCCCCAGACAACAACTTGGGTCCACCAGCATATCAGATTTCCGGCTCAGACAAAAGTTATGGGCCCCTTGGAATCTCATTAAAATAAGCCTACTAGCTATCTTCAAAATGGAGACCCCAAATCTTCATCTGCGAGATTCCAGCCTTTAGGTTCATGATTAATCAACAATTTGTTTGACTTTATATGTTAATTCTTCTTCTAACATGATGCCAACCAGACATTCCTGGGAAGATGACCCCACCAATTTGTCCTGGAGCTCCACTTTCCCAGAGCCCTGCCCCACTAGGGAAAGAGAGAGACAGGCTAGGAGAATGGATCAACCTGCCAATGTCCATGTTCAGCGGGGAAGCAATTACAGAAGCCAGACATTCCACTTTCTGCACCCCATAATGACCCTGGGTCCATATTCCCAGAGGGTTAAAGAATATGAAAACTATCAAGGGAGGGGACAGGATGTGGAGTTCTGGTAATGGAAGTTGTGTGGAGTTGTACTACTCTGATCATATGGTTTTGTCAGTTTCCTTTTTATAAATATATATATTTTTAAAAAGTGGAAAGACCCACATGAAGAGGAATTGAGCAAGACTCCTGATTAAGAAAAAATGGGGGGATCGACGGTAGTGCAGTGAGTTAAGTGTACGTGATGCAAAGTACAAGGACCAGCATAAGGATCCCAGTTCGAGCCCCTGGCTCCCACCTGCAGGGGAGTTGCTTCACAGGCAGTGAAGTAGGTCTGCAGTTGTCTATCTTTCTCTCCCCCCTCTGTCTTCCCCTCCTCTCTCCATTTCTCTCTGTCCTATTCAAAAACAAACAACATCAACAACAATAATAACCACAACAAGGGCAACAAAAGGGGGGGGAATGGCCTCCAGGAGCAGTGGATTCATGGGGCAGCCACTAAGCCCCAGCAATAACCCTAGAGGCAAGAAAAAAAAAAGGCTGTATGTACTCAAGGTCAGCTGCCACCAAACAGGGAGAACGATGACTGAAGCAGACCACTTCTGGGTCTGAGTCAATGAAACAATCTTTAAAGACACACACACACACACACACACACACACACACACACACACACTGAGAGAGAGAGAGAAGAGAAAACCACCTGAGTCACATTTGAGTACAGGCACATGTGGCTTGTGGATGGAAAGGGGTTGAGGGAGCAATTGCCTGGACTAAAAACCTGTGCTCAAGGATGACTGGCACCAAGTTGGGAGATTGGCAGCTGAGACACACCACTTCCAGGTCTAAGTTTAAACAACAAAAAAGCTGCTAAAAGAATAAATCACCTAAAAACTCACAAATTTACAACCATGACCTTTCTTGACCTTTCAATGCTATTGATCCACAGCAGCAGGGAGACTCTATATTGACATCAGGAACACTGAACCAGTATGGCAATTCAGAATTAAATCTCCCCTCCTCTATCAAGATATATAAACAGGGGAATTGAACACCTTAGCCATAGCATCTTCTACTGGCACAACAACAGAAGAACACTAAATACAGAAACTGAGGAATACTCGGAGCACAGTGACAGAGACAGATCTAAAAAAAATGACAGAAATAGAGTTCAGAAAATATGAAACCAAGAAACTAAAGTTATGATTCAAGAACTCAGTTATCATTTTACAAGGAATTACAAGTATAGGTAGAAAAATAAAAACTCCAAACAGAACTGAAGGACCTGACGAACACTTAGAATGCAGTTCAGATTGAGGAAGAAGCCTCAGACTTACTCTGGTAGAGGAAAGAATATCAACACTAGAAGAAACAACCACCACACTCTGAATTTAAAATTCATAGGGAAGAAAGGCTTAGGAAAAATGAAGCACTTTTCTCTGAAATAGCAGACACCATCAGCAAGACAAAACACAAACTATTGGAATCCCTAAGGAAGAGGAGAGAGAGAGAGAGAGAGAGAGAGAGAGAGAAGTAGAGAACACATTCAAAGAAATTTTTCCATACATGAGTGATGTTCAAAATATAGAAATCCAAGAAAGTGAACACATCCCTAAATTCTTGAATCTAAAACAACACAAATCAAGACACATTATTGCAAAACTACCCAAAGCCAGGGACAAGGAAAAAATATTGTGGACTGCCAGAGAAAGAAAGGAAGTCACATACAAAGGTAGTACCATCGGGCTTTCATCAGATTTCTTATCACAAATCTTAGAGGCAAGGAGGGAATGGAACAGCATATTCAAAGTACTGATAAATAAGGATTTGCAGCCATGAATTCTGTATCCTGCTAAATTATCCTTCAAATATGAGGGATAAATAAACATCTTTGCAAACATTCAGAAACTGAAGGAATTTGTCACTACCAAACCTGCCTTGCAAGAACTACTGAGAAGTGACCACATGAAGAGAAGAAGGAAAGTAATTCCAAATTTTAATGCAATGGCCAGTCTTAGAATAAAATCAGGAACACAACAACAGGGAAACAAAGCACAGGAAATGGTGTGCAAAATAGTCAGAATGGCACTGTCCAATGTTGGTGAACCAACACCAACTTTAAAAAGACTCTTGTAGATATTATAAGTTAGATACAATATTCATGATCATCATATAACAAAATATGGCACTAAAGGCAAATAGAAATATATACAGTAGGTAAGATCACCATAGAAAACCATCCGCATAAAATAACAAACAGAAACAAACAGGAAAAGAGTCAACAAGAACATAAAACAACCTCAAAACAAAAACTGGAACGACTAGAAGCAAACCACATTTATCAATAAGCACCCTAAATGTGAATGGCTTCAATTCACTAGTCCAAAGATTCAGAATGACTGAATGAATTAAAAGGCAAGATTCATCTATTCTGTGTCTTCATGAAACGCACATCCAAAAAGAAAGACAAACAAAAGCTTCCGGTGACAGGTGGGTACAAGGTTTTCCAAGTCAATAATGCAAATAAAACAGCAGGAACAACTATTTTAATATCAGATAAATTAGAGTTTCAGGCAAAGAAGTTGAAAAGAGACAGATATGGACACTACATATTTGTCAGAGGATCAAACCAACAGGAAGGCATAACTATTCATTCATTTGTGAAATCTAGACATCTTATTTACATGAACTCTCAAAATAAATCCAAACAGAAGCAAGCATACTGTCTGTAAAACTTGTGAGGACTATGGTAGTTAACTGTGGAAGGTTGGAGGAGGCATACAGAACTTTGGTGGTGGGTGTACTATGGAACTATACACTGTAGTCTTATAATCTTGTAACAAACTATGAATAAATAATAAAAATATTTTAAAAATTAATTAAAATAAAGATTGCTGTCTTCCTTTCTGTATTTTAGTCTGAATATTATTAATCATTAAGTGGATTTAGAACATGTAATTTTAATACAACAGGTTGAATTGAGATGACAAGCAGAGATAGATACAAATCAATTAGTAGGCATAGATGCTAGAGACCCTAAATAGTGGTTTAAATATTTTTCTCTAAAGTTCTTGGTAATAAAAATAAGCACTTTTAGTATGTAAATGGTATTTGTTATCTTAATACACTCATCACCAAAAACCTGTCAGATTTATCACTCCAGTCTCCTTTTGGTTGGACATTTCCCACTGTCTTTGGCAAGGGAAAATTCTGTTTGACCATCTGCTATTAAAAATAATTAAATCCATATGGTCTGAAATTCCATGAGAAATTTTAAGATTCAAAAAACAGTACCTAGATCTAGTTAAAAAGAAAAACTGCCATTTCGTGATTCTCCTTTCCCTCATATTTTCAAACTGTTTAAGACATTGTAAACTCTATGCAAATATTATGATTCCCAATCTCAAAACGAAAATACTTCAGTTTTTTACACTACAACCATTGTAACAAAAGTTTTTAAAACATCCATAATAGTTCGTTAATTAAGTCCCTTTGTCTTTTACAATACTATTTCCCATATTCTACACTATACCTGACATTAAATATTTTATGATGAAATGGAAATAGAGAGCAGGGAGAACAAAAGCACAGAGATATAGTAGAAACTAATTATTTGAAAGTATTTTAACCATGTAGCCTATATTCTGGGCAAATAGATCAGAATTAAAAAAATATCCAGAAAGCAAATGCACCCCTCTAAAAGGGGGGAATACTTTTTGAATGAATTATGTATTTATTTATTTATATTTGTTTATTTACTGTTGGATAGAGACAGAGAGAAATTGAGAGCAGAGGGGAAGACAGAGAGGGAAAGAGACAGAGAGACACCTACAGCTCTGCTTCAGCACTCATGAAACTTTCCCCCTTCAGGTTGGGGGACCAGGTGCTTAAAACTGGGTCCTTGTGCCCTGTAATGTTTGCGCTTAACCAGATGTGCCACCATCTGGCCCCTTTTTGAATGAATTTAATTTACTATTTCACAAAGTACCAAAGTAATCATTAACACAATCTTAAACTTTGCTATATATATTTGAATTATTAATATTGATTTTACTTCAAATTACTATATATAAAGGCTTTCAGTTCTCAGCCCTACCTTACGTAGGTAAGAAGATAGACTCTTCTTTATCTGCAAAGGGAATATATTTTAAAATACTTAGGAGTGGGTGTCTAGCCACCTAAAGGAGTTACCATTAGAAAATAGTATACTTCACGTAACTTAATGCCCCTTGTTTCACCTTATTCTTACAGTGCATTACAGTTTCTCTGCTATTCACTTCCACCCCTATTACCCATGGATTTTCAAATTAGAGTTCAGTTCTTCTACTAATTAGATGGAGATGCCAAAAGTAGAAAAACCTCTGAGATCCATTACTGAAAGCAAATTGGAAGCAGCTCTAATGACCCTCCTGTAAAAAAAGAAAAGGAAGTCAGATGAGACAGATTGAGATTCACAGAGGAGTAATTCCAAGCTAGGGAATACCATGCAAACTCTAAGAGCAGTGAAAAGATGGCACTGGGGTTACCAAGGACTTCCTTATGGATTTCATTGTATTGCAAGACCTAGTCATACCTTCTCCTTTACAGTTTTACAGAAGATGTCTACTAAGTCTTGACAAGTTATTGATAAGATCATATCTCTTGCTCCCAAATACTTCTTAATTAGGGGAGGGTCAAAAGTACTTCTTAAATACACAGTGATAAGACTCAAAGGAAATAATACTTGTTTTTTTTTTAAAAGACACTACTGATGATGTCATAAGTGATCATTGGGAACTAGTGCGTAATGGTGGAAATGGACTAAGTTGGTAGTGGGAGTGGTGTCCAGACAGCTATCATGGGAATATAAGAAATTATACTCACATGACAACTGTCTTATTTGTTAGGAGAATAAGTCATTATTTCCCTAATAAAACACTTTTAAATATTAAGTTAAATATCTTCATTATTAATATTATGGTAATTTCATGATTATCATTTGATTTTTCTATGATTATTGTGGTTATCACATTATCTGGTTCTGTCAAGAAGTTGTGAAGGATTATATATATATGTGTGTGTGTATGTACAAACACTCACATATACACACAAGTACATAGTTTCTATTTTATCATTTTTATTTATGATTAATAGTAATTTACAAGATTCTAAATTACAATATAGAGTTCCACACCACAACCAAAATTTTGTGTCCCCATTCTCCCACCTCCCAAAGATAACCATAGTTTTCCCAAGTCTTAAATCAAATAATTTATTTCAAGCCTGATCATGGCCAAAATATCCAGGAAGAGTCACTCAAGTGAGATAACAACATAAAATCAGAATCCTGAAACTATATTAATATGGTATTCACATGCTTCTCTTTTTTGCTAAAGCTTCATTTCATCAGCAAAGGAAAAGTGACAATTTCAGGAACTTAAGAATCACATGGGGCCAGGTGGTGTCATACCTGGTTAAGCACACTCATTGAAGTGCACAAGGACCTAGGTTCAAGCCCCTGGTGCCTACCTGTAGGGGGAAATTTCAAGAGTGGTGAAGCAGGACTGCAAGTGTTTCTCTGCCTCTTTCTCTCTCTATCTTCCCCTCCCCTCTTTGTTTCTATCCACTAGTATATAGAAATATTCAAAAAAAAGAATCACATAATTTCATTTTAATATTATCCAGAGAAGATATGATCACTATACTCCCTGATAAAGATTGAAGAGTCTTAAATCTGATCAGCACTTCTCATCTATGCCTTAAACAGTTGCTTTTGTGGTGGTAATGCCACCAGAGGACTTTTCTTTGCTTTTCTTCCTTTCTTTCAAATAGAGGCTGAAAGCAAGAGAAAGACAAGGGATAAGGAAAAGATATACTGCAGCACTGCTTCACTGCTTCACTGCTTCACTGCTTGACATTTCCTCTTTGCATGGTGCTCCCATGTGGTGACCCAGAACTGGAACCCAGATCCTCATGCATGGCAAAGTATGCACTCTTCTGGGTGAGCCATCTCTTAGGCCCTAAAATAAATTTTCTTAAAGAATAGAAGTCTGGGAGCCAGGTGGTAGCACACTTGATTAAGCACACACACTACAGTGTGCAAGGACCCAGATTCAAGCCACTAGTCCCCACGTGAAGGGAGAAAGCTTCAAGAATGGTGAAGAAAAGCTGCAGGTGTCTCTGTCTCTCTACTTTTCTACTCGCCCCAGTTTCTCTTTATATATATATATATGTATATATATATATATATATATATATATATCCAATATTAAATATATTTTTTAAAAAAGACCAGAGGTATTTTCTAGGGAGATGGTGTCAGAACTGCAAATAGGACTAGAAAGCTGGATCAGGGAAGAGAGTAGTTCCCAAATATGGGAAAAGTATATAAATATTGTTAACTGTAAATTCCATCGACTTGATCTGGGGGTCCACATTTAGCACAGGAGCCTTTGTAACCTCTGTATCCTTGTAGGTCTGAGCTTATATTCTGTGGTCATAGCTAGGAACATTCTACGTCGCACTCATTGCCGGACCTATCTTTCTCGAGTGGTAGAGTATGTTGACCCAACCTCTCTTCGGGGAATGGAGCAGTCCCTTCCATGCTGATCCACATTGAGGGCAAGGTCCTATAGGGGCCTATAAGCAAGTCTGCTATGTTGTTCCTGGTGGAGATGACCAGTGATGGTGGAAAGAGGGATCTGTTAGAGGTCTAGGCCCATGTCTATGTGGGAATCCCAGAATTCCCTGACTAGGGCTCAGGTGATGGGGTAGTAACCAAAAGAGCCATCATTAAAGTTTGCTGGTCTCATGCCCTTATCCAGCTTTTGTAGTCCTTACTTTGTCTGACAAGATTGGCCTTGGAGTGATTGAGGGAAATGATATAGAAAGTATGTGAGGAGGGTATCTAGGACTAAGTTGAAACTATTTGATTAAATACTTTATGGTGTCTTTTTTAGGTCTTTCTTACTTGCTTGCTGCATGTATTGAGTTACTGCAAACTATTGTTCACTTTTGCTTTAAGGTGTATATTTTCCTCAAACTTATGGATACATGTGAACATGTGCCCTATATCATGGGTGCTGGTCTATATCTAGGTTCTGTGGCTTGCTAAGATGTACACCACCTGGAATGGAATTAAGGAGCCCTAGGAACTAGGAAAAGTCTCACCAGAGTAATGGCGCTGAAGGGTTGACATCCCATGCCTGTACATAATACCTTTGGTCCTGCATGTTAGCTGTTGGGCTCAGGCAAAAATTAGTAAAGTCATGGACCCCTCAGAATATACCTAAAATAGACCTACTAGCTTTTCCCAAAATGGAGACCCCAAATCTCACGTGTTATATTCTTGCCTTTAGGTTCCTGATTAGTCAACAATTTGTTCTGCTTTATATCATAATGCTTTTTCAGCCACCAAGTTGCAGATGCTACCATGATGCCAGCATGACTTCCCTGGGCAGATGACCTCATCAATATATCTTGAGACCCCACCTCTCCAGAGCCCTGCTCCACGAGGGAAAGATAGAAACAGGCTGGGCATATAGGTCGACCTGCCAATGCCCATGTTCAGTGGAGAAGTAATTACAGAAGCCAGCCCTTCCACCTTCTGCACCCCATAATGATGCTGGGTCTATGCTCCCAGAGAGGTAAAAAATAGGAAAGCTTTCAAGAAATGGGATGAGCTACAGAACTCTAGTAGTAGTAATAGTGTGGAATTTTTATCCCTTTTTATCCTATGGTCTTGTCAAAATTTTTGTTTTACAAATAAATAATAAAAAATAAAAATAAACAAATAAAAGTCTATCTATTGACAAAAGTAACTTTGTGTAAATGAAATTCACTCTTCTGTCAGGACTTAACGCCTTGGTTTTATTTACTGTGTACTCATAATAACTTTAATTCAATGTTGGGAATACTTTATACTTACAGTGAGCAAAAGAAATTATGGGCATGAACATATTTAGCATATGGCTGATGTCAAGAGTATACGACAGGCACACATAAACTCACAAGGAATTGTGGGTATGGGGAGTTACTTAACCAAGCATCGGATGGAAGTTCAGCCTTTTTTGCTCTTTTTGCCTCCTTTCTGCCTTTCCCGTCTCATCTTCTCCCTGGTCCTGCGTGTCTTGAAGCTAAACATTGGTGAACTAAGTTTAAAGACTAATGGTTTCTGTCACATTTGTAGATAGCTTTTTTCTTCTATTTCCTACTATGGTTTTTATGTACCTAATAAACCCATGTATTAATAAGCCACACAACAAAAGCCCAACAGAATTTTTTCTTTTTAAAATACTTTAAGTCATACCTCGTGGGATGGTAATTAAATTCCACCCTCATACTGGCAAAATAGCTCATACGGATATTCTTTATTACGTGTACAACCCAGGTCAAAGGATGTCCCTGACCACATTGAAAGAAACTTTGGTGCAATGAGCTCCTTCCACTCTATCTGCTTCTCTGTTTCTCTCTTTCTACCTGAAAAAGTCATCATCATCATCACCATCATAATTCCACCTTTCATAAGACTAACTCCTTAGTAACCTACCATATGAAGTTGTCTCGCTTCTACATCTGAACCTGTCTTGGTGAAGTTGAGCAGCGTACATGGAGTAGCCTCCAGCTCCTCCCGGTGGCTAGAGTGACCACTAACATTTCCTGAAAGGTTTAAAACTGAATCAATTCAAACCCCAGTCTGTGAGTTTGTCTAAAGGCTTGGCAAGCCTTGAACACCTGTTATCAAACCCATCCTGAGCCTCAGAGGCCTCATTAAATGTCTGACATCTGGTATACACCAGGATACTTTAGCAACTGGGGAAGAGCATCAAACAGATTAAAATCATAAAATTATCCCCAAATTAGCTCACCAGATGTGGAGTACAGATACCAGGAAGTTGTTGTTGTTGTTTTTCAGTTTCTTCCTTGCATTCGACTATAATAAATATCAGTGCTTGTTATCCCAGCTAATTACACAGTTTTCCAGCACCAAGAAAACTCCATTTTCCTTTCATTTCTGACACACACCATTTAGCTGTACCCCCTCTAATGGTCTGCTTCCTTCTCTTTTAAGAATGGAGTGCTACAGCCAGCTAGCTAGTAATGCAACACTAAAAGCTACTTCATCCTCCAACTCCTATTCTTTTTAGGGTTAATTTTGAGGCACACCCTAATTACAGAAATTCATAGTCTTTAAAAAAATGGCTATTTTCAGACGTGTTTACAAGACCATAATCTGAAACATCAGTCAAAAACAGCTTGAACTGATTGCATCCTTCTCTGGAACAGAACATCTAGCAGCGGAACATCCATTTGTAGCTGGTCCATCTGCCCTGTAATTAAGGCTGCATTGCAACCCTGTTTCAAACTTACTTCTGCAGAACAGCTGAGATCCCTTAGATAAGATGTCAGAATATGTGCTTCTGTATAGCATCCAATTTTTTGGTTTACATGACCAGAGCCAATTGAGCACTGAATTTAAAACATCAGAAATATTGGTGATATGGCAACCTATATACGTAGTAGCCTCCATAATGACTACGTTACTCTCCCAGGTGCCACTTGTAAATTCTCTTCTAAGACCCATTCAATGCTCACTGAAGGAAAGATACTTCTGCTGAATGAAAAAAAAAAATTACTCTGTATGTACTCTGTACAAAAAAAAAGTATTTTTTACACTGGTTAGTACAATTTGTACCAACTTTTCCAAATCACAAGTAGTTTTTCACTGAGTTCATTCTTGCACCATTATTTGCATGAATAGATGTTATAATGTACATTTAAAAAATAATAAGGGGAGTCGGACTGTAGCGCAGCGAGTTAAGCGCAGGTGGCACAAAGTGCAAGGACCAGCTTAAGAATCCCTATTTGACCCTGGACTGACGACCCCACCAATATGTCCTGGAGCTCCGCTTCCCCAGAGACCCACCCTACTAGGGAGAGAGGCAGACTGGGAGTATGGACTGACCAGTCAACGCCTATGTTCAGCAGGGAAGCAATTACAGAAGCCAGACCTTCCACCTTCAGCAACCCACAATGACCCTGGGTCCATGCTCCCAGAGGGATAGAGAATGGGAAAGCTATCAGGGGAGGGGATGGGATATGGAGATCGGGTGGTGGGAATTGTGTGGCACTGTACTCCTATTATCCTATGGTTTTGTTAATGTCTCTTTTCTTAAATAAAAATAAATAAATAAATAAATAAATAAATAAATAAATAAAAATAAAAATAGAATCCCTGTTTGAGCCCTGGCTCCCCACCTTCAGGGGAGTCACTTCACAAGCGGTGAAGCGGGTCTGCAGGTGTATGTCGTTCTCTGCCCCTCTCTGTCTTCCCCTCCTCTCTCCATTTCTCTCTGTCCTATCCGACGACGACAACAATAATAACTACAACAATAAAACAGCAAGGGGGGCAACAAAAGGGAATAAATAAATATTTTTAAATAAGAAGAAGAAATCAGGGACAAGGTGGTAATGCACCTGGTTGAGTGGACATGTTACAGTGCTCAAGGATCTGGGTTCAAGCCCCTGGTCCCCACCTGGAGGGGAGAAGCTTTCTCTCCTGCAGGTGTCTCTTTCTCACTTTCTAATTCCCTTCCCTCTCAATTTCTCTCTGTCTATCAAAAATAAATAAATAGGAAAGTTTCTAGCATTTGGCAGGCCTCTGCAAAAGGGTTCTCTTTAAAGATAATAATCAGAAGAAGACATCAAATTTAGGAATCAAGGATGCGAATAGTGTGACACAAAGAATCCAATGCCTTCTTTCAGGTCATCAGAGGCAAAATTGAAACTGTTGTCTTCTGCCTGAAGCAAATTCTGTGAAAACAAAAGTAGCAAGTGGTTTCAGAGCCTGACATACTTATATAAACTGCTTATTGCTGATATATCTTAAATATCTTTCTACAAAAAATTTTTGATCATTAAGTAGGCTCCACAAACTTCTTAAAGGAAACAACAGGGATTATACTGCCTGACTGATAAATATTTAAGAACCCTTGAGAACAAAGCCTTGTTTTGCTCTGCTGTGCAAGGTCATGGATTAAGTTTGGCACCAACTACCTGGCTCTCCTATTTCTCTACTTTAAAAAATTATCTTCTGGGTTAGGGAGATAGCATAATGATTATGCAAAAGACTGTCAAGCCTGAGGCTTCCAAGTCCACAGTCACATTCCCAGCACCACCATAAACCAGAGCTGTGTCGTGCTCTGGTCTCTCTGTGCATCTTTCTCTCAGTATCTCTTTCATTAAAAATAAATAAGGAGCCAGGCAGTGGCACTTCCCGTTAAGTGCCTGTAGTACTGTGCGCCAAGATCCACGTAAGGACCCGGATTCGAGCCCCTGCTCCCCACCTTTAGCAGGGGCACTTAATGAAAAGTGAATCAGGTCTGAAGATTTGTTTTTTTAAAAAATATAAATAAATAAGTTTATTTTTAAATTATCTTCCTTAAAAAAAAATGGTGCCTCTGCTCTCTTTTTTGCTCACAGCTTACACTGTCAAAAGGTCTTACAGCCTTGAGATTCAGAGTCAAGTTTTGAAGTAACACAAAGATGCTGAGGAAGAAGCAAGTAAAATGGATATGCATTCTGTCCTGGCACTTGAGCACTTGGAAGCAGTCCATACAAACATGCACTCACACACACATACAAACACACAAACTTTCATGAAATCATCCCCAAAACTATTTATTAGATAGATTAATTTCTCCAAGCAGTGCCCTCTCTTGGATGGGGGGGGGGGGGGATCTAGCCCATCCAAATGTTCTTTGTTTTCTCTCAAATGCAGGAGCTGTGAATGAACATGATTTCAAGTCAATAGAGACATACATAATGTATGAGGAGGATTTTTTTTAAATCATGCATTTCTAAACACAGTTGTTAAGGTTACGGCAAGTAATATAAATGCAGAGAACATCTTGCTGCAGAAGCAGGCATTGGGAACCCCCTACTGGCTTAGCCAGAGGAAAACGACCCCACTGGTTCACTCAGCAACAGCTGTGGGATCCAGATTATAAATGCCTCCGAAGGCAACATGAATATGAGCTTGAAAATATTCATCTATTCTTCTGATACAAATTTGCTGATGCATCGCTGTCTCACTAGCTCTATAAACTAAAGCACCCCAGCCACAGAACAAAAAGAGCTGAATCCCAGATTCTTTGAGGGAAAAAAAGTATATGATGTTCAAGAAGGCACATGTGAAATGACTTTCCTTTCAAATCTCAAAATGAGTTGGCAGATGGTAGTAAGACTAAATAAAGATATCAAATCAAGAATGCTATCACTGTTTTAAGTTGCTGAATTTCAAGAATTTCAGTATGTTTCTATTTGTCATTTCCTGTGGGGAGACATCTCTGGCAAAATGCAGTCACATTCTTAGATAATGCAGAAAAAAATACTAGTATCTTGTTCATTGATTCATAAACATCACCACGGAGTTGGACAAAAACATTCAGGCTATCCTATACAAAATCCAAATTTTCAGTGGTTGAGAAATGACTAATGTATTAAGAGGAAAATTCTGAAGTACTGGTCTCACCTGAAATTGTGATAGCAGTAAAGTAAACATTTTTAAAGTGATGAGTTATCTAGTTATTCTAACCAGATCAACTAAAAAGTGGATATAGTCAATGATCCTTATATTTTAAAACTCAATATCAGAAACGCAATGTAAGATGATTTCCCTACCTTCAAGAGAACATAGTTTAATAGGAGACATAAATGCATTAAAGTTCTCACAAAAAAGTTTATATACAGTAAGGTCTTATAGATAGTACATAACAACATATTTTATTTATTTATTTTTTCATTTTTATTTATGATTTAACAGTGTTTTACAAAATTAGAAAATTTCACTTGGGGGGGAAGGTGGTTGCACACCTGGTTAAATGTTCACATTACAGTGTGCAAAGACCCAAGTTCAAGCCCCTGGTCTCCACCTGCAGAAGGAAAGCTCCACGAAGGGTCAAAAAGGGCTGCAGGTATCTCTCTGTCTCTTTCCCTCTCTATTTCTTCCTTCCCTCTCAATTTCTTTTTTTTTTTTCATTTATTTACTCATTTTTATTTTTTAAAAAAGATTTATTTTACTGACTATTTTTTCTACAAGTTTTAAGGGGTAAGGTTTTAAAAAAGATTTTATTTATTTATTAACGAGAAACATAGGAGAGAGAGAGAGAGAGAAAGAACCAGACCCCACTCTGGTACATGTGCTGCCAGGGATTGAACTCAGGACCCCATGCTTGAGAGTTCAGTCCTTAGCCACTGCGCCACCTCCTGGACCACAATTTTAAATTTTTTTAAATTTAACTTACTTACCAAATAAAAAATAGAAAATATTGACAGAACCGTAAGATAAGAGGGAAATTATTCCATACATTTACCACCAGAGTTCCATATCCCATTCCATCCACTGGAAGCTTTCCTATCCTTTAACTCTGTGGGAGCAGGGGCCCAGGATCATTTGGGGTCCGTCTCAATTTTTGTCTGTCTCTGTCCAATAATAAATAAATAAAAATATTTTTTAAAAAGAAAGAAAATTTCAGGGGTACAGTTTCACACCCATACATGGTGTTTAAGTCATCACACCTTTTATAATCATGAACAAATAACGATTCACTGTATTGTATAAGCTCTAATATTTGGTTGACACAAGGTTTTTAAATCTTTCATAACATAACAGCCTTATCAAATAAAAGGTGGTGAAACAAATTGATTGATCACCACTAAGGAAAGATAGAAACAGGCTGGGGGTATGGACTGACATGCCAACACTCATGTCCAGTGGAGAAGCAATTATAGAAGCCAAACCTTCCACTTTCTGAACCTCATAAAGAATTTTGATCCATACTCCCAGAGGGGTAAATGTTAGGGAAAGGTGATTGACCAGAGGGCTCTGAACTTGAATTTCATCAGAATCTAGAGAAAGAAGAGGAAATGGAGGAGGAGGAGGAGGAGGAGGAGGAGGAGGAGGAGGAGGAGGAGGAAGAGATGGAGGAGGAGGAAGAGAAGGGGGACATTCAGAAGTAGTAGGTATAACTTAGAAAGGAAGAGAAAGCAGGACCATAGAAAAAAAATGGGCAAATACATATAAATATAGATAGATACTGTAAGAAATTTGACCCATATCTATAATCATGGGAAAACTAACACAGTTTCTAATGGAGGAAATGGGGACACAGAACTCCAGTGTTAGGAACGGTATAGAATTATACACCTATGTGGAGGTGGTGCAATGGATAAAGCACTGAATTCTCAGCCATGAGGTGCAGAGTTTGATCCCTGGTAGCACATGTACCAGAGTGATATCTGGTTCTTTCTCTCTCTGCCTAGCTTTCTCATGAATAAATAAACAAATTCTTTTAAAAAAAGAATTATACACTTGTTATCTTATAATTTTGTAAATCAATATTAAATAATAAAGAGATTTTTAAAAAACTGATCAATCAATAGGTTCAGATTAGTAGGTCATGTTAAAAATCCTTAAATTTCATCTGTAGATATTGAACAATGAGGCCTAACAGGAAAGAGTGCTACAATTGATTAGAAATGCCTGTCTGGAGATATACAGAAGAGGATTCGACAGCAGGAATATCTTGAACTTGCTAATCCATTTCTACTCTATTTGTAACTGCTTTTTAAAAGACTAATAGTATTCATGAATTATTTTACATTCTCAATACTGAATATTAAGCATTCCTACGTCTCTCCCAGTTCAGAATAAGTTCTAAAATCTTTTTAATTCCACCATGCCCTCTTTCTCTCTCTCTCTCTCTATATATATAGTTATAGTTATAAATTACTTCACTAAGTTCAGTGTTATCCCAGTTCTCTTAACTTTTAAAAATGAATTATTTTAAACATTCTTAATAGTGAACCAAAGTGAAATCAGAGTAAGATTTATCTCTTCACTGATAATAAATATAACAGTGCTACCAATATTGTATTCATTCTTTTTTTTTTTTTTTTCAGACAGGTATCTTGCTGGAGGACTTTATTTCTCTATGGCACTTGACTTTGCTACCGCTCTAAATAGTATCGCACTTTTAGTGGCATTTCCTTTTTTTAAAAAAAATTATTTATTTATTTATTCCCTTTTGTTGCCCTTGTTGTTTTATTGTTGTAGTTATTGTTGTCATTGTTGTTGGATAGGACAGAGAGAAATGGAGAGAGGAGGGGAAGACAGAGAGGGGGAGAGAAAGACAGACATCTGCAGACCTGCTTCACCGCCTGTGGAGTGACTCCCCTGCATGTGGGGAGCCGGGATCCTTATGCCGGTCCTTGAGCTTTGCGCCACCTGCGCTTAACCCGCTTGTATTCATTCTTTTTGGCCTCCATGGTTATCACTGGAGCTCGGTGCCAGCACTACAAATCCACTGCTCCTGTGGCCATATTCTCCATTTTATTTGATAGGACAGAGAGAAATTGCAAGAGGGTAGGGAGATAGGAAGAGAGAAAGATAGATACTTGTAGGCTTGTTTTGCAGCTTGTGAAGTGCCCCCCCCCCCCCGCAGGTGAGGAGCCAGGGGCTCAAACCTGGATCCTTGAGTGTGTCCACCACCCAAACCCCATATTATGCTCATTGAACCACAATACAACTGTGTGTGTGTGTGGGGGGGTGTTTTATTTTGTCTTTGCCAGGGTTATACTATTCTGTTACAGCTTTTTAGGTAGAAGAGTCAGAGAAACCACAGCAAAAAAGTTCTTCCAGTACTCTGGGGTGTGGAGGCACAAACCTAGGTTAGAACCATGGCAGACCTGGTTGCTTCTCAAGTGAACTCTCTTGCCAACATTTCGAGTTTTGTTTTGTTTTATTATTTTTTTGTCTGTTTTATTTTTCACCAGTGTTATCACTGGGTCTCAATGCCTGCATGATAGGGGGGAAAAAGGCTCCTGGTAGTCTCTTTCTTACTCCCTCTCTTTCTGATAAAAACAGAGAAATAGAGAGGGAATGGGGCAGAGAGAGGAAAGGGGAAAAAAGAGAGAGACTTGCAGCACTGTTCTACAACCCATGAAGTTTCCCTCCTGTGGGTGGGGACTGGGGACTTGAACTTGAGTCCTTACACATGTACACTCTACCAGACACACCCATTTTCTGCTTCCTCAACCATGTTTTTGACTTGCCTCTGAAGGTTTTACTATTTTTTTCTATTTCTTTCATCTTTTGTTAAGTAGTTTCGACTTCCATACTTATCACTCTGATTTCCACAAACCTGTCTAATACCAATAAAATATGAACTCTCGAAGAGCATTTATATACATATGTATTTTGTTTTTATTGAAGCAATAATGTTCTATAACATTATTATATGTAAATTCCAGGTGTACAGCTTTGTACTTGAACGTCTGGATTCATCACACTATGCTCACTGTCTAAAGTTTAATTCTCATCCACTACCACACTCTGTGCACACAAAAAACAAAAAGCACAGGAAGTCGGGAGGTAGCGCAGCAGGTTAAACATACATGGCACAAAGCGCAAGAACTGGGTAAGGATCCTGGTTCGAGCCCCCAGCTCCCCACCTACAGGGGAGTCGCTTCACAGGTGGTGAAGGAGGTCTGCAGGTGTCTATCTTTCTCTCCTCCTCTGTCTTCGTCTTCTCTCTCCATTTCTCTCTGTCCTTTCTAACGACGACATCAATAACTACAACAACAATGAAAAACAACAAGGGCAACAAAAGGGAAAATAAATATAAAAAAAAGTTCAAAAACAAAAAAAAGCACAGACATTTTTGTGAATTTTTATTTATATGTGGATACTGTCTTAGCATATTAACATTAAAGAACATTATCTGTTAACTTGGCATCATCTCAGAATGTATTTAAGTAGACAACATAGATACTAAATCATCTTTGCTCCACTCATCCTATGAGTATTTACTATGAACACATAGTTATTAGGTAAGCTGACTGTTATGAAGGACTTGGAGAAAACATAAATCCAAGAATGAAAAAATTCTACATGTACAGTATGATTTCACTCTTCCCATTATTCTTTTTTCCAACACCATAGTCAGTATTTTCAAAATGCTATTTATGTGTTTTCATGTGTGTGTATGTGTAACCAGACCGCATACCTGCATGATTTCACTGTTGTGGGTCACTCTTCATTTACACAGAGATGGAATGAGTGAAAGACATGAGAGTACCTCTGGTGTGAGAACTTGAACCTGAGTCATACACATGGTAATACAGGCACCCTACCTGATGAACCATCTCTCTGTCCCCATTAACGTGATTTTAGGCTCAAATTTAAACCCATTACTCTTAAACTGCTATTGCATGTCACTTCTTCCTCTATTAGCTGCTAAACAATTTAGGAGTGAATTAAAGTCCAAATCCTCTATTATACAGTTTTATTTTTATTTTACATAGTACATGTTAAGTCTACTTAGTATCTTGTATAGTACACAGTACTAATTTTTTAATTGAAAATTTTTAAGTTATAGATACTAAGTAAGTCAGAGATGCGTTCCCAAGAAAATAGTCTTATGCAAAAGGTACACGCCACAATGTTATTTATAATAATAAATAGTTTAAAACTATATAGAAATGTCTAACAACAGAGGAAGGGTGATAAATAATGGTGTGGCTAAATGACTAAAAACATCCCATCATTGAAATCAATGTTTGATAAAACATTTTCTTTAAAATAAAGGGAAAAGCAAGACACATGACATAAATTATATATATATATATATATATATATATGATTTTTCATAGAAAAATAAGATGCAGGATTTCATATAGTAATACATAAATGTTACCTTAATGGAAAAATACAGATAGATTTTGTTAAACATTAATAGCGGTTGTAAATATGTAGCATGATATAAGCTTTGTTTTTTAAATTTATTGGTATTTTCTAAATTTTTCTTTAAGAAATGTCTGCTGCAGCTGGGAGTATGGATCGACCAGTCAATGCCCATGTTCAGTGGGGAAGCAATTACAGAAGTCAGACCTTCCACCTTCTGCAACCCACAATGACCTTGGGTCCATACTCCCAGAGGGTTAAAGAATGGGAAAGCTTGGCGCAAAGCACAAGGACGGGCATAAGGATCCTGGTTCGAGCCCCGGCTCCCCACCTGCAGGGGAGTCGCTTCACAGGCGGTGAAGCAGGTCTGCAGGTGTCTATCTTTCTCTCCTCCTCTCTGTCTTCCCCTCCTCTCTCCATTTCTCTCTGTCCTATCCAACAACGACGACAACAATAATAACTACAACAATAAAACAACAAGGACAACAAAAGGGAATAAATAAATAAAATAAATATTTTAAAAAAAAAGAATGGGAAAGCTATCAGAGGAGGGGATGGGATATGGATATCTGATGGTGGGATTTGTACCCCTCTTATCCTATGGTTGTTAATGTCTCCTTTTTTAAATAAATAAAAAAAATTTTTTTAAAAAAGAAATGTCTGCTGCTTTATTGAGGCATATTATTTTTCACAAGAAGTTTTAAACTTCCTCAATTTATCAACAACATATTTGAAAGTTGCATAGATTAACTTACTCAGGTTTTGGTGGACCATTTGCACATTGAAATAGCACTATGTAAGTGGTCAGAGAGTGTACTTTCATCAGTAGGCCTCTAGAATTTACACTAAGATCAGTCACATGTCTAACACCTGACAAAGCAGAGCTCCAACAGAATCATTCTAGTAAAGAGTTTTCAAAAGTATTAAGATACACACAATGGGCTGGTGAAAATGCTCATATAGTGCACTGCTTTGCTATGTGTGCGACCCTATTTCAAGTTAATAATTTGTGCCTTAGAAAAAGATAATAGTGCTAATTTTATCAAAGGAAATAGTTTTTTTTAAACTTAGCTACTGTAAAACTGGACAGTTTACCTTCTAAACAGACAAACTGGAGTATTGCTTGGGGTGGTGAGAAGTTTTTTTAAAAAATGTCATCCATTCCTAAATGTACTTATTTTTTAAACTGTTTTACTGATTAAAAATTAATACAACAAACTACACATTTAAAGTGTACATAGTGTGATAAACTTTAACACACACATATATACATACATGTACATATGCATATATGTATCAATGAAACTGTAACACGATCAAAGTTGTGAATGTTCTTCACTGTAAAAGATGTCTTTATATTGTTTCATAAATGTTTACGTCTTCTCACGCAACTTACATACCCTCTCCTCAGATTAGTTTGCCTTTATAAATTATAGATAAACCTGTTCACTGTGAACTGGTTTGCACTTTGTAGGATTTGATATATGCAGAATTGTTTCAAGTGTTCTATCTTTACTAGCATCATTCATTTGACATAATTGCTTGGAAATTAATTCATGGAGTATAATATATCAATAGTTTATTCACTTTTATTGCTGAACAGTTTCTATTCTATAGATTTTTACCTAGAAAGATTATACTGCAAACATGTATAAAAATACATTTTATTAGGCCTAACATTTGTCCAGTGACTAAAACAAAGCTAAAATTGAAATCTCAACTAATGTTAGTTGATATTTAGATAGTACCTTTACACTGAATTTACCAAGTTTATATTGGCACTTCCTGTCATTATAATATCCATAAACATTCCAGTTCTGATGGGTTTGCTTACAACTTCTTCATGCTAGCAAGAATTAAGGGATTTGCTTAGAATGTTACATTGTGGATTAGGAGACTCTGATAAGACTAAATTGGAAGGACATCACAATTTCTTTAAAATCTTGTTTCAAATCCTGCTTTTAGTTTCCCTTTCTGTTCTTCTTTCTCAACTTCTGTTGATGAGTGGGGACATCCCATACTCATCTTTATCTTTCTGACTTAGCTCATTTAACATAATTCCTTCTATCTCTGTCCAAGATGGGTCAGATAAGGTGGGCTCATTGTTCTTAATAGCTGCATAGTATTTCATTGTGTATATGTACCACAGCTTTCTCAGCCACTCATCTGCTGTTGGGCACCTGGGTTCCTTCCTGGTTTTAGCTATTATGAATTATGCTGCTATGAACATAGATGTACACACATCTTTTTGGTTGGGCATTATGGAATCCTTGGGGTATATCCCCAGGAGAGGAATTACTGGGTCATATGGAAGGTCTATGTCTAGCCTTTTAAGAGTTCTCCAGACTGCTCTCCACAGAGGCTGGACCAATTTACATTCCCACCAGCAGTGTAGAAGTGTTCCTCTGTCCCCACAGCCTCTCCAACAATTGTTGCTGCTGTCCTTTTTGATGTATGCCATTCTCACAGGAGTGAGGTGGTATTGCAATGTTGTCTTTATTTGCATCTCTCTGACAATCAGCGACCTGGAACAGTTTTTCATATGTTTGTTAGCCTTTTGGATCTCCTCTGAAGTGAATGTCTTGTTCAAATCCTTTGCCCATTTTTGGATGGGGCCATTTGCTTTTTTGGTGCTAAGTTTGCTGAGTTCTCTGTATATTTTGGTGATTAGTCTCTTGTCTGATGTTTGGCATGTGAAGATCTTCTCCCATTCTGTGAGGGGTCTCTGTGTTTGTGTGATAGTTTCTTTGGCTGTGCAGAAGCTTTTCAATTTGATGTAGTCCCATTGATTTATTTCTATTTTAGAAAATGTTCCCACATAAACCTCAAGGACATTGAGAGCAGGGCACCAATGTAAAAACACTGTGGTGAAGGGGAGGGTAGCCATTGGGCTTCCTGGCACAGTGGAGGGTGGGGGGTGTATGGGGGGGATGGGACACAGTCTTTTGGTGGTGGGAGTGGTGTTTATGTACAATCCTATTAAAGTGTAAACATTATATAAAGTACTATTTAATTATTATGAGAGGCGAAAAACTAATGATATGTCTAGAACTTCTTAAAACACAGACTGAGTCTTTTTAATACATAGGCTGTCTTTGATATGTTCTCTCCCAAAAGCCTAGACCAGGGAGAACAGAAGCAACTGACAACACAGCTATATACAAGAAGCTAGGTACAATACCCCAAACCCTATCAGAGGGACTTTCCAAAGTTAACCCTATCACCAAATAATGTGATGATAACAATAACTATCCATTGTCTTCTTGAACCCTAAGACAACAGGAACCTCACAGTTCCACTATAGAGCCTATATTTCCCCCAGTCCTGGACCCTTAGGGTGGGGCCCACTTTTCTGCATGCTGCTCTCAATTCAAATCAAATAATACTGCATCCGCGAATTGCAACCTAATCAATGCAACAAGTGCCACTGCAACATGCTTCACTTCAGACTGTGACCAAAGACTTCAGGTGTGGAATGACAACCCTTCAGCTTCATCACTCGGGTGAGACCTTTCCTTTCATAGTATTCTCTAATTCCATTCCAGGTGTTCCACTCCCCAATAAAGTCCCCAAACCTAGATATAGTCCAGGTCCCCTGAGATAGAGCATAGGTTCACCCCTACCCATAAACTAAGGAAAAAATATATACCTGAAAGCAGCAGTACACAAGAGCATGCAAGGAATACCCACAACACTTTATCTGCACTATTAAAGTCTTTAGGTCCATGATTGTTCAACAATTTGTTTGGCTTTGTATGTTAACTCTTTTTTCAGCCACCAGGTTCCGGATGCTGACCAGACTTCCCTGGACAGACGACCCCATCAATGTGTATTGGAGCACCACTTCCGCAGAGCCCCACCCTACTAGGGAAAGAGAGAGACAGACTGGGAGTATGGATCGACCAGTCAACGCCCATGTTCAGCGGGGAAGCAATTACAGAAGCCAGACCTTCCACCCTCTGCAACCCACAATGACCCTGCGTCCATACTCCCAGAGAGATAGAGAATGGGAAGGCTATCAGGGGAGGGGGTGGGATGTGGAGATCGGGTTATGGGAATTGTGCGGAATTGTACCCCTCTTATTCTATGGTTTTGTTAATGTCTTCTTTCTTAAATAAAAAAACAATTTTTAAATCTTGTTTCAAGTAGAATTGACAGTTGCACTTTCACTGTTCTAGTTTCTCTCTGAACTGCATGTTTGTGTAAAAAAAATGAAATGACACTACTAAATTACATAAAGAGAAAAGTAGGACTGGAGAGACATGACCACTCAGTCCACTCTTAGCTTTCATGCCTGAGACTCAGAGGTTCCAGGTACAACCCAAGGCAGTAACATAAACCAGATCTGAACAGTGCTCTGATTTCTCTCTCTCTCCCCCAATTCTCTGATTAAAACTATATCAATTCTTCTTTTTTTAATTTTTTAAGGAAGTAGTATGACTGAAGATGAGGACTGAAGTAAAGGTAAGAGTAAATTGCAATCTAGACTTAAAGATGATATCTCATAGACTTTCATAGTTTGAGTTAAAAAAACAACTTGATGGCCAGGTAATCCATTCCCCTCAGTTTGCAAATATAAGAAATTTAGTGACTTCACAAAAAGAAAGGATACAAATTTGTGCAAGCAATTTTTTTCTCAGTTCTCAAAAGTCTTATTTCATATTTATCCAAATTTATTGACACTGATTGAGCCTCTCTCTCTCTCTCTCTCTCAATCTCTCTCTCTCTCTCTCTTTCTCTCTCCTCCAGCCAGTAGGGCTTGTAAAGGTCAAATGCACTGCTTGTCACTAATAGCAGTGTTTCTTCTTCCCACTCCATATAGTAGGACTGACACTCTACTTTTCCAAAGGACTTTGTGAAAGAGGAAAGACTCACCACATAGATTTAACACATTAGGGAACTGCAAAGTAACTTGTACTTATTAAAATGGGCAAACGGCTCTAGTTCTTGGTCTAGGGAAGGCAATTTATGATAGTGACTAAGAGCACAGATTTAAGTGGAAACAATACTAATTGTAATGTTGAATTGTATGAACAGTTTTGCTTCTTTAAGTCTGGCTTCCTCATCTGAAAAATGTGATAAATGTTCACATGTATTCAAGAAAAGTAGAGGAGTCGGGGGGTAACATAGAGGGTTAAGCGCATGTCACAAAGCCCAAGGACCGGCCTAATGATCCCAGTTCGAGCCCCCGGCTCCCCACCTGCAGGGGAGTTAATTCGAAGGTGGTAAAGCAGGTCTGCAGGTGTCTCTCTTTCTCTCCCCCTCTGTCTTCTCCTCCTCTCTCCATTTCTCTCTGTCCTATCCAACAACGACATCATCAACAACAACAACAATAATTACAACAACAACAAAAAGAAAAGTCTAATTACTTTACTTATTATTAAGGAAATGAAAATAAAAAATGCAATTAGAAGTCATGTTACACTGGTGAGAATGAACTACACTTAAAGAGAGAGGGAGGAGGTGTGAGGCAGAGAGAGGAGAGAAGACTAGAAGCAACATGCAGAGTGCAGAGATAAAGAAACTTTGTACATTTTCTCTGTGAAAAACCACATGGAAATTCTTTTACAAAATAAAAAATAGGATGGTGGGTGGTGGCATACCTGTTTGGGCACATTACCAGGCTCAAGGACCCAGGATCGAGCCTTGGTCTGCACCTGCAGGGGGAAAGCTTTGCAAGTGGTGAAGCAGTGTTGTAGGTGTCTCTCTGTCTCTCTCCCTCTCTATCATCCTTTCCCCTCAATTTCTGGCTGTCTATTCAGTAAATAAATAAATACATATTTTTTAAAAATTAAAAATAGGAAGACCATAGAACTCAGGAATATAATATGTAGGTATTAATCCAAAAAATGTGGAAACAGGGTCAGCAGTGAGCTTTCCTAGGAAGGTGCCTGGTCTGCCATACAGTCAATCTAGTTTCAATCTTGGTCATACTGCACTGGGGAAAATTTTGGTGATGTAGTGCTATGGTCTCTCTCTTTTGCTTTCTGCCTGCCTGTCTGTCTGTCTGTCTGTCTCTAACTGAAAATGGTGACACAGAGAAATGAAGTCCCAGCCATGACTTAAAAAAAAGAAAAAGAATACGGAAACACAAATTTGAAAAGATAATACACTTCTATGTTAATTGCATCACATGAAAGCTTGCCTACTTGCCCACTGAAGGATGCATGGATATAGAAGTTGTGGTATACATACAGTGGGTTTGTACTCAAGTGTTTGAAAAGTGAAGCTTTACCTTTTATAACAACAATGGTAGAACTTGAGGTGACTATGCTAAATAAAATTAAGTGAGGGAGTAGAAGACAAATTTAAGATAATTTCTCTCATATGTTGAATAAAAGAAGCAAGTAGTTTAGAAAAATCAGAATAAAAACACAACAAAAGGGTCAGATAGGGCCTCACTTGGTAGACTGCATACATCATCATGCATGAGAACCTGAGTTCTAGCCTTGGGTCCCCACCTACATGAGGGGAAGCCTCACAAGCAGTGGAGCAGTGCTGCAGGTGTCTCTCCTCTCTGTTTCAAACTTTCTATCTCTCACTCTCTATCAAGAAGAAAAAGGTGAACATGACCCACCAGTGACAAAAAACAAAACCACAACAAAAAAACTCTTAGAACCCACGTTGATTGCAAATGGCAGCTGAAGTGCTTCCACACCACATTAATATTTCTCTAAGTAGCTCTTGTTGTCATCTAAATGTTGGGGGAAAAAAGAATCTTTTCTCTGCTTTTTATCCCGTTAGAAATTTGCTGAATTCAGGATCTCCATCATATAAAAGGAAGAGTCATGTTTTGAAGACAATTTTCAGATTACCACTAATAGCTCTAAAAGATCATGTGTTTTCTTTATAGCACTCTGCATTCAAAGCTGACTAGTTAATAGCAAATTAAGCGCAATAATAACAATTACAAAAATGTTGGTTTTTTTTTTTAACCTCAGAAGTACTATTAGACAATAGAAGGGATCAGATAAACTAGCATAAAATGATTTCAAGGTAATGATCTAGTCAATAGTATCTGAATGCCACTAAAAGGAACCCCATCCTAATCTAAAGGGGAAAAAAAGTCTATTAAAATAAGAACTAAAAATGTTAGACAGTCAATGATATTTCCCCTCTAAAGTTGCTCCTTAATAGTTCATTTTTCAGGATTAAGAATGAAGAATTTAGTCTTAGAGAAATTAGTCTTCTCCAGGTATCTGTCCAATGAAGGGATATCAGCTGCAACTTCAACTAATCATCATAAGTAAAAATTTTAAACATGACCTTCCAGATCTCCCATGTCTTCCCCAAGAATCATTTTCATCTGAAAACTAGGTTTTATAAAATATTAAATTAAAGAAGTGAAGCCAGTACTTCCCTAGAAGTTGGAAGTTAAGCGTTCTCTCTCTTGACCTACCTACCTGACATAAAGTGACCTAAAAGACACAAGCGCTTGCTCTTACACATTTGTTTCAACGTTCAAGGACACAGAATTGCTAAAAGAAATTTGAAAAAGCATTTTTTGTGAAAATGTAAAAAAAAAAAAATGAGCAAATACTCTTAAATACTAGGAAAAAATAAAACAGTTTTATCTTTAGACAGAGTTTAATACAATTAATGAAAAAAAATAGGTATCACTTACATCCTTCTTAAAAAAAACAACTCTTAGACTGTGTGAAAAGTATGGCAAATATAAGAGGAGAAAGGAAAGTAGTGTAGAGGGGGCCAACTGATAGTGTGAGTGGCACTAGAACTTTCATTGTATATATAATAAGGTATGTATACATACCAAGCTATAAAACTGTCCTCCAGAAATTCATATAGTATGTAAAACAATACCACTGTCTTTGTATAACATGTACATTTATTTTAGAAAAGAAACAATCACATGAAAAGTGATGGTACAATATCTGTCAATAATATTTTTCATTATTATTCTGCAGTCAAATAGAATTATTCACATTTAATGCTTTTTTTCCCGGAAGAGCATTGTGAGCTGATAGCTTTCCATTATTCACAAATGTACTGAGGCAACTGTCAAGGTATTGTCACATGAAATGTAAAGTACTGTAAACACATCCTATCAAAACCACTACATAGTATTTTCCAATTTTTTTTGGTTAAGTAAAGACCATATTTTTCTCATAGAATTATAGACTGAGAAATAGAGCAGCAATGAAGCTTCAAAACCATTGTGGTAGCAGCCAGTGGTGGCACACCCAGTTGAGAACAAACATTATAGTGCACAAGGACCCAGGATCAAGTCCCTGCTCCTCACCTGCAGGGGGACGCTTCATAAGTGGTGAAGCAAGCAGGCCTGCAGGTGTCTATCTTTCTCTCTCCCTCTCTAGTTTTCCTTCCCCTCTCAATTTCTCTCCTTCACGTCATATAAAAAATAATGGGGGGATGGCTGCTGCTGGGAGCAGTAAATTTGGTACACAGTCACTGAACCCAGCGATAACCCTTGGGGCAATAAAAATAATTAAATAAAAAAAACATGTGGCATGATGATAATGTCACTTAAGCATCAAGAACTTGGTGAGCTGACTTCCTTTCCCTCTTTATCCCTCTTTATGCCCATCTTTTTTTGTCAAACGAAATTCAAAGGACTGAGAGTAAGTGCGTGCAAGTGAGAACAGCTCATGAAAACTCAATGTAGCAGTTGAATCTGGGAAAATGAAGCGATAAGAGACAAAAGTTTGAGAATAACTGAATCAATTCAATGTGAAATAACTTTTCTGTATTGGAACCAGATAAGTGTATTGGGAACACTATATAAATCGCTCTCCTCTTGTTTTAAAAGATCTTTTGATAAATGACTTATTGAATTAGTGAATGAAGGTAAGAAAGGTGGGACAAATTTATTCTTGTCTCTTAAGATTTGTTTGGACATTCTGCAAAATGAATGGCTCTCAGCCTTCAGAAAGAGTGTTCTTTCTGCACAGTGTGCCTCTCTTTCACTGCTGTGCCACATGTGACACAAAACACAATTAGCCTTTCAGTCGGGCTTTGCATTTTTCTGATCTTCTAACAACTGGGTGTCAGATATCTCGATGTATAACTACCCACTCACAACAAGATTACTTATTAGACTCTTTGTTACCTACTTTTATGAAAGATTTCTGAAAGCTAAAAGGAATAAATTAGCTCTGCCAAACCTGCGATAAAGTTTCTTTCTCTAACTGATTGTTAATGATATTTCTGTGATCTTACAGTTAATCCCTGTCAAGGACAAGACAATTTACATCATCCTAAATAGAAGACCTCAAAAGTTACATAACATACATTTGATTCTTTTTGTTCTACAGTAACATTTTTCTCTAAATACTATACTTGCATTTAATAACAAACAGAAAAAAACAACAGCGTGGTCTGGGAGGTGGCGCAGTGGATAAAGCATCTGACTCTCAAGCATGAGGTACTCAGTTCAATCCCCGGCAGCACATGTACCAGAGGATGTCTGGCTCTTTCTCTCTCCTCCTATGTTCCTCATTAATAAGTAAATAAAATCTTTTTTAAAAAAAGAGAAAATAACAGCAACACTTCCTGAATGTAATGAAAGCACAAAGTAGGAATGCAAAATCAAAATAACCATTTTTATTTACATTTCTCGGATTTCAATGCCTACATTTTTTTTTTCTCCAAGTGTTATTTTAGTATTAACCCATACTTTACAGAAACGTATAGTCTGGTTATTTCTTTTTTTTTTTCTTTCTTTTTTTATTTTTTATTTTTAAATTTTTTATTTAAGAAAGGATTAGTGAACAAAAGCATAAGGTAGGAGGGGTACAACTCCACACAATTCCCAACACCCAATCCCCATAACCCACCCCCTCCCATGGTAGCTTTCCCATTCTCTATCCCTCTGGGAGCATGGACCCAGGGTCGTTGGGGGTTGCAGAAGGTAGAAGGTCTGGCTTCTGTAATTGCTTCCCCGCTGAACATGGGCGTTGACTGGTCGGTCCATACCCCCAGTCTGCCTTTCTCTTTCCCTAGTAGGGTGTGTCTCTGGGGAAGCTGAGCTCCAGGACACATTGGTGGGGTCTTCAATCCAGGGAAGCCTAGCCAGCATCCTGGTGGCATCTGGAACCTGGTGATTGAAAAGAGAGTTAACGTATGAAGCCAAACAATTTGTTGAGCAATCATGCATCCCAAGCTTGGAATATTGGAGAGGAAGTGTTAGGGAGGTACTCACTGCAAACTCTAGTGTAATCCTGCTTTCAGGTATATATTTTGCAGTAGTTTATGGATACGTGTGCACATAAGCTCTCTCTCACAGAAACTGGTGTATATCTAGGTTATGGGACTTTGTTAGAAAGTGAACTACCTGAGATGAAATTAGAGTGTACTATTAAAGGAAAGGTCTCACCAGAGTAATGAAGCTGAAGGGTTGTCATTCCACACGTGAAGTCTCTGGATACAGTCTGAGGTGAAGCATGTTGAGATGGCAATCGTTGCTTTGGTTAGGTTGTGATCGGCGGATGCAATATTATTTGGTTTGGATTGGGAGATGCATACGGGAAAGTGGGCCCTATCCAAGGGTGCCAGGACTGGGGGAAGTAGGGGCTCTATAGTGAAGATGTGAGGTTCATGCTGTCTTAGGGTTCAAAAAGACAATCAATAGTTAATATTATTATCACATTATTTGTTAATTGGGTTAACTTTGAAAAGTCCCTTTGTTATGGTTTGCTGTACAGTACCCAGTATATTGTATATAGCTGTGGTATTGGAAGCTTCTAATCTACTTGGTCTAGGCTTTTGAGAGAGTCCGCATATCAAATACGTAGCCTATATATTAAAAAGATTCAGTTTGTCTTTTGAGAAACTTTGAGACATACAATTGATTTCCCCCTCTCATATTAATTAACTACTGATTTATATGTCTACATTTTGCTAGGAGTGTACATAAACACCATTCCCACCACCAAAGGACTGTGACCCATCCCTCCCACCCACTCCCACCTCCCACTGGCCCAGGAAGCTACATGTCTACCCCTCACCACTGGGTTTTTACTTTGGTGCCCTACTTACAATTTGATCAGGTCCTGCTTTTAGTTTCCCTTTCAGATCTTCTAAGTCAGCTTCTGTTGATGAGTGGGATCATCCCATACTCATCTTTATCTTTCTGACTTAGTTCACTTAACATAATTCCTTCTAGCTCTGTCCAAGATGGGTCAGAGAAGGTGGGTTCATTGTTCTTGATAGCTGCATAGTATTCCATTGTGTATATATACCACAGCTTTCTCAGCCACTCATCTAGTCTGGTTATTTCTTATGAGCTGAGATAATATCATCCATCTTCAACATTAACTTTGTTATTAATAAATATAACAGACTCACATAGATTCTCAATAAATGTTTGTTTATTGCTGAATAAAACATCTCAAATAGAGACAGAAGAATATTGAAATTAATATGTAGTTTAAGTAAAAAATAATGACAACAATTTATGGAGTAGGTTGCTTAACGTACATGATATGTTTGTAAGATCATAAACATATGATGATGATTGTGAAAGTAAGTAGACTGAAAATGTCTTTTACTTTAAAAATTTCAAGTAAAAAATAATTGAATTTAAAAATAGTGTAGAAAGACAAGAGATAGATCAGATTTAAATATATTTCTGTTAGAGAAAGAGAGAGACTAGTGCTATGCTCCAGTGGTTCCAGGGATTGAGCCCAGGACCTCACATGTGCAAAGTACACACTCTGCTACCTGAACCACTTCCCCAGTTTCAGAGTACATCACGTTTATACAGCATGTATCCACTCGTCACTATGTCACCATCATCTCTCCATGTATTGATGTTGTGACCTCATAGGGTACCTCTCTGCTCTCAGTTTGTCCCATTTAATAAATCCTCTACAACATAAGTGAAAGTATCTCTCCTCTGCTCCAAATTCTCTAATTACTTTTGTTCACAGAATATAATCTGAAATTCTCCTATTTGCTTATAAAACTTCCTGCCAGCTGTCCAATTTCTTAGTCTTACCCCCCAAAGCTCTTCCTTTCCTCCAGTTGCTATGAAGCAGTCTTTCCCCATTGTTCTTGAATATTCCAGATGTAACTTTGGTTTAAGATATTTGCATTTTGGAGGGGCCAGGTAGTGGCACACCTGGTAAGCATACATATTATCAAGTGCAAGGACCTGGGTTTGAGTCTCCCATACTCCCACCTATAGGGGTTCTGCTTCATGATAGGTGAGGCAGGTCTGCAAGTGTCTTTTTTGTCCTCTTTCTATCCCATCCTCTCTCAACTTCTCTCTATCCTACCTAATAAAAATTAGAAAGAAAAAAAAAATGAAACAAAGGCCAGCAGGAGAGGTGGATTTGTACTGCTAGCACTGGGAACCCCAATACCCTGGCAGCAATAAAGAAAAAAAGCAAATGCAATGTGGGGCCCTAGATTGGACCTAAAGGGGGGGGGGAGCGGGCAGTTGCGCAGAGGGTTAAGCACAGGGACTGGTGTAAGGATCCCGGTTTGAGCCCATGGCTCCCCACCTACAGGGTGGTCGCTTCACATGTGGTGAAGCAGGTCTGCAGCTGTCTATTCCCCCCTCCCCCCGCCGTCTTCCCCTCCTCTATCAATTTCTGTCTGTCCTATTCAACAGCAACTACAACAATAATAATAACAACAACAATAAGCAACAAAAGGGGAAAAATAGCCTCCAGGAGCAGTGGATCAATCGTAGTGCAGGCATGGAGCCCCAGCAATAACCCTGGAGACAAAAAAAAAAAAAAAAAGACATGGGGGGGTGGAGGAGAAAAAAAATTACATTTACTGTTTCCTGGGATGATCTTTTCTTGTTTCTGCGTGTCTACTTCATCTAGGTCAATACAGATGCATCTAGGTCAATACAGATGCATCACGATCTTTCAAAGAGGCAATTGCCATAAATAATTTCAAATAATTCAACTTTGTATTAATCTGACTTACTATAGTTTCCTTCTTTTAAAAATTTTAATTTATTTTATATACTTTAAATGAAAGACACAGGGAAAGAAGGGAGAGACCAGAGCAGTGATCAGCTCTGGTTTATGGTGGTGCTGGGCACTGAGCCTGGGAGCTTAGAGCCTCAGGCAAGAAAGCTGCTTGCATAACCATTATGTTGTCTCCTCAACCCTAGTTTCCCTCTTTGTCTTTGTTGCTATGGCACTGCTATCACATTTAATGTTTATTTGTCCCTTTATTTACTCCAGATCTCCCTCCACTAGGGCATTAACTCCAAAAGTATACAGTCATATTTACTGTTGAGTCTTCAGCGCTTAGAAAAGTGACTGACACATAGTCACACTCAGTAAGTAGATAAAAATGTCTTAAATAAATGACTCACTTGGTTGCCTCTGTTTACTAAAAATGACCTATTTAAAAATTTTATTTATCTAATGAGAGAGAAACTCAAAGCACTACTCCAGCAAGCACAGTACCAGGGGCTTCATACATGTGCTCCACTACGGAACAGCACACTAGGTGGTAATAACCAGGGGCTTAGGTAGTATTCTCCAGGAGACTGTGTGTGAATCACTGTACTGTACAGGGTGCTAGTTCACACATAGCTAGAATTCAGAGTTGATTCACTGGGAATCAATTGATGGAAATGGGAGTAGCACCGCCTATATTGGCCCT
This sequence comes from Erinaceus europaeus, assembly GCF_950295315.1. Taxonomy (NCBI): domain Eukaryota; kingdom Metazoa; phylum Chordata; class Mammalia; order Eulipotyphla; family Erinaceidae; genus Erinaceus; species Erinaceus europaeus. The sequence continues at coordinate 81,543,692 of NC_080172.1, read as the reverse complement.
AGTGATCCATAAAAACATTTTTCTTCCTATTCCCACTACTTTATGCTCTGCAGGTCTAGAGGTCTCAAAGAACATCATTCTTCTTCTTCTAGCGTTTGCCAAAGAACATCATAATTTCATTGAACAGGAAGTTAAAATTATCTCTTGACAATGTTGGGTTCCTAATATCTCTGAATCAACAGCATGGGACTCACAACTTGTGAGTACATATTCAAGGATATGAAAACACTTAATTAAAAAGACATATGAACCGCTATGTTCATATCTTCTACTCACAATAGTTAAAATCTGGAATCAGACTAACTATCTATCGACAGATGACTAGGTAGACAAGTTATAGGATATACGTGGGGTCCAGAACAACTGAGGATGTAGATCCTTCATTCAGAAATAATTAAAACTTCTGAGACAGCATCAGCAAAGCATTATGCTATGTGCAGGACGCTGTGCAGCTGTAAAAGTCACACTAGGAGTTGGTCCTGACTGAGACCAGCTTCACAATATTTTTGTAGATCCAAGGACTGAATTACTAAGTTAATTTATTTCCATAGTCTACAGTTTTTCAAAGTCAATGCTGTAAATAGATAATATTTTATTTTTAGATGCAATGATTACAGTAGTCAGTTGCTATTGCAAAACTCTGTGTATTTTTCTTTTTAAGACTTTAATTTTCTTTTAATTCTCTTTCTTTCTTCCTTTCTTTTTTTTTATTGGATAGAGATAGCCAGAAATAGAGAGGAAGAGAAAAGTGAGTTGGAGAGGCAAAGAGACACCTGTAACACTACTTTACCACTTGCAAAGCTTTCCCTCTGCAGGTGAGGACCGGGGACTCAAACCTGGGTCCTTGCACACTGTAACATGTGTATTCAACCAAGTGTGCCATCACCTGGCCCCTGAACATTTTTCTACAAATGAAATTACTTACCAAGAAAACGTCTGGTGTTTATAGCCTTGCCTTTAAGACAAAAATGCTGACCAACTAAATGGAATGCTTCATGATTTTTAGCCTACACTTCTAAGAGAACAAATTAATCTCACTTGTTAGAGAGAAAAGATCAGTATAATATCTTCAGAAGAAAAAAGAAAATGCAGCTATTACGTATTTTCTATCTTAAAGTTTAGAGTGGGTAATTATAGTTCCTTGCCATGCATTTTCCATTTTAGTCCTTTAATGTTCACTGAAGGTTGCAAATTATGTCATCAAACCATCCTGAGTTCTCTAGGTTTCTGTGATATCAAAATTAAACACAAAAAATTTCCTTCTAAATTTACATTGAATTTAGCATAATTCTCCCTCTCTTAAAATGTTAAAATTGATATTCTTTAGGATGGGATGTATTCCACTATGACAAAATATATAGGATCACAAAAAAAAATTGAAAAAAGGATGAATGTATGAAAGAAAGAAAATAAATGAGGGAAAAGGAAGCTAATTAGTGTAGTAATATCACTATAAGAAATATTCACATTTTATGACAAAGAAATTTGAAAAATAAAGGAGTGATATGACAATTTGAAGGAAAACATTAAGTGGAAAGAAACTTTCTTCAAATGTGACTCATAGCAGCGAGAAACTGAATCACACACTGTTCACACAAAGTTCTGACTCACTGAACATACTGCTACTTATCTATTCTCTAATCATTCCTTCCTTTCTCTTAGTGGGAACCATGACTTTATTCTCTGGACATTGTGCTTACAAATAAATATTTAATTCTCCAGTATCCCTTGAAGTTGGGTATGATGTATGACTAGCCATTAAGTTGTTACCAATCTTGATTATATGTATATTCATTGTGATTAGTATTAGATTCTTAATTATCACATTAAGTAGGTGTATTTTACAAATTTCAGTGCTGAAACAATTAATTTTATTTCCTTTGATCCTGATTCTTCTTCAGCTTTGAAAACATTACTCTGGTGTGTTTTTTTTTTCCCCACAAACATTTTAGCAATGTTTTCAATTTCTACTGTCATTGCTTAATTCTTAGTCAAAATTCTCAATTAATATCCAAGCCTTAAATTCAAGTGTAATTTTTCCATTTGTTAGAATTACCATATATCCCCTAATGACTTTGAACTAGCACAGTTTGAGGCTTTAAATATGAGATGGTGAATTAGAGATTATTTCTGTGACTATTTTATTCCCAGAACGATATAGACAAGCAGACTCAAGAACAGTATGTCATGATATAATAGACACAATATTAAAAAATCTATGCACTTATAATAATTTTTGATACAGAAATCAAGAATATACAATAAAGAAAGGATAATCTCTTCAATAAATGGTATGAGGAAAACTATATAGTTACAACAACAAAACTGGACTACCATGCATCAAAAACAAACAAACAAAAAACCCAAAATGGGTAAAAGACAAATATGTGGCCTGAAACAGTAAAGACACTAAAAGAAAACAAAGCAATAAATTCATTTACATTGTCCTTGGCAATGTTATTTAAAGTCTGACACCAAAAGCAAAGACAATAAAACATTCATATGTGACTGGGATTATATCCCACTGCGGAGCTTCTGCACAAAAAGAAGGAAACCGACAACAAAATAAAAAGGTAACCTATGTAACAGTAAAAAACGAAAAAAAATCATATAGCACTTAGTGTCCAAAATATGAAAAGAATTCATACAATTCAATATTAAACTGATTTTTTAATATGGCAGAGGATCAGAGTATGTTTTCAAAGAAGAAATCCTAAGAGTTTTCAAGGAAATAGTATAAAGGGACAGTACTTAAATAGAAAAATGCTCAATGTCATTGACCACCAGGGAAATGCAAATCAATACCACAATTAAATAACATTCCACAAATATTAGGAAAGGATACCTAATCAAACAGGCAATAGACGCATGGGGGTAGAGAGCATAATGGTTATGCGAAGAGACTCTCATGCCTGAGGCTCCAAAGTCCCAGGTTCAATCCCCCACTCCCTACCTGCAGGAGGTTTGCTTCATAGGCAGTGAAAATTTATTTATTTATTTTCCTTTTTTTGTTGCCCTTGTTTTTATCATTGTTGTGGCTATTATTTTTGTTGTTCTTGATGTTGTTGTTGTTAGATAGGACAGAGAGAAATGAAGGGAGGAGGGGAAGACAGAGAGGGGGAGAGAAAGATAGACACCTATAGACCTGCTTCACCGCCTGTGAAGTGAACCTCCTGCAGGTGGGGATCCGGGGCTTGAACCAGGATCTTTACTCCGGTCCTTGTGTTTCACGCCATGTGCACTTACCCCACGCTACTGCCTGACTCCCAATGGATAGTAATGCTTTTTAAAATCCAAATTATAAATTTGTATCAAGCATGACTGATTTTACCTATCCAGGTACCATCATGCCATCACTTTTTTTTCCCCCTATGCATCTTAGAATTCAGAAGGGAAAATATTGTCATGTAAATAGAATTTTATCTTTATTTAAATTGAAAAATAAAGACAGGCTTTCTGTCAGAGTGTCTGATTGATTTGAAAATGACCAATGGTTTTGCTAATTCAGTTAAAAGATAGATATTTTCATACGTTGGGAAAGTTAGTCTGTAACTTCCTAAATGTTGACACACTGTAAGCTTAATTTTTTTTATTTTGTAGCTATATTAAATTTATTTATTAATTATAAGGTTTTTTTGGTAGAGCCTTTTAAGATTTTCTCTGTATAATAATAAGCCAAGTTGAGATAGCTTTAATTCTTTCTAGTTTGGGTTATTGCCTTATCTTGCATAAATCTCTGTGTGTTACAAGTACTATATATTGAATACAAAGTGGTAAGAGTAGGTATCTTCCTTTTGGTCTTGTCTTAGAGAAAATATTTTCATCTTGTTACCAAAGGAGACATCTGGGACCACAATAAGACATTGACTAGAACAACATCAGGAACCCACCAAATCACTGGTGAGTGCAAACACTTGTGGCTCCTGGACAGAGAGGAGCCTATGGAGAGATTAAGGCGGTGCTAACAGCCCAGCAGTTTACCAGTTGAGATACCACCTCCCATCTCTTCCACAGACAAAAAGCTGAAGGGAGGAGAGGACTCCCCTAAGACTCACCAAATGCAACTGTGAGTCTCCACTGCTACTGCCCTCAGAAGCTGGAGCAGCAGAGTGGAGGCCCTGTGCTGAAACCAAGGGAAAGAGAACTAACAAGGAAACTCAGGAGAAGATCTCTACAAAGGTGGCCAAGCAGTGGGGCTGTGAGAGTCACTTTGCATAGCCACTGGATTATCTCTGCCCCACACTGCTTTATCTCTTGGTCAGGAATCAGTGATTAAGCTAAGAAGCCTACTTAGAGTTTAAAACCCCTCAGACCCCTATAGCCTACAGGGAAGAAAAAGAACAAAAGAGGCTTTTAAACCACTGAGTTCCAACTGAGGGATTAAAATACTATTGAAACAACAGTCAATATCCACAACTGTGAACCATCTACACTTGGCCTCGCAAGAGCTTAATGTGCACCTTGGCGATACGAGAATCCGGCATGAAGCCCAGCCAGTCTATCTTGGCGTTACTCTCGATCGCACTCTGTCATTTCATGAACATCTCATAAAAAATGCAGCAAAGGTGGGCGCGAGGAATAACATCATTGCAAGACTGGCCAGCTCCTCATGGGGCACGAGCGCTTCCACACTACGATCATCCTCTCTGGCATTATGCTATTCCACTGCAGAATACTGTGCCCCAGTATGGTTCCGTAGCCCCCATGTCCACTTGGTCGATTCCAAATTATATTCCTCCATGAGGATAATTTCTGGAACCATCCGTTCCACCCCGGTCCCATGGCTGCCAGTTCTTAGCAACATCACCCCGCCAGATATTCGTCGGGATGCGGCATCATCTAAGTTCATTTCCCACGTCTACGCTCGACTGGACCTGCCAATACACGCGGATATCTTCGCCCACCCTGTCCATCGCTTGACGTCTCGTCACCCAATCTGGTCCCCTACGCCTACACTGAACTTCTCTGTTCCAGTCTCTTGGAAACAGAGCTGGCAGTCAGCTGAGGTAAAGAACAAACACCTCATCACAGACCCCTGCAAGCGTCAACCCGGCTTTGACCTAGCACATTATGATTGGGCCCTTCTCAATCGCTGTCGAACAGGCCATGGCTGGTGCGCCGCTATGTTCCATCGCTGGGGAGCCAGAGAAGACCCGAACTGCCCCTGCGGCTACAGACAGACTATGACCCACATAGTCAACCACTGCCACCTCTCCAGATTCAAAGGAGGTCTCGAAACTTTACATCAGACTCAACCTGACGCTGTTGACTGGCTGCGGAAGAAGGGCAAACGCTAGAAGAAGAAGAACTGTGAACCCTTTAAGTACCTTACTTAGACACAAGTCAATTCAGGCAAGAGTGATCAGTAATTTGAAAAGTACTGAGAGAGGGACCACATAACATACTATATAAAATGGTTAAACCAACAAGAAGAAATATTGGAGAAATGAACCAGGACAAGAGTCCAGCTAAAAGCCCCCCAAAGGGTGAAGCAAAAAATAATGAGGTCAACATCCAAACACTAATTAAGAAAATAATCACAGGAGTGAGTAAAGAGTTTGAAAGAATTGTCATCAGAAATGAGAAACAACAAATTGAGACTTTGGAAGAAAACACTAATTATCTCAAGGTTATTAGAGAGCTGAAAGTTGAAATAGCTGAGCTAAGAACACAACTAGCTAAACAAGCTAAAATAGTATCAGAACAGGGTAACAAAATAGATGAACTCCAGAAAGCAGTAGAGGGCAGAGAGAATAGAATCAATGAGGCTGAAGATTGAGGATGAATTAAAGACAGCTAAAAAAGAAGCAAGAGATCTCAAAAAGAGATTAAGAGATACTGGAACAACAACAGAGACCTATGGGATGACTTCAAAAGAAATAATATACGCATTATTGGTTTACCAGAGGAAGAAAGAGAGGGAGAGGAAGAAAGCATTCTTTAGGCCATAATAGTTGAGAACCTCCCTAATCTAGACAACATAAAAGACATAAAGGTTCAAGAAGCCCAGAGGGTCCCAAACAGAATAAACCCAGACTTAGAGACACTAAGACACATCATATTTAGAATGGAAAAAAATAATGATAAAGAAAGGATCCTGAAGGCTGCAAGAGAAAAAACAAAGAGTCACCTACAGAGGAAAACCCATAAGATTAGCAGTAGACTTCACACAAACACTACAGGCCAGAAGAGAATGGCAACATATCTATCGAGTGCTCAATGAGAAAGGCTTTCAACCAAGACTACTGTATCCTGCTAGACTGTCATTCAGACTAGATAGAAGCATAAAAACCTTCTCAGACAAGCAACTGTTGAAAGAATCAATTATCACCAAGCCTGCCCTGAAAGAAGTTCTGAAAGTTCTCCTATAAACATTCAGACCACCATAAATATGACATATATCAGAACACTCTACAAATCTACAAGAATGGCATTAAAATTTCTTCAATTTTTGATATCAATAAATTTCAATGGTCTGAATTCATCTATTAAAAGGCACAGAGTAGGAAGATGGATCAGAAAACACAACCTAACAATATGCTGTCTACAGGAATCCCACATAACTCAACAAGACAAACACAGACTCAGAGTGAAAGGATGGAAAACTATCATACAAGATAATGGCCCACAAAAAAGGGCAGGAACAGCTATTCTCATATCTGACATGATAGACTTTAAAATAAATAAAATTAAAAAAGATAGGGATGGGCACTACTTAATGCTCAGAGGATCAGTCAATCAAGAGGACTTAACAATTATTAACAACTATGCACCAAAGGAGAAGCCATCAAATATGTAATGAAAGAGCTATAGCAATATATTAACAGCAACACAGTCATAGTAGGGGACTTCAATACCCCACTCTCTCAACTTGACAGATCATCCAGGCAGATAATCAATAAAGACATGATGAAGCTATATGAAAAGATAGATAAACTAGAACTATTGGACATTTTCAGTGTCATTCATCACAAGAAACTGGAATAAACATTTTACTCAAGTCCACAAGGGTCATTCTCAAGGATAGACCATGTTAGGCCACAAAGACAGCATAAACAAATTCAAAAGCATTGAAATCATCCCAAGCATCTTCTCAGAACACAGTGGAATTAAACTAATACTTAACAATCAAAATAAGATTAGTAATAGTCCCTAAATGTGGAAGCTCAACAGTACACTCCATAACAACTTCTGGGTCAAAGAGGAAATTAAGGAAGAAATCAAAATGTTTTGAGAGTTCAATGAAAATGAAGATACAGGCTATCAAAATATTTGGGACACATTTAAGGCAGTATGGGAGGGAAGTTCATAGCCATTCAAGCACATATTAGGAAACAAGAAAATGCACAAATAAACAGCCTGATTGCACATCTTAAAAGACCTAGAAAGCACAAGGACCGGCTGGAGGATCCCGGTTCGAACCCCGGCTCCCCACCTGCAGGGGAGTCGCTTCACAGGCGGTGAAGCAGGTCTGCAGGTGTCTATCTTTCTCTCCTCCTCTCTGTCTTCCCCTCCTCTGTTGTTAAAATTCGTAAGGTTCTTGCCGGGCCGGCTAGCTTCACAGGCAGGAAACAGAGACGCGGAGACAACGGCTGGGCAGGGCAGCTGTATTTCTTTATTCAGGAACAACGATTCACAAACTAAGACAACTAATCACCAAACAGAACTCGGCTGTCTCTTTGCGGCGGCACAAGCACTCTCTTACTCTCGAACTCAGGAACTCTCCAACTCTGGAACTCCGGAACTCTCGTACTGGGGAACCCTCTGAAACTGACACACTGGAACTCTCTCTTACTCTGTAACCCTAAAACTCTCTAACTCCGGAACTCAGGAACTCTGTCACTCTTGAACTCAGGAACCCTCTCCCGGGGTTCCTTTTGGGGCGGGGCCAAGCGGGCCCGCGAAATTAGCAGGCCTGATCCAATTCTCTTGGTGGGGGGAGGGCTAGAACAAGCCAATGTAAAGCATACAACACTCCTCTCTCCATTTCTCTCTGTCTTATCCAACAACGACAACAACAATAACTACAACAATAAAATAACAAGGGCAACAAAAGGGAATAAATAAATAAAATAAATATTTAAAAAAAAAAAGACCTAGAAGAAGAAGAACAAAGAAACCTTAAAGCAACCAGAAGGACAGAAATAACTAGTTAGGGCAGAAATAAATAACATTGAGAATAAGAAAACCATACAAAAGATCAGTGAAAGTAAATGTTGGTTCTTCAAAAGAGTGAACAAAATCGACAAACCTTTAGCCAGACTCACAAAACAAAAAAGGGAGAAGACCCAAATAGATCGAATCATAAATGAAAGAGGAGATATCACAACAGACACTGCAGAAACTCAACATATCATGTGAGGCTTCTATGAACAACTATATGCCACCAAGCTAGAGAACCTGGAAGAAATGGACGATTTCCTAGATACCTACCAACTTCCAAAATTAGGTAAAGAGGAAGGTAGGCAGGAAGGAAGGAAGGGCGGGAAGAAAGGGAAGGAGGGAAGGAATAAAACTAAAACGGCTGCCAGGAACTAAGAATTTGTCATGCAGGCACTGAGCTCCTGTGATAACCCTAGTACTGATGATAATAATAATAATAATATTAAAAATAAAATAATAATTTTCAGTGAACACTAGAAGATGGAAAAGGCAAGGAAATATTCTCTCCTAGAGTCAAGAAGTTGGTAATCTTTTGTACACCTGAACCTGAGACTTCTAGCTTTCATAACTGTAATACAGCCTTTTGATTTAAGACATTTCCTTCTGGGTACTTTACAGCAGTTTTAGCAACAAATAGGAACAGTGAAAGAGATTTTTATTATTTACTCACACACACACACACACACACACACACATATTATTTATATAGCTGTCTCTTCATCAGACTTTAACTTAATAAAGGGTAGTTTGTGCTTATTTTATTCACCACTGCACAAATGACAGTGTCTGACACCTATTAGCAGTGGAATATTTGTAGAGTTAATGAATTTTACACGATGAACTACATCAGAGGATGCATCAGTGATGAGATTTAATAGATTTTAAAATCTATGCTTGTTCAAATAAGCCACTGAAAAGCAATAATAATAATCTTAAAATAGTTAATCATAATACTTCAAGTAGTAAGAGAATATCCTTTATGTATAATTATCAAATGTCTCATTTAAACCAGCTCTGATTAGCTATTTAAATTGCATGTTCTGGGATGATATTCCTTAAAGAGAAAGCATTGTTCTTTTGATTTTATTAAATCATTGCTGTCATGTTTTAGGAAAGAAAACAATTAATCTAAAAAAAAAATTACACCAAGAGAAATGTAAACAGGAACAGTAAAAAAATCAGTTTTTCCTTTTCATCACAGGTAACTATAGCCTTAAGGAATTATGTAAGATAAGCAATGGTAAACACAAATAATTGTCATCTTAAAGGGTCTCACTGTGAATAATCTTATGAATATAGTATAAATATATTTTTGCGGGGGAATTTGTAATACATGAAAGGGCATGAGATAAGTATGCATGCAACTGGCTTCTTGCTCTAGTGATTTCGAATTCATGCCTTTTCACTAATTAGTATGTATGCCCATGTGTGTAGCCATCTACATACCATATTCAGGCACATAAACTGTGTATATATTATATATTTATAATATTTATATTCACACATTTGCATCCCATTTTGAAGCTTTATTATTATGATAGACTTTTCTGTGATTACTAGTACGCATTATCTCAACATATCCTAAATTTATAGACTGAAAGTTGCTAGTATTGAAAGGAAGCAGAGAACTTGAATTTAATACTTTTTTTAAGGTCAAAGTAAGTAGTCAAAGTCAGCTCAGCTGTGTATAATTTATCCTTGTACTTCCCAGCAATGCAGAACTGGCAGATTAATTCCCCCTTACCACAGATGGGAAATTGGGGCCTACAACACTTCACTAACAAGCACAGAATTTTAAATGCTAAAATGCCTATTTTTCTCACAGTAGACCAAGAATTTAATTCTACTTTTAATGACACTAGGGATTTATGCAAAGCCATTATCAGGCACACAGACATTATTCCCACATTTATAGGCCAGAGAATTATGTTAGAGTAAGAATCATGTTGCCAGGAAGATACTGTTTCCAGACAACTTATCTTTGAAGTTGCTCATAGCTGTAATCCTACATTTGTCTTTTTAAAAAATGTATCTGTTTTATGATAGAGAATCCAGAGACTTTCTATGGCTTATGTAGTGCCAGGGATCAAACCCCCAAGACTTCAAATATGCAGCAGCCTTTCCGACCACATACTTGGTTTTCAGTAACTTAGAAATCAGGAAACTTTCTTGAACATTATACTACCTAGAAGTTTGTTAATGCCTAATTGTTGCATGTTCCTATTTCAGATAATGTAGCAATAAAAACTGAATTATCCTTAGGAAGAAGCCTATAGATTATCGCTGTGAAAAAAGAATATAGCTTCCTACGATACTATCTTTTAATGTTTAACCTGTGCTTTTAATATGTACAGACCTTACGTCAATTTATGGAGCAATATATTATATTAATTAGATATTGTTATTGCAGGTAAATAAAATCATTTAATTAATTTCTAATTAAGGTTAGAAAAGTTTCTGTGACAGCCAGCCATGAATCAAAATGTGAGTCTAAGACTAATGTAACCAAGATTTTATAGACATGACTTAATATAAAGGACAAAATAATATCATAGGACATCCCTTCCCAATAATGACACAGTTTTACTATACAGAATTTAGTCTTTAGACTAGAACCAGAAGCGTCCCCTGGGGGCTTGTTAGAAATGCAGAGCTCCAGTCCCTGTTCAGCCTGAATGAGAATCCACCAAGTTACTGGATTTCCCAGGTGATCCTACTGCACACTAACGTTTTCAAGACAGTAGCCTAGGGAGCATGGATATTGAAAAGAGATCTGGCTTATCTTTGAACCATTATTTTCTAGTGGGTAAGCTAATTTTCTAAGGTTCATTTTACTCATGAACTATCGAGGTAGTAGTACCTCTATTTCTGGATTCGTGGAACATTTAAATGCAAAACAGTAACAACCAAAATCTGGCTAGTACACAAAAGGAACAGAATGACTCATAGATTATTATCTCTTAAAATTATATTGAATTTGTGTATCTGGTGGGCTTAAAATACCTGAAATTAATTAATTTAAATTAATTAATTAATTAAATTAATTAATTTAAATTAATCCTGTGAGAGAACAGCAGATATCTGCGTATGTGTGTGTGTATGCATATGCTTGCTTCTATCCTTTTTAGTTTTCTTCTTTCTATTGATTTAATATTCACTTACAATATTGTAAGATTTTAGGAGTACAGTTTCATACCTATACACTTGTGTACATATAATTCACCAACCATACTCACGAATGAACTCTCCATCTACTGGTGGAAAAGAGTATTAAAATGGCAATCAAATCTCTCTTCCTCTTGTATACTTTTGCCTCTTTCCAATTTTATTTAGATTTTGGAGGCATTGGTGGCCTTAAGAAAGAGATCATACATTTGGCCAGCACTATATGTACTTGGCTCTTTTGCTGTAAAAGTAACCATATACTACATGTATTACATAAAATAAAATGTAAAAGCTATGTGTGAACTGTGAAAAGTAATATGACAAAAACAATAAATTTACCAGTGAGAATATAATTACATACGGATTCTTAACTAGTAATTTAAATATTCAAGCCTCTTTTAACTTTAGTAGTAGAAAAAAGTTAAATTTTAACAAACCAATTTTTGAACAGATTCCATTAGAGTTTAACAATGCTTAATCATTTTGGTATGTATGCCTACTTTAAATTTCCAGTATTAAAATGAAGAGCATTTCAGAAAAATAACAGTTGAAATAAAGTTGAACAACATTAAGCTTGTTTTATTTGAGATTTTATTTATTTATTAGAGTGCGATAAAGAGAACCAGAGCATCATTCTGTTCTATGTGCTGCCATACCTTGAACTTGGCACTTCATGTGTGAGTCTAATTCTTTTCCACTGCACCACCTCCCTCCCAGACCACACTAGACTTGTTAACATTTGCTAATTTCAATTTGTATTTGTTTTAGTCTAAGTAACATTCATTACAAAATCTAAGACTCAGGCATACATCACTGAAAATCAACATGTGTATAGATCATACTGTTTGCATTAAAAGTTTACTTAAACAAACAAAAAACTCCACTTTTATCTTTCTATATAGCTGACTCATTTAACCTGATTTATCCACTTCCCCTCTGATAACTATAAGTTGATCTAGTGGTCTAGAAGTTCCTTTTTGTTTTATTTATTCATTTACTTTCTCTATATACCATGAGTGAAGTCATACAATAGTTGTCTTCCTCCATCTGACTTACTTCAATAAACATAACACTTCCTAAGTCCATTCATGTTCCTGCAGATGGCAAGATATCATTATTTTCTATAGTTGGATATTATTCCATTATGTATATATATCATGTCTTTATTCATCTGTCCATGAGTACTTATGTTGTTCCCAGTTATTGATAATTGCAAATAATGCTGCAATAAACATGGGGATGCATATTTCTCTTTCAATTTGTTTTTGCTTTTTTTCATGTAGATACAGAGGGCTTGAATAACTTGATTACATAGAAACTTTAGTTTTAATTTCTTGATACATTGCCATGCAATGGCCATCTATGAAAAGATATTCGTCATCTCTTAGTAATAGGGGAGTTCATATCAAAACAACAAAGAGCTCATCCTTGCATTTGTGAAAATGACTATGTCCCCCCCCCCCAAAAAAAAAAAAGAGGAAGAAGTTTTGGAGAGATACAGAAAGGGGAATGAATGGTGGTGTACCTGGTTGAGTGCACTTACCATCATGAGCAAGGACCCAGGCTCAAGCCTCCAGTGCTCAGTCCCTACCTGTAGGAGAAAAGCTTCAAGAGCAGATCTGTAGGTATCTCTTTTTCTCTCTCCTTTTCTATCTCTCCATCCACTCTCAGTTTATCTTTGAATATGTACAAAATAAATAAACAAAAACAAAAAGAGAGAGAGGGTACAGAGAGAAGGGAATTTGTGTAAACTGTTGATGGGAATGTGGATTGGTTGAGTCGTTATGGCACACAGTATAAATTCATATTAGAATTTAGGGATCCAGGTGGTGGAGCTGGTTGAGTGCACATGCTACCATACACAAGGACCTGAGTTCGAGCCCCTGGATCCCACCTGCAGTGGGAAAGCTTTGCAAATGTTGCAGCTGTGTTGCAGGTGTCTCTCTCTCCCTATCACCCCCTTCCCTCTTGGTTTCTGGCTGTCTCTATGCAATAAATAAATGAAGATAATAAAAATATAATAAAAAATAAAAGTTTAAAAGAAGCTGTTTCAGAGGGATGAGTCACTAGTAAGAAAAAGAAATACACTAAGCAGCCATTTCATATTAAATTTTTTATTAAAATCAAGTCTTGACGATATATTTAAAATGACATGTTCCATGAACAAATATTATAAAAAATTCTATGTGTAATTATTGGCACAAAGTTTATTATTAAAACAAAGCTATATATATATATATATATATATATATATATGTGAATATATCTAAATGCATATCAATAGTCTGGAATACCTGAGTTTTAATTGGTTTTCCAGATAGTGTGAAACATGTTTCATCCACTTAATAAAGGACACAGTCCATCTAGTAGGGATAACTTTGGTTAACGGATGTTGTTTCCAGCAATCATATAGAAATCTCAAATGGGATTAAGATTTATCTTCAGAGGTTTCTTCCAAGGGGAGGTTGGTCTGTGAGGAAAGGAAGGATTCCCAGGTAGCAAGGCACTGAAAGATATAAACACAGCCTGAGATCAACAGTAGTTTACTTTCAGTGTTAAAATAATTAATACATCCTGACAACATATCTGTTCTTAGGACAATCTGCCCGACCCCTACCCCTCTCTCCCAGAAGTTTGCTATAATCCTCGTCATTTCCCCTTATATTTTAGATACTTAGTGAGGGAGAGAATTGACAATTAAAGTGGGATATCTAAGGGGTTAAGAGATTAGCATGGATTTATTTGCTAAATAATCCACCATCATCTTGTTGTCTGGACAAAAAAAAAAACACCTAAAAACCTAGTTCAAAGCTATGGAAGGGGAAATGGATGGAGGCTTGATGAGTACTTTGATAAGAGTGATTCCTTAATGCGATCTGAGTCTCACTACATCAGATGTGGCTTTGCACAAGCTGATTAATCTTTATTATAGTTTTTCAACTCTAAAATAGATTGATGATGGGGGGTTGTCAGTAGTGCAGCGGGTTAAGCACACATGGCAAAGCACAGACTGGTGTAAGGATCCCAGTTCGTGCCTCCAGCTCCCAATTTGCATGGGGGTGGCTTCACAAGTGGTGAAGCAGGGCTGCAGGTGTCTCTCTGTCTCTCTCCTTCTCTGTCACCCCCTACCCTCCCAATTTCTGCCTGTCTCTAACCAATAAATAAAGATGAAAAAAAAACTTCAAAAATCAGACTGATGACCGTATTAATGACTGAAGCAATTGTGAAAAATTAATATATGTCTCTGCAAAATACCTGGCAAAGATAAGTGCTAAGCAACTATCAGTTCCTGTACTGTGGAGGTCTGCTGCTACTTGTTGGTGAGATTTGGTTATCAATATGCCACTGGGGGGGAGGGTGAAAGGAATCAGGAGGAACTAAAAATGGTGGGTGGACACAAATATGAGTGTGACCTACATCATAATTTTGCCTTGGGATGATATTTTTAATAGCTTATTCTGTTATCTGTATGACATTCATCTGCAACATAATTTTCATAGTTTGTGTGTTGATGCAGAAGAAGAAAGATAAGGAGAAAATAGTTATCTGAAATAATGTAAGCAAGAAGTCAACAGAACAGTATTTTTAAAAAGATGAAAGAAAGAATACATGGCAACCATCTGGCCTCATACATATCTCTCTATAGCTGATTTGTATTAGTTAATAGCAGTAACAAAAGCTCATGGAGCTTATAGTGTAGGTAAAAGGAAAATATAAAACAAGGAGAGCATAAAGGTCAGGAAGATAATGGAATGATTCATTTTAAAATGGTAAGTGAAGGGATAAAATATTATTTGGGAGGTTAATGATAAGATACATAAAACAACAGGCAGGGGTGGCTTATGGTAGAGTACAGGACTTCCATGTGGGATGGCCCAAGTTCAATCCTTGGCAATGCACATAATAGAGCAATGCTCTTACCCTCTTATTCTCTGAGTACATCCTTTAGAAAGGTACACATAAACAGTAAAATAACAAGGCAAAGAGTTATACTGAATACACAAAAATATCTAAAAGGAAATAATACAGAACTGTATAGTAAGTAGAAAAAAAATAATGAAGATAATGATAGCAAATGGATCAAACAAAAAATAAATTGCAAGATAACAGACTGAAACCTAACAATGCCTATATAAATGCAAATTGTCTAAATACTCTAGTAAGAAACACAGACTAAATAAAAATCAAGGTTCACTTATGTTCTATTTCTTTTAAAAGTTATTCATCTGTTTTAATGAGAGACGGAGAGGGAGAGAGGGGAAGGGAGAGGCTCAGAGGGAAGGCAAAGAGGGAAGGAGGGAGAGAAGAGGGGGAGACCAGAGCACTGCTCAGCTCTAGCTTATGGTTGTGATGTGGATTAAACCTGTGACCTCAAAAGCCTCAGACTCATTATGCTATTTCCCCAGCCCCACCTTATGCTCCATTTGTAGAAATCCACAAATAGGTTAAAAGTAAGAGACTAAAAACATGAAACATGCAACAGATAAAAATGAAAGCTAGGTAACATAGTTATCAATATAAAATTCAGAGCAAAGATTATACATAAATGTCAATTTATAATGATAAAGTGGTCAATTCATCTGGAGAACACAACTTTGAATGTGTGTGGGGGGAGATACTATTTCAAAATTCATAAAGTAAAAACTGACAAAATGCAAGAAAAAGAAAACTCCATCATTATAATTCATTTTGATACACTATTCTCTTAAGTACTAATTGAGCATGTCAACAGAAAATCATCAATGATGTAGAAGATTTGAATACTACTATCAATCAACTTAACAAATATCTACAGCACAAAAGAGCATGCTTTTCATGTGCACATAAATTTACTAAGGCAGTCATATTCTGAACTATACAAAAAGTATCATAAAATTTAAAGCCATTCATACAAAGCTTCCTTCTTTCTTTCATTCTTTTTCTCCTTCTTTCTTTCATTTATTTATTATAAGACAAAGAGAAGAAAGGGAGAAGAGAGAGGAAGGACCAGAGCACCACTCTGCTCTGACTTAAGGTGGTGTTGGTGATTAAACATGGGAACTCTAGAACCTCAGGCAAACAAATCTATTTTTTTAAATTTCTATTTCTAAAAAAATACTGACAAAAACCATAAGATAAGAAAGGTACAACTCCACACAATTCCCACTACCAGAACTCCATATCCCATCCCCTCCCCTGATAGCTTTCCCATTCTCTATCCCTCTGGGAGTATAGACCCAGGGTCATTATGGGGTGCAGAAGGTGAAAGGACTGGCTTCTGTAATTGCTTCCTCGCTGAACATGGGCGTTGGCTGGTCGATCCATACTCCCAGCCTGTCTCTCTCTTTCCCTAGCAGGGCAGGGCTCTGGGGAAGCAGAGCTCCAGGACACATCGGTGGGGTCTGGCTGGCACATGCTAGCATCTGGAACCTAGTGGCTAAAGGAAGAGTTAACATATAAAGCCAAACAAATTGTTGACTAATCATGAACCTAAAGGCTGGAGTAGTAAAGATGAAGATTTGGGGTCTCCATTTTGAAGATAGCTAATTGGCCTATTTTAGTCATATTCTAAAGAGCCCATGACTATACTAGGTTTTTCCTGAGCCTGACATCGGATATGCTGGTGGACCCAAGTTATTGGCTGGGGAAATGATGTCATGGCTGAAAAAGGGCTAGAAAGCTGGAGCAGGGAAGAGAGTAGCTCCCAAATATAGGAAAGGGGTATAAATATTGTTGACTGTAAATCCCATCAATTTTATCTGATCTGGGGCCCATATTCAGCTTAGGAGCCTATGTAACCTCTGCATCCCTGTAGGTCTGAGCTCACATTCTGTAGTCATGAGTAGGAATGTTCCAGTCTGCCCCAATTTCAGGAACCATCTTCTTCAGGTGGTAGAGTATGTTGTCCAGCCTCCCTTCAGAGGATGGAACACTCTCTACTGTTGTTGATCCACACTGAGGGCAAGGTCCTATGGGGTCCACAAAGGGGTCTATTAATAAATGAAGCAAGCAAGTAGAAAGACCTAAAAAGAGACCATAAAGTACCTAGTGAAATAGTTTCTACTCATACCTAGATTCCCTCCTCACCTGCTTCCTATTATGCTTCCCTCAGTCACTCCAAAGTTAATCTTACCAAAGTAAGGACTACAAAAGCTGATAAGGGCAAGAGACTGGCATACTTTAATGATGACTCTTTAGTCACTATCAGGCCACCCCATCAGCTGGGGCCTTAGTCGGAGAGTCCTGGAATTCCCAATCAGATATAATGGGCCTAGACCTAGAATAGATCCCTCTCTCCATTGTCACTGATCATCTCAATCAGGCACAAGTCTACTTTCTAAGCACAAAGAAATGAAATTTGAAATGACAAGTACAAAGGTGCACTGCCAAATATTTGAACTCTAAATTGGAAACCAATAAATTCACGTAAAGGGGGGGGTCTAGAAAGAATTCACACTAAATAACAAGTGAAAATGCTGCATGTCAAAAATCTAAAGACACAGCTAAATAATGATGGATATCTATGCCCTTAGTGTCTATATTAGAAAGCAAATATTTTAAGTAAATTACTTCAGTTTCTATCTTAAAAGCTAAGAAAGAACAAATTAAGCCCAAAATAACCTGAAGGAAACATACACACAAACACACACAAAAAAGAGAGTAGGAATCAACTCAGGAAAAAAAAAAAAGAAAAAAAATAGCAATGTATGAAAACTACTTAAAATCTAATACTGAATCTTCAGAAGTATTAATAAAGCTAATAATCATCCAGTCAAAATGATCACAAAGAGAAAGCACAAAAAAATCCATATAAGAAACATATCAAATTCTATTGATGAAAAAAAATATGAAAAACTATACCTGTATATTTGGAAGCTTAAAAGAAATGGACTAGTTCCAAGAGGGACACACACTATTAAAACTCCACCAGAAGAAATACATAGCCCCAAATAATCTTAATTTGTTGTTGAATATTCCCAGGGCAGGCAGTGGTGTACCTGGTAGAGCACACATGTTACAATGCACAAGGACTCAGGTTCAAGTCCCCATTCTCCACCGGCAAGGGGAGTTTCATAAATGGTGAAGCAGTGCTGCAAGTGCCTCTCCTTCTCTCGTTCCTCTATCTCCCTCTTCTCTCTCAGTTTCTCTCTGTCTCTATCAAAAAAAGTAAATAAAAATTCCCCATAATAAAAACAAAATTAGATGCACTGAGGAAGCCTATGAGTTAAAGACAAAATCACAATAATTCTAAACAGACTCTTCCAGAAAATTAAAGTGCTAATATACTTTACTACTTAAGAAAACCAAAGACATTACAAAAGCAGACTG
This sequence comes from Erinaceus europaeus, assembly GCF_950295315.1. NCBI lineage: Eukaryota > Metazoa > Chordata > Mammalia > Eulipotyphla > Erinaceidae > Erinaceus > Erinaceus europaeus. The sequence continues at coordinate 81,525,056 of NC_080172.1, read as the reverse complement.
CAAACCAATATCCCTCATAAACACTGATTTAAAGATTTGTAAACAAGGCCTAGGAAAATATCGCACCAGACTTTCACGGCAGAAGCTCATATCCCAGGCTCAATCTCCAGCATCACCACATGCCAGAGCTAAGCAGTACTCTAGTCTCCTTTGTTGTCATCAACTTTTTAAAAATTTGTTTTGTTTTAATGAGAGAGATATAGAGTGACAGCACTGCTCAGCTCTGGCACTGAACTTGGGATCTCAGAGTCTGAGGCATGACTGCCTTTTGCATAACCATTATACTGGATCCCCAACCCTCTTTAACCAGTAAATTAGGAGTAGAAGGAAACTTTTGTAACCAAAGAACAATAAAAATACCTACAGCTGGGGTCGGGCAGTAGCACAGCAGGTTAAGCACATATGGTGCAAAGTGCAAGGACCAGTGTAAGGATCCTGGTTCCAGCCCCCGGCCACCTGTAAGGGAGTTGCTTCACAAGCAGTGAAGCAGGTCTGCAGGTCTTTTTATCCCCCTCTCTGTCTTCCCCTCCTCTCTCAATTTCTCTCTGTCCTATCTAACAACGACAGCAATAACAACAACAATAATAACCACAACGATTTAAAAAAAAACAAAACTAGGGCAACAAAAAGTGAAAAAATAGCCTCCAGGAGCAGTGCGTTCATAGTGCAGCCACCAAGCCCCAGCAATAGCCCTGGAGGCAAAAAAAAAAATTACTACAGTTGACATTATAATAGAAATGTACTAAATATTAACTGTTATTAATATCTTATTACCTTTTAGAGTAAATGAAACTGTTTTGTACTCACAACTTTCCTTTACCAAACTATATATATTAAAAAATGAAATACAAAAATGCTGTAATAATAATTTTAGAAATCTATCTTCAATGCTTATAATAAAGAAGCCCACTCTTGGGACTGGAGGGCTGACAGAGTAAGGCCATATTTCAGTTTTTTGGAAAGTCCTGTTTTATTTCTACATGAACACTCACTCTGTCTTCCTCTCTGTAAATCTATACAAAATTTCCTATCTGGCTACCCTGTAGGGCGATGCAAAGCAACAACTGCTTTCAGGAGATACCATATCTTTCTCATAACTCTGCCAAACCGTCGCTGAAATAAATCTCTGAACATCAAGGTAAAATTTAAAGTGAGATCCTCAGCAGTTTACCCTACTTATAATCCTGTTAAATAAATGATTTAAGTTACACCAAAGATGACATTGGTCCTCAAATGAACAAACTTCCACTGATATATTCTTCTACTTCAACTATTTTAGATTAATAAATGTCTACAAAGATAATTAGTAGCCATCTATGTTGATTTTGTCAATTACCATTTTCTTTTCTTTTTAATTTTATAATGATAGAAACAGACAAACAGTGAGGAGGGGCAGAGAGAGAGAGATTGCTAATGAAATTCTCCCTTGCATGTGGGGACTGGGGGTTCAATCCAGTGTCTTTGTGCACGGTAACTTGGGGACTTTACTGATTTATCACTGCCCAGTTGCTGAATTAGAATTTTCATTTCTGAAATATGCCCTAAAAGTGAAACAGAGAGGTAAAGTAGCTACTTAACTATCTCCTTACCTTCTACCATGCTAAAGGCTGAGAAATAATTTACATATATATATATATATATATATATATATATATATATATAGAGAGAGAGAGAGAGAGAGAGAGAGATTATAAAACAATAGCATAGAAAATCAACAGATGTGGGAGTTGGGCAGTAGCCAGCAGGTTAAGAGCACATGGCGCAAAGCACAAGGACTGGCCTAATGATCCCAGTTCGAGCCCCCAGCTCCCCACCTGTAGGGCAGTCCCTTCACAAGCAGTGAAGCAAGTCTGCAGGTGTTTATCTTTCTCTCCCCCTCTGTCTTCCTCTCCTCTCTCCATTTCTCTCTGTCCTACCCACCAATGACAACAATAATAACAACAACAGTGAAAAAACAAGGACAAAAAAGGGAATATATAAATAAATAAATATGAAAAAAAAAAAAAAGAAAAACAACCGAGGTAACCTGGTAACTGCCATAGAGGGTGCTTACATATTCCCTTCTTTAAACCCTGCAGAGAATTTATGAATCTTATTTTACATATGAATAACTATGGCTAAAAAGGTTAAGTATGGGGAGGCAGGTGGTAGTACATCTGGTAAAGTGCACACACTGCCATGTGCAAGGACCTGGGTTCAAGCTCCTGGTCCACACCTGCAGGGTAGATGCTTCACTAGCAGTGAAACAGTGCTGCCAGTATCTGTCTTTCTCTCCGCATTTTATCTCCTCCTTCTCTCAATTTCTCTCCTTCTCTATTAAAAAGAAAAAGAAAAAAAGGGAGTTGGGCAGTAGCGCAGCAGGTTAAGCGCACGTGGTGCAAAGCACAAGGACCGGCATAAGGATCCCAGTTCGAACCCCGGCTCCCCACCTGCAGGGAAGTCGCCTCACAGGCGGTGAAGCAGGTCTGCAGGTGTCTATCTTTCTCTCCTCCTCTCTGTCTTCTCCTCCTCTCTCCATTTCTCTCTGTCCTATCCAACAATGACTACATCAATAGCAACAACAATAATAACTACAACAACAATAAAAAAGGGCAACAAAAGGGAATAAATAAATAAATATTAAAAAAAGAAAAAAGAAAAAGAGAGAAAGGAAGGAAGGACTGCTGGGAGCTGTGGATTTATAGTGCAGAAAACAAGTCCAGCAATAACTCTGAAGGCAATAAAATCAATAATAAAGAAACAAAGGTTAAATATGACTGTGATATTATAAATCTAAGGTGAGGAGAGGTAATGCAGTAGTTATGCAAAATGCCTTTCATATCTAGACGCCACAGGTCCCATGCTTAATTTCCAGTACTAGCATAAACCAAAACTTAGAAATGGTCTAATTAAATTAAATTAAATTAAATATAAATCTGATACATAGAAAAGTCACTATCCATAAATGGATGTATAATCTTGGTTAATCACCAGGGTGCATTTAACAAGTCACTGGGTCATTATGGTAAGATACCTTTCTTCTACATACTTGCTGAGGTAAAGTTTTGGAATGGGAGATGGGTAAGAAATGCATAACTAAGGAGCTGAATGAAGGGACACCAGGTGGAGCACACACACTACCTGAGTAAAAGGATCTGAGTTCAAGTCCCCAGTCCCTGCTTACCGGGAAGAAACTTCAAGAGTGGTGAAGCAGTGCTGCAAGCGTCTCTCTTTCTCTCTTCATCTCTATCTCCCTCCCCCTAATTTTTCTGTCCTACCGCAAATTTAAAAAGACACACAGAAAAGAAGTGCATGACTGCAAGAGACATCATTGATCAAATTTTATGAAAAGGTAAACATATGAAAAGGGATATATAAAAGTTGATTATTTAAAAATTGATTCCCAAACACCTCATGGAAATTCTTTATCTGTATAAAGGTGATGGAGTTGATGTATACCAAATTATAGATAAGGCATTGATTGAACTACTTATGCAAACTGACTAGCCATCACAAAAACTACATATTTAATGTATTAATTTACTATCTGGTTTCTATTTCTCTCTAAACTGATTTAGTTTTTAAATAAGGGTTCACTAAGTTTGCTCAACATTCCAATTTTAAGTCTGCAAAGCTAGAGATTTATTTCTAAACTGTGTAGCTTCTGATGATGCCAGACCTCTTTTGGAATCTTGATAGCAGACTTCTCATTATATAAATATGCTAAAGGATCTTATGGTTAATGTTTAATATTAACTTGTTATTGATAACTTCCATATTTAATAAGTTAATATACATCCACCTATTTAAACATAATAAATGATTTCTAATACTCTGTACATATCTTTACTCATTACTGCTTTGTTTTAATATGAAAAACTAAAAAAAAAAAAAAAAAACCCTCAAGACAGTTCAACATCTGTGTCTAGAACTAGACAGAGGGTGTAAAGAACCATAAAGACAAAATAAAATATCAAAACCTAGTCTGAACCATTTTTTCTAATCACAAGTTACATTTTTAAAAGTCATTTCTATTTTAGTTTACTTGGTTTCTCATTACTTTCTACTAAGTAATCTATTTTCTTTTACTTCCGTAACAGTACAATTACTGAAGCAAGCTGGTAAATAGCAAAGTTAAGAGTCACAGTAAAATATGTTCAGCACCAACTACTGACTTAACCTTTAATAGTACTCACACAAGGTTCATTTTACATTTTAGCTTTTCATGATCATAAGAGAATCAATAGCAAGAATTTCACTTTCAGTTGAGTAAACTGTCACAATTCTCTACACTTATTATTTAAGCTACTGATGAAATCAGGTAGTACATCTTCTAGTTTAAAAAACTGATTCACAAAAACAAGTACTAGGCTTTCTCTAATGATTCATGCATTTCACTGCAGAAAAAGTCAATACATACACTGTATGATATTAGGGAAAATACTGGGTGAACAGAAAGCAGATCTATCAATAACGTTCCCTCATTAAGAATCCAGTGTATATTTTCTCAGGTGGTACTAGTTCATATCTTGGCCGACTGGGCTTCAGCGAATGACCTCTCCCTATTATAGGATCCCAAACAGCCAGGCTCTTTTCACAGTGCTAGATGGAATAAAGACTCGTCGCCCGACCTGTGCTGGATTAGCACAGTCAACGGCCAAGTCTTTCCCGCTACGAGACAAGTTCTCAAGATCTTCCCGCACAGTCATCACCGCCCAGCTATCATCCACATTGGTTTCCAGCTCCCACTGATTCTGTGCTCAGAGAAACTAAGATGGAACTTTCGGAAAGCAAACTGGCGTGTGTTCAGTGATCTTACCAACAAATCTATTCCTGCAATTCCAATTAACTCTATCCCCTCTGAAGATTCCTACAGGCGCTTCCGCCAAGCCATCTTCAAAGCAGCTTCCCAAGCTATTCCCTGTGGGAGACGTGCTAACTATACGCCTTGTCTTAATGCTGAATGCAAGCAACTACTAAAGCAGTATGATGAGTCAGGCGACCCAGATGTGGCCGAACATCTCATTGCCTCCCTGGATGTAGCACGCCAAGCCCGCTGGCAACAACTCACGGAAAGTCTGAACTTCACCCACTCAAGTAGGAAGGCCTGGAAGCTTCTTCACAGACTGGGTGCCGGTAGCCAACCCTCTCCCGTCTCCCATCCTCCCATATCTCCAAACTCAGTGGCCAATCACCTAACTCAAGTTGGACGTGCTAAGATCGACCCAGTATGGAAAAGAGAAATTTCCCATGAGTGGTCATCCCACTTCCGGTTATCTTGTCCATCTCCAAAACTCCCTCCCTTTACACTGTCTGAACTGGAAGACGCTTTGAAGAGGGTTAAACAGGGAACAGCTGCTGGCTATGATAACATCACCCCAGAACTCATTCTTAATTTGGGCCCCGCGGCAAAGAAGTGGCTCACTACATTCCTGTCCCACATCTTGGAAACCGAATCTATGCCCAAAATTTGGCGTCGTGCGAAGATAATAGCAGTTTTGAAACCAAAGAAAGACCCAACACTGGCCGCCAGCTATAGACCAATTTCTCTCCTCTCCGTGTGTTACAAACTCCTTGAGAGGCTGCTTCTGTCACGAATTTCTCCTCTTACAGAGAACTTCCTATCACCCGCCCAAGCTGGTTTCCGCCCAGGAAGATCTACCTGCGAACAAGCCCTGGCCCTCTCAACTTACATTGAGAATGGATTCCAGAAGAATTTAAAGACGGGTGCTGTCTTTGTTAATCTCACAGCAGCCTATGACACGGTCTGGCACCGTGGTCTCCTAGTCAAGATCTCAAGATGCCTGCCTCCATGGGTGGCCAACACTATATCGTTTCTTCTCCAAAACAGAAGATTCTGTGTGCATCTGGGTGACAAGTCTAGCAGATGGAGACCTGTCTCAAGTGGCCTCCCCCAGGGCTCTGTTCTGGCTCCTACGCTATTTAATATTTACATCAATGACCTTCCAGAAACTTCTTCAAGGAAGTTCATCTACGCCGATGACATCTGCTATGCAACTCAGGCATCCAAGTTTGACATCCTCGAGGAAACACTCATGAAAGACATGTCTCTGATATCTGATTACTGTAAAAAATGGCGACTAATCCCTAGCACTGCAAAAATGGTATCATCTGTTTTCATCTATACCATGCCTCGGCCTCGCATGAGCTTAATGTGCAGCTTGACGATATGAGAATCTGGCATGAAGCCCAGCCAGTCTATCTTGGCGTTACTCTCGATCGCACTCTGTCATTTCACGATCATCTCATAAAAACTGCAGCAAAGGTGGGTGCGAGGAATAACATCATTGCAAGACTGGCCAGCTCCTCATGGGGCGCGAGCGCTTCCACACTACGATCATCCTCTCTGGCATTATGCTATTCCACTGCAGAATACTGTGCCCCAGTATGGTTCCGTAGCCCCCATGTCCACTTGGTCGATTCCAGATTATATTCCTCCATGAGGATAATTTCTGGAACCATCCGTTCCACCCCGGTTCCATGGTTGCCATTTCTTAGCAACATCGCCCCGCCAGATATTCGCCAGGATGCGGCATCATCTAAGTTCATTTCCCACGTCTATGCTCGACCGGACCTGCCAATATACACAGATATCTTCGCCCACCCTGTCCAACGCTTGACGTCTCGTCACCCAATCTGGTCCCCTACGCCTATACTGAACTTCTCTGTTCCAGAATCTTGAAAACAGAGCTGGCAGTCAGCTGAGGTAAAGAACAAACACCTCATCACAGACCCCTGCAAGCGTCAACCCGGCTTTGACCTAGCACGTTATGATTGGGCCCTCCTCAATCGCTATCGAACAGGCCATGGCCGGTGCGCCTTTATGTTCCATCGCTGGGGAGCCAGAGAAGACCCGAACTGCCCCTGCGGCTACAGACTATGACCCACATAGTCAACGACTGCCACCTCTCCAGATTCAAAGGAGGTCTCGAAACTTTACATAAGGCTCAACCTGATGCTGTTGACTGGCTACGGAAGAAGGGCAAACGCTAGAAGAAGAAGTTCATAGTCAAAGCCTTTTTGCTTTTGTTTCTACACACAGGATCAAAATCCTTTCAAATAAAGGCTTAGACATTTTGGCTTTAATTACAAAGCTAGTTTTGAAAGCAGAACTTTTGCTAATTTAACAAAAAAGGTAAGGTGATATAGGAAGTGGCACAGTAGATAAAGCACTAGAGTCTTCAACATAAGGTCCTGAGTTCAGCCCCCAGCAACATATGTACCAGAATTAAGCACTGGTTCTTTCTTTCACTCCCTCCCTCCTACCAACACATGTACAAACACCACACACACACACACATTCTGCCATCAAAAAAGACATATGTCTATTCATTTCACAGGTTCTTTCACTCACTCCCTCCCTCCTCCCAGCACATGCACAAACACTCTCTCTCTCTCTCTGCCATCAAAAAAGACAGATGTCTATTCATTTCACAGGTTCTTTCTTTCACTCCCTCCCTCCTCCCAGCACATGCACAAACTTCTCTCTCTCTCTCTCTCCCCCCCTCTCTCTCTCTGTGCCAAAGGACAGATGTCTATTAATTTCTTCTGTGAGAGTATGAGAGTAATAATTCCACAAGCATATGTGACCAAATTTTCTAAAGAATAAATATTTACACAAATGAAGTTTCTGTAGATATAATATAACCTCCAATGGAGACTTTCACATCTAAAAATCAGTATTTTCTCAAGCTGGTAGGATGGGGAGAAGTTCTATTCCACAAAAAGAGATTTTAGGCAAATCTCTTTTTTGCTTCTCTAAGTTAAAGAATAGGAGACTTGGGCTATATATGTCAAATTTCAAATGGCAACTAACACTAAGGGTTTCCATGGGCTAGGTATATTTCACAACCAATAAGGAGTAATTTTTTTTTGCAAAGCATACAATTTATAAATATGCCTGGTTTGATAGTTTGAAAAATGTAGCACATATAAAATTACATTTCACCTTTTACTAATGTAAGTTAATAATAATTATAATTTCCAAAGATTTAAAAATAATTTTAATAACTTCTATTAAGCTTAACAGTTTATCAATAATGCTCTCTCATTCTCTGATAATGAAAATTGCTGAAACCTTATTACCTCCTAGGTATAAAAGTAATGACTTTACATATATATTTTTATTTCTATATCAATCATTCAATCATTTAGTAGGTTTCCTTAAAGTGATTTTCTATATTAGCAATTTCAGGTTCAAGTAAAAAAAAAAAAAACTTATGACATCATGACAGAGGTAAACTGGGTGAAACATCTGGAAAGATACTTATAAATAGAAAAGCTTCAAATTTTATTTTAAGTGCCTTTCTAGTAACATTACATTTTGCTTCTAGGGCCTTTCTTTTATTGTTATTTCATTATATGCTAGTAAACATACCAGTGTACATATTTAATATCCTTGCACATCTATAATATTGTTATTATTATCTGAAGTTATAGATGATGCTACTGAGACTTACCAATTTGTTTTTTTAAGTCTTCAAATGTTCAGGGTCAGTATATAAGCTCAATTAATGGAGAGCACATGTTTTCCCATACACGAGGCCCTAGATTAGATATCCCACAGGACATCAGAGTACTATGCATAGCACCAGTTATGCTTTACAAATAGTAAATCAGTACTGGGGTGTTTCTTTTCTCTTCTCCATCCTTCTTCTTCTCCCCCCCTTTAATGTCCCTGTCTTCCTCTCCCTCTTTATGTCTACTTCAATGTCAAAGGGAAAAAGAATTCATTGGGAGTGGTGGGATCATACATGTACAATGTAGTTAAGCCCAAAAAAATGACCACAAAAAAAGTTAAAGTTCTTGCATTTTAAAGTCACAAGTTATATATGTCTTAGTCACCAAATGATAATGACAACATAAAATTAGAATCTGCAGGTAATACTACTATTCTTTTCATAGTAACAGCTAATAGAAAATTAACTTTATATTAAGTATAAGTAAAATTAATTTAATATTATCTAGAAACCTCTGGTAAGTGAAATAATCACAAATTGGCTTGAAACAATATCATCATGTCTATTATTGTGTTGAAAGTCAAGTTTTTTTAAAACCAGAAATTTTTATATAGAGTCAAAGGTTATGTTTCTAGTTTTTCCTAAGCTTATTATTACTCTGATTTAAGACTCAAAACAGTAATGAAAATTTACAGGAGTTGCATATCTTAAATTCTGAAATGTAGTCAATCCCAAAATAAATTAGAATATCAAGTTACTAGAGGAAAGCAACTCCTAATATTTTACAATACTTCAATTTTATTCATTTTTCAATGTCTAAATTCAGCAAAAATTGGACAGCTGATGCTATTATAGATCAATAATTTAAAATAACAAAAATTTGCACTTTTTCCTAAAATTTACTTTTATACCTCTCAATATAAATAAGCTTGCATTTGTAAACATTGTAAATAACTGCAATACAAACTTAAAGCAAAAGGACTCATTAGCTACAAATGCCATCTTGTGGTCCATTTTTAAATTATTTTATGATAGTCTATAGCTCTAACTCAGAATCTGCTAAAGAGAAAGAGCTTTGCATACAATTTATTTCATTGTTCTCATTTCTACATATGGGAAAGCTGGGACTTCAAAAGGCCAAACACATTAGAAATCTCTACTGGAGAAATTTAATACAAGTGCCAAATTTTGAATTTATTTCCTTTCAACTCACTTTTTCTAAGTCATATTGTCCAGTTTAGTATCAGAGACTTCGAACACCTGGTTTATTATCTGTGTTTAATTAGCCATATATTGAAAGACAACAAAATATTTTTAAAAAGCAAATTTACTCTGAAGTACTGAACAAATATCAAAGAAGAGTTATAATACTTAAATGCATTATTTTTAGGAATTTCACTTATAATCTCCTAAAAATTTATAAGGGGTATATGTGGATGCCAAAAGAAGGAAAAGGGGAGGAGTATGGTTGTCTTTACTTGAAAGATGAGTAAATTGGGGAATTATTAAGATTTTTATACCTAGTGAGTAGTAAGTATCCTGTTGTTGTTGAACTTTAATTCTTTTAGTAAATCTATCTTTCTTCTTTAACAGGTTCTATCATGCAATGTACATGCATAAAGTCTTGTTTCTTCCTTTTCTTTACATTGAAATATATGCATATACATATATATAAATTATATCATTTACACAGTATAACATGAAAGTCCTTGATTCAGCACTATATATTTGATATTATTTTATTACCTATCTATTCAAATTCCTAATTAACTTAACGACAGAAAGACTTATAAAGGATTAGAAGCTTGGGTCATCTAGCCTACGGTGTAATTGTGTGCTTCACATCTATACTCAACTTTATTTGTAAAAATAAAAAATGATGATATTGATATTGTGGAATATGAGAGATTATAAGAATATGTTTATAGAATTTCTTTAGAAAACAGAAACCCAGGAAACACTGAAAACTTTTAACTTGATTAGTTACATGGGAACAAGAACGGTAACTATGGTGTATATATACACAATTCAGAACAGAAATTATCACTTACATTAAATATAATAATTCATTAGAGAATAATTTAGAATACTAAAAACTAAAATTCTATTTTATGGATGCGTTAGTAATTAATGAAGGGCAGGTTTGATTGCATAATGGTTATGCAAAAGATTTTCATACCTGGAGCTTTTAGGCTCCAGGTTCAATCCCCCAGACTACCAAAAGTCAGAGCTGGCAGTGCTCTAGTAAAAGTCAATTAATCAATAATGAATTCATGAAAATCATATTCTGTTAATAATTTTAATTCTGTAATTAATTTTTACATAATACTTTAACATAAAATGGGTTTTACGCTTTCAAAGAAATAACACTGCTAGTAAGAAGTTTTACAGTCTTAGAAAACAGAAGGGATTTTAGAACTGAAGAATCAGTGGTACACAGAACTTGCTCTCAAGAGGTTAGCACCACAGATGAGTTGTGCTCTTGTCAAAAGAACTTAAGAGGACAGGGAAGATGCCATAACCGTGTCTCTTAACTCATACACGATTCACGATATGATCTATCAACCTAGAAGGTATCTTCCTTCTTTAGTAACTAATCTTGAGACATGGGCCCACAATCAACCAAAATGGAATGCCATTAACAGACGCCCCAGTTCCAGCAGAGGTCTACTGATGATCTTGAATCCTTAATGGTGTGAGCCCTCTCAGCAGACAGAAAGATCAAAAAAGTTTAAACTGTAAAATGACACAGGCTATTCCAGGTTTCCCAGCTGATCACTGTTACTATATGCATTTAGGTTCTATTTGAAACAAGAACTGATTGCTTGCCAAAAATTATTTCTGTGGCCTAAGTGGGAAATGAGGTAGGATTAGTCACTAAGCAATCAGCTGTTGATCTTTTTACTAAAAATATAAAAGGGAGAGCACTTACTCAATGAATTGTCCCTTAATGTCATTAAGAATATAAAAAGTGGGCTGATTAAGTTAGCTCACCTGGGTAGGACATGTGATAAGGGTTTGCAGTTTTAGTGGAAGCTTTGGTGCTGTAGTATCTTTCCTATCTCCCACTGTCTCTCAATTTCTATCTTGAAAAAGCAGGTTCTGAGAAGTGAACCCTCAGAGATGACTATATATATATGGTATTATCCTTTTAATGAAAATGAAGGTTCTTAAATAAATGATATTATATCAATATAGCCTGAATTATCAATATAGCCAGAAATTCAAGATTCCACAGTGAGTGACTCCTGGTAAGAAAGAATGGGACCAAAGAATGTGATAGTTTGGAAATTTTAACTAGTATAAGAACTATTAAGTTAAATAAATCTAGTAGTTTTAAAGGTTTTTAAAAATTAATCTATAATAATAATTATTATTATTATTTTACCAGAGCACCACTCAGCTCTGGTTTATAGTAGTGTGGGGGACTGAGTCTCCGTCTTTGGAGCCTCAAACATGAAAGCCTCTGCATAATCATTATGCTACTATACCCCCACCACCACCACTACCACATTTAGGTGTCTTAATCTCTCAAACAGGTATGTTTACTTAAGGAACTCTGATTTCCTGAGTGCTGTGGATTAAGTAGGTCAGGTTTCAGTTTTAGTGAATGTTACAAAGCATGGCTGTGAAGAAGAAAAGCACCTTGAAATGAATTTTAAAAATCCCTATCCTAGATACCTCTGAATTACTCCAGTTCCAGCCAACTTCTTTGTTGTAAAGATTTAGGAAAGTGAGTTCAGACACATTAACTTTAAAGAAAATGTCTCTTTACTGAAATTCATTCTAAGAGATTGTCAATATAAAAAAGAACTTAAATGGTTCAGTATAGATTATCTATTATGTCCATCATTTAAAAAAAAAGCTTCAGAACTACCTGTAATTCCTAAGAATCATAATTATATTAAATAACTCTGGCTGGCTACGTGCTGTTCTCATCTTTCTAGCTCCAAGAATGGCTATTCACAAAAAGTTGAGCAGCATTCGTTGTTATGCATCAGAAACTATAGAGGTTAACTATTTTGGTAACAAATGTTATATTATCCCACTGTTTCCAAAAACTCTCTGGGGCTAATTGTAATAATCACCCAGGAAGAAATGTAGCCTCTATTTCTCTTGACTGAGTAGAATTTTACTCATCTCCACCACATAAGTAAATACACAACTGAGGGTTCCAACAAGGGCTCTGTAAATACAACTTTTGGGCCAATAAAAGGACTTTTACACTACTCATCAGATAAAGAGAACAGATACAATTTCTCTTTGTGGCAATGGATAGTATTATTTACTATTAATAGAATAGGATTGTGCTATTATTTCTTCAAACATACTGTATTTTAGTTACCATATATTTGTATTTGCCTATATATATCAACTTAAATCTTCATTCTCTTTGATGAAGAAAATAGATATGAAATAGTTCTCCTCTCTTAGTGTTCCTGAGTCTCTGTTAGGGATTTGACTAGTTTTATTAAAGCCTAATAAATTCTACTTTTCCCCCAAAAATCTCACTTTATTCCTGAAATATGCCCTCCCTGACATTTGCTGTTTTTTTCTGTAGAGATGATTGACAAAATCTTTTTGTATCTTTACCTTTGCATTTCATAATATACATTCATAGCATAGCACAGGGATAATCATCTTTCATTTTTTGTTTTACTGTTTCACTCGTAATCTTTTAGAACTATTCATTCATTTTATATCATGTTCTCTTTTTGAGTAACTGACTTTGAAATTATAACTTCCTTTTCTGTAATCTTTTCAAGCGATTTTACTAAATTCTAGCAACTATGATTCAGAATGGTCAGATTTTTGTTCCTTTGCCCTTCCTTCCTTCCTTCCTTCCTTCCTTCCTTCCTTCCTTCCTTCCTTCCTTCCTTTCTCCCTTCCTTCCTCCCTCCCTTCTTTCCTTCCTTCTTCCCTGCCTCTCTTCTTTCCTTTCTTCCCTCTCTTCTTTCCTTTCTTCCATCTTTCCTACCTTCCTTCCTTTGTTCTTTCCTTCCTTCTTCCCTCCCTCCCTTCCTTCCTAATTGCCTCCCTCCCTCCCTCCCTCCCTTCCTTTCTTCCTTCCTTCCTTCCTTCCCCCCTTCCTTTTGTCACTGGGGATTCCATGCACCAGGACATTTTTAATATAGGGAGAGAGAAAGAGAGACAGACCATGGCACTGGCACAGTGGAGGCTAGGCTCAAAGATGGGTTGTCTCTGTGATAAGGCACGTGTACTATCCAAGCAAGGTATCTGGCAGGTCCACCTCCCAAATTTTGAAAATGTTATTTTTATCCCCAGAATTCTGTCATTATACATAACACTGCTTCATTGACGGATGAAATTCAGTTTAGAGAATTCATTTTTTCATGGAAATGAAACACACTTCCATGAAGAAACATATTATATCACTTAGTAGACACACTCCTTCTCTTAAGTGTTCATAACAATTTGAGTAAATTATTTAAATGCACTTTTAAGAAAATGCAAGGCAAAGCTGTATTAAGTTAAATATATTTACATATTATTTTCATAATAAATTGTAACCTTTTAATGGTGAGTTTTAAGTCTGATTTTGGATGAATGATTTTATATTAGGCAACTGATATTCTTTATTCTATTTATTTATTCATTTACTTAAACCTTTGGATAGGACAGGGAAATTGAGAGGGTAGGAAGGGGGAGGAGAGGGAGAGATATCTGCAGCATTGCTTGAATCCAGATCCTTTTGCACCATGATGTGTGTGCTCAATCAGTTGTGCCACTGCCCAGCCGCCTGGACCCACAACTGATATTCTTAAGGAAGACTGATAGAATGGAGAGATAAAGCAAACTATAACTTTTTTTTTTATTTCTTGGAATTATTACCTGCAGGTCATCCCGAGGCTCTCCACCTCCCTGGCCACTGGTGACAGAGACCGGGGTGGCCCCTGGGGGATCTAGGGGGGTGGCATGATGATGAGGGTGGTGTGCTTGGAGAGGAAGGAAGCATACGCAACCAGCTTTGGGAGAAGCTTTGTGGACAACTCATTTATTAAGGGATACAAGCAAGTAGATATACCCAAGGCTCAGAAAGGTTGAAGTAATTGTTGTATGCTTTACATTGGGTTGTTCTAGTTCTCCCCCGCCAAGAGAATTGGATCAGTCCTGCTAATTTTGCAGCCCGCTTGGCCCCACCCCAAGGAACCAGGAGAGGGTTCCTGAGTTCCAGAGTAAGAGAGAGTGCTGGTGCCGCCGTGGCAAAGAGGCAGCAGAGTTCTGTTTGGTGATTAGTTTGGTTTAGTTTATGAATCGTTGTTCCTGAATAAAGAAATACAGCTTCCCTGCCCAGCCGTATGTCTCTGGTCGTCTCTGTTACCTGCCCGTGAAGCTAGCCCGGCCAGCTAGAGCCTACGAATTTTTAACAACAAGTAATCATTAATCTACACAAAATGCATAGTTACATCTTGACCTTCTAAGTATTTGATCACAACTGGAAAGTTACCTTATAAGGTTTAGTCAGGAGCTCACAATGCATAGACAGGCATTTTTCTCTAAGGGTGAATTACAAGCAACTCAGGGTGGAGGGGGGGAGCAGTTTGAGCAAAACCAGGATGGGTTTCAGGTTGGCCATACACAGTAATTCATGGCCTTTGTTCAAAAGGGATGGGGGAGCATGTACAGGAAGGTGCCCTGACTGGAAAAGCCCACCCATCATAAGTTCATGAGGTCAGGAGGGACCTGCCTAACGTCTCTCCCCCCTAGGAGGGAGGGAACTTGGGATCAACCTGTTCAGACTCTCATGGAAATAATGGTTTGGACTTCCCAGACCCTTTTGTGGCCCTTTCCCCACAAATACCTAGAAAGTTTTTAAAGTTTAGTGTTTATAAGCATTATTTATGAAAGCAAAAAGTTAAAATAAGATAAATGATTAACTGTTAGTAGCCATCTGTATTAATATCCATGCCATGTAAAATTTTTAAACATTGTCATCTTAGAATAGCAAATTATTTCTCTATAATTAGATTTAACTAATTATAATATATAACTCTCTAGATGAAAAAGTTATGGGTATTCTTATTCATTATATACTAGCACACTTACCTTTTGTTGTTACTGTTTATATTCTTAATAAGCATGCATTAGTTTCATAACAAGAAAAATAAGGCTACAAAATAAAGACTTCCATAAATATGTTAATAATGTACTATGGTTTATTCCTTTGCAAAATTTTATAATTATTTCATTCACTTAACTTCTAACAGCTTTATTTCACAAAAAAAAGTGACATTATATGATGGGTATAGTCTCAGAAATTTAATCTTAATGCCCTGTCATTTCAAATGCAATATAGACCAAGGACCAACTCCTTTCTAATCTCTCATCACCTTCTTAATAATCATCATTATTAACATGATCAATAAAAAATTCTTTGTATTTACTAGATATAATTAGGGAGCAATTAAGAGACACCCAAGCACCTTTTCCAGAATGTCCTATTTGACAGTTTTAGCACCTCCTTTATTTTCTAGAAGGAAATAATTTCCTTTGATTATTTTAATCTACTTCAAAATTTTTCAGCCATTTACAATTGGACTTTCAGCTTTAAGGTTTCTCCCCCCCACCACCACCCATGATT
The DNA here is from genome assembly GCF_950295315.1 of Erinaceus europaeus. Classification (NCBI taxonomy): domain Eukaryota; kingdom Metazoa; phylum Chordata; class Mammalia; order Eulipotyphla; family Erinaceidae; genus Erinaceus; species Erinaceus europaeus. The sequence goes on along the minus strand of NC_080172.1, from coordinate 81,508,994 downwards.
CCACTGCTCCCTGACCAATGTTTTCATTAAGATGGCGGGGGGGGGGGAATAGTGAGGGATGAAAGGGAGAAATGGAGAAAACACAGAGAAAGAAGCATAGCACCAAAAATTCCTTCAGTGCCATAGCACTGCCATCTGGTGTCAACACTAAAACTTGGGGCAGACACAAGGCAAGGCACAAACCCTACCAGGTGAATATATGCTCCACTGTTCGTCATATAGTACAAAATGGAAATGATTTCACTGCACCTGTTCTGTATTTACTGTGAAATACATGATTTATATTTGGTGTGAACCAAATATCTCCAGGTAAAATCACACATCTAAGTACATCATTTGAGTATGGCAAGAACTGACTTCTGATACAGACCTCTACAACTTATATTTAAAATTAAATTTTCCAGTCATTTTGATATTTAAATTTTAAGTTGTAGTACCTTATAACTAGTTATTTTATAGAATATTTTGTATAAACTATTTCATGTCATAAAGGTAAATCCAAAGACAAATGTTCAGCCTTATTTGATCTTATTTGATCTATCAGACTAGGAACAAATTCCTTTAGGAATTTTTTTTTTGAAAATGTTAATGAGAAAAAAAAAATCTTATTTCCCACTCTGACATCATCTCTCCAGGCAATGCCTTTATCCCAGCTGCATGTTAGCTGTTGAGCTAGGTCAAAAATTAGTAAAGTCATGGGGCCTCTCGGAATATACCTAAAATAGATTTCCTAGCTTTTTCCAAAATGGAGACACCAAATCTCACCTGGTATATTCTTACCTTTAGGTTCCTGATTATTAAACAATTTGTTCAGCTTTATATCTTAATGCTTTTCAGCCACCAAGTTGCAGATGCTACCATGTCGCCAATCTGACATCCCTAGGCAGAGGACCCCACCAGTGTGTCCTGGTACTCCACCTATCCAGAGCCCTGCCCCACTAGGGAAAGACAGAAATAGGCTGGGAGTATGGATCAACCTGCCAACACTCATGTCCAGAGGAGAAGTGATTACAGAAGCCAGATTTTCTACCTTCTGTACCCCATAATGATCCTAGGGGTCATTATGATCCCTCCCAGAGGGATAAGGAAAAGGAAAGCTTCCAAAGGAGGGGATGGGATGTGGAACTCTGGTGGTGGGAATTGTATGAATTCGTACCACTCTTATCCAACAGACTTTTTGATCATAATTAAATCAATAATAATTTAAAAAAAATAATATGGTTCAACTTTTAAAAAGAGGAATGGAAAGCATCTGGAATATTTTACTTCCCTGTGTAGCTGAGACATCCTGAAGTTAATAGATAACAACGGACTGGGCTGTTTCAGGCCTCACAGTCTGTGTACTAATTAGGAAGCCTTGATTATTTAAGGGCTCTAACTTCCTGATTATGCTAAGACTGATGTGCCAAATTAGTTAAAACTTACTCACTGCGGGGGGGGGGGAGAATAATAAACAAAAGTTGTAGGGGCCTTATGAAATTATAATAAAGAAAACAAGTGATTCCTTCAACTTTACATATTCAAGATGCCAAAAGTTCTACAATTCTAGTGATATTTCAAAATAAAATCCACTTTGAGGAAGGAGTTTTAAAAAATATAACATACTGATATAAACTGTTGTGGAAAAAATGAAATTTGCAGGGCTGGAGTGGCAGCATAGTGATTATGCACAAGACCTTCATGCCTATGGCTCCAACGTCCCAGGTTCAATCTGCAGCACCACCATTAGCCAGAGCTGAGCAGTACTCTGGTCTTTCTCTCTGTGTCTTTATCCATGTAGCTACTCCTCTCTCTCATTAACATAAATTTTAAAAATTTTTTAAAAAGAATGAAACTTGCAAGCTGGCAACATGGCAAAGCAAAGCTAATTTAACTATTTCTAAAAGGGAGTATTTTGTATAAATTAAACTCATTCTAGTACTGGAGGAGACTGCATAATGGTTATGCAGAAGATAATCATTCCTGAGGCTCTGAGATCCCAGGTTCAATCCCCAACACCACCATAAACCAGAGCTGAGCATGGCTCTGAAAACACACACACACACACACACACACACACACACACACACACACACACACACACACACACACACACTAGAGAATGATAAAAATAATCTTGCAATTCTACTTAAATAATTAAACATTAAAACATTAAATCACCAGAATCTGCCTATCAGTCTCTAGCCAACCAGGTGCACACCTTACTCTTTCTTGCTCTAACAGCCTCCTATTAAGCATTTATTTTTTTCCTATTAACCCATATACAGTCAGAATAACTGTTCTAGGGGGTCGGGCGGTGGCGCAGTGGGTTAGGCGCATGTGGTGCAAAGCGCAGGGACGGGCGTAAGGATCCCGGTTCCTGCAGGGGAGTTGCTTCACAGGTGGTGAAGCAGGTCTGCAGGTGTCTATCTTTCTCTCCCCCTCTCTGTCTTCCCCGCCTCTCTCCATTTCTCTCTGTCCTATCCAACAACGAACAACATCAACAATGGCAATGATAGTGACCACAGCGAGGTTACAACAATAAGAGCAACAAAAGGGGGAAAAATGGCCTCCAGGAGCGGTGGATTCATGGTGCAGGCACAGAGCCCAGCAATAGCCCTGGAGGAAAAAAAAAAAAGTATAACTGTTCTAAAATGCAAATCCCACATTATTACTTCTCTGTTGAAATATCTTGGCTTCTGTTGGTGCACTGCACCAAAGTAAAAGACTCTGGGGTGGGGAGAGGGGAGAGTTCAGGTCCTGGAACAGGATGGCAGAGGACCAAGTGAGGATTGTATTGTTTATGGAAAATTAGCAAATGTTATGCACATACAAACTACTATAGTTACTGTCGACTGTAAAGCATTAGTCCCCTCAATAAAGATATCAAAAGAAAAAAAAATATGATACCTCCCCCCAAAAAAAAAACTTGGCTCTCATTTCCATTAGAATAAGAGAAAAAAAAAACACCTAAATTTATAAGGTATTCAAGAGGGTATTCAAGACACATTAAGGGTATTCAAGACACATTACCCTGAAATATGGGATGTTAATGCACTGAATACTTCAAATTGAAGAAGTGAGAGAAAATGGCAGAAAAAGGAAGATTACTGACCTTCCTCTGTCCCTTCTCCTACAAAACAAGAATTAAAAACATTCTCCTGAGAGGGAACCAACTTAATTGTAGAAAAAAGAAACATCTTTATCTCCAGTGACCTGGGGACCTGGAAAGACTCAAAAACAATTCTGCCAAATTCCCCCAGTTTACTATATTTTTCTTACATTCCTTAACCTAACATAGTTCCACATCATAACTAGCAAAAAACAGTGAGACCTATGTCTTCTAATGTCAATCTCTTTATGTATAGAAAGTGTCATGAAGAATTTACATCAAATTAACTCATCTGCTTTACTCCAATTAATCTACTTTTGTCATTTTAATGTTGAGACCAAACCAGGTAAGCTGAGAGCACCAGCAGAAGTGCTCTCCTCTCCAACAACTCTGTTTTTTTAACTTAACACTTACTTCCACTCTTCTGCTTTCCAAATAGGACCTGAGTTATTAGATTATGTTCTCTCATTTCTAGGCTTTTGTGTCTGTTTTTTTTTTTTTTCTGTCTAGAACTCTCTTCTTTATCTGATCACCTCTTACCAATTATTTAAGAATTAGCTTAAGGAGATGAGGAGATAGCATAATGATTATGTAAAGCAGACATGCCTGAGGTACAGAGATCTCAGGTTTAATCCCCAGCACCGCATTAAGTCAGAGCTGAACAGTGTGCTGATATATTTTTTTAAAACATCAAAAAAAGGGGAGGGGACTGTTTTATATATGTCCTCTTTAGCCTTCCTTACTCCTTCTAGATTAAACAGGTGTTTCTTTTGCATACTGTGTTCTCTCCAGGGCCCAGCATACTATCTAAAAGGGCCTAGAGGTAGCACACGTGGTAGCACACGTGGTTGAATGCATATGTTACTATGTGCAAGGAACTAGGTTCAAAACTACCTCCCCCACTCCACTCTCCATTTGGGGAAGGGGGAGAGCTTCAGTGGTGAAGTAGTGCTGCAAATGTCTCTCCCTATCTTCCCCTTCCCTCTACTCTGTCTCTATCAAAATAAAATAAAATAAAATAAAATAAAATAAAATAAATTTTTACATAGCTTGGTTTAAAGTGCCTTTCAGCTGATAAACACTAAAGGTTATAAAGCATAAAATAATCTGTCTTAATACACTATTTTACAAATTTATTACTTCAGGCAGAGATAAGGTTAAAGATGTTTAAAATACACATCCTAAAAAAAGTGATACAGTATCATAAACATCATTTAAAATAAACATAAAATAGAGCAACTGTTGTAAAAAAAAATCATTTAAAATGCAAGACAATGATGAAACTCTTTCCTAAATGTAAAAATTAAACAAACAAAACTGAAATTCTTTTGCTAAAAGAATAACATACCCCTTTATAGATTCCCTCCCCCCCATCCCAGTGATACACAGGGCAGCGGGGATGGCAGGGTCCTATGGTTTAGACTTTGAACAGATTTTTTTAGATTTATTTTTTATTTTATAATTTCTTTATTGGGGAATTAATGTTTTACATTCGACAGTAAATACAATCGTTTGTACATGCTTAATATTTCCCAGTTTTCCCTATAACAATACAATTCCAACTAGGTCCTTTGTCATCCTTTTTGGACCTTGAACAGATTTTTTTTTTTTTTTGCTCATTCAACCCTATGTTTTTTTGTTTTTTTTTTCCTTACTTGCAAACCCTTTATAAAGGAAAGGGAAAAGGTTGTGAGACAGGAAAATCATTAAGAAGCATTATCAAGTGGTTCTGACAAGTTCAAATCCAGAGGGCAAAACAAAACAAAATGTAGCATAATTCTTTCTTACATTAAGTCCAGCTCAAATTAGGCACTTTGGTCAAGCTACCTCCTTGAAGGGAAACTCATCCTTTCTCAACATAAGCACACTTACTTTAGTGGCTGACTTTAGTATTACCCTAATAACTGTCAACTTCATTGCCACTGAACCACCAAGGAGATTCGGAATGTGACACTTGGTATCATAATATGCTCATTAGCATAGGACATAGGGAGAGTAAGAGACAGAATGACTTAAAAAAAAATGAAGCAATATCAAATATCATAAATTACCTGTTCATAATAGTGAATGTTCTCCTCAGCCATATCTGTAAATGCTGATTTGATATCATTCTGCATATTTTGTTTCCATCGATCCCAATCTGCTTTCAGGGCATTATTAGCGCATTCTACTTTATCTTCAAGTTTTCCAATTTCTTCTGTGAGCTGAATTAGATCATAAAGAGATAAACTGACCTATGCATTCTTGCTACTGAGTTCACTGAATCTGAGCAGTTCTGTGGTTCTTTTTTTTTTTTCATTCTTTTTCAAGAATTAACTGTTCAAACTATGTTCACTACCAAAGTGCCAAAATCCATCAACCATCTGCTGAGCTCTCTTTACCCTTCCTGCTCCCTTCATGTTTGCTTCTTACTGTTTTGTATCCTTGTCTTGAACCATGTCAATAGGGTCACTTATTTATAAGTATATGCACTCTTTAAAGTAGTATTCTGCTAAGTCTTTGAGACCATCTAACAGGATGCCACTTTAAAAATAATAATAACAGGGAGTTGGGCGGTAGTGCAGTGGGTTAAGGGCACATGGTGTGAAGCACAAGGATCTGCATAAGGATCCAGGTTTGAGCCCCCGGCTCCCCACCTGCAGGGGAGTCACTTCACAGGCGGTGAAGCAGGTCTGCAGGTGTCTGTCTTTCTCTCCCTGTCTCTGTCTTCCCCTCCTCTCTTCATTTCTCTCTGTCCTATCCAATAACAACAATAATAACTATAATAACAATAAAAAACAACAAGGGCAACAAAAGGGAAAGTAAATAAATAAATATAATAATAATAATAATAATAACAGAGGTCTGTGAGTGAAAGGGGCTAGGCCAAAAGAAAAACTGCTGAAAGGCTAACCTTGGGCAGATCTGGGCCTGCCATAAAAGAAGTTCAGGAACTGAACATGTGTGAGGTCCCAGAGCTGCAAACAAAACACAGAAATAGATGTCTAGTAGGGTTCCATGGTCTGCTACCAATTAGCACTTGACCTTGGCTAATGTCAAACTTTGGGCTTCAGATCCTAACCAGGTGAAGATTATGAGCACAATGTATGCTCAGTTCTAAAACTGCAAGGGTACCTACAACAGTTGTAACCATACTGTTACCCATCCTGTCCTCTGTCTAGGTTTTGTAATCTAACGTTGCTCTGCTCCAGAACGGAACAGCTGGCAGAGTGCTTTACTTATACTGGCTTCAGGAAGGACAGTATTTAAATCAAGTATTCTATCTTTCTCTACCTGTAGATACAGTTTAAACAGGGTACTGTCCTAAGACATTTATAAGAAAGAGTATTCCTTTTGAATCATCTGCAACTCTCCATCACACAAGTCCTTGGAAGTGGTACTTAGGAAACTGTACTCCTAGAAAGGAAACCTATACTGTTCTGTAATCTTACTCTCACCTACAGAAAGGATTAAAATCGTATCAGTAGAACACTGGACTAAGAAGACTGACAGTTGGGATGCACTGGATCAACCTTCCCGTGGTGCATCCCGTGAGTACCCATTCATTGGGGAAACTGACGATCCTTCCTAGCCGACTGAATCCACATGGATCCCAGTCACTTTCAAAGCCATTAACTGGCTACAGAAGAAGGGCAAACGCTAGAAGAAGAAGAACTGACAGTAGATTAGACTGGCCTCAGTTTAAACCACATCATCTTTCTACATATAAGGTAGATTACATAAGGTAAGTTTATCTTGTTGAATCTCTGGTTTCTTCATCTTTAAAATGAATATAAAAATAATACTTATCTCATTAGGATTGTTTATGAAAGCTGTCTAAGACTATGAACATTAATTGATTTGAAGAGGCCCAACAATTTGCCTGAAAAATGGTATCTATTACTATGGACACTACTACCATCATAAGATATCATCATTACATTAGTTTGTGAAATTGAAATTGATTCTCTTCTTGCTGGGATCTAGGTCACAAGACAATTTCTAGTATTATTTCTTAATCTATTTTCACTAATGTAAAAGAGGATATATATATATATATATGTATATATATATGCCTTAAATATAATCAAGTCATGTCTTTGTGTGTACATATGAGTAATTTTTTCTTTGATGATTTCACCATTATTGTGGGGAACAGGAAAAGACAGACATTCCACTGAATCATTTTCTCATAATTTCAAGATACTCTAACTGATAATAATCATGAAAGCAGTTGATTCAAATTAAGAATTATCTGGATATGTCTTCACTAACAATTAAGGTATAACATTACTAGAAGACTAATTAATTCATCTCACTTTTAGCTAGTTCTTTGGTATAAGGAAGCAGGCATTTAGACGGTGCCAAGCAGGCACTGAGCATATATAATGAACAAACATTAACTGAAAATCAGCAATGTTAGAAGCCTGGCAATCCAAAGAACCCCTTTGGGGTTTCAATTATCCTCTAACCATATAGCAGGTTTCAATAACTTTAAAAATAGGAAATTCAATTCATATTTTCTACTGTAAAACAGCATTAAAAAGATCTGAATTTTAAAAGATTAAAACATGAAAAATTCTTTTCACAAATAGTGAAAGTAATTTGGCCCTTAGCTGGTAGAAAAACTGAAGCAGGCAGCACTTTTTAAAAACCAGGGAGTGGGGTAATAGTGGGACAAGTACTAAAAGATTTTGAGATGGAAAAAAATTATATATATATATATATATATATATATATATATATATTACACACACACATAAACAGCAAGGTCAATTGGCAATTTTTAGTTTCAACTATATCCCATTAGAAATTAGTCACACAATTAAAGGGAAACCATTAACACTAAGAGTTCAAGCAAACAAAGCAATATTCTCCAATAATGAATACCTACTACAGTACTACAGTACCAGTAACAGAAGCAATGGGATAACAGTAGCATTTCTACTAAGGGCCATTGTATTATGCTATAAACTTTACAAACATATTTCACTCAGTCTGCATAATAATGTTACATATTTGCTATTCTTATCTTCCTTTTCCAAGAAAGAAAACTGGGGCAAAGAAATGAAAGTGATTACACAACTGTTTATAAAATAATATTGATTCAAAGGAAGGTCTTAATTCAAGGCTACCAGCTCTTTCCATATTGATTGAACAGAATTAAGCTGGCTTTTCCATGCCACTCAAAGTTGAACTGATACAGCTCTTACCTCAAGGAATCTAGAGTCATGCAAAAATAAAATAGAAAATCAAGGACACTGAGACAATGAGATGTAAGCTACAGAGTGTGGCAAAAGAATGTCTAAAGGTAGTTTTGGCATCTGAAGGGCAGACAAAAGGAACAGGGGAAATACAATTTGATAGGCTGATAAAACTCTAGTCACTAGATGATGTAAATGACAATGAGCATGAAATGGATTCTGCTGAAAATGAGAAGTCAATGAAGGTTTTTGCACCAGTTCCCTGGGTCACAAGCAGGAATGTCTAAAAGAATGAATGGGAGGAGGAAAGCAGAGAAGGAAACCAATCGACTTCCACTGGAATTCAGGACACAACAATGATTAAAAAAAGAAGAAAAAAAAAAAGAATGATGGAGGGGATGTTGGTGGAAGGATCTGGTTCATTCTTATTTACTCACAAATCTAGTACTGTTTACTCAGTCCTCATCTAGTCTGTGTTTGGAACTATTCAATAGTTCCAAAGGTGAAGAAATAGGCCTTGCTCCCAAGGACTCATGCCTAAAGGAAGAAATAAAGTATGCAGAAAGCATTTCATTTAAACAACAGGAATGCAACCCTAGTAGCATGGTTACTTTGAACATACTGAAAATTTTTGGTGTATCATTAAGATTGGTACCAAAGTGTAAATAGGGGGAGTAGCAAAATAAAGTAGAGGAAAGAGAGGCAGTCAGATGTCAGGACTTAAAGGGCCATGATTCTGTGAAGGTGTCAATAGAACTGTAACCATTTTAAAAGTGTAAGGAAGAGATATAAAGACCATAGTAAATAATCAGATTTCTAATGCCAAAGAAACTGAGAGGAGATAAAAATGTCTGGAGGTAAAATCAGGGTTTAGCAATTCACAAAATGTGACCTTAGGAGAAACAGTCTGCAGTGCTGATAAGAACTGGAACAGCAGGTGGGGAAGGGTGAGATAGGAGATGAAGGCTTGAGTTACTACATTACAGTGATAATATGAGGATTTATTGTCCTACGCAGTCTTGCAGGGTGAGGTATATAAACAAACATTCAAAGCCACTTAGTCACATAAAAAAGATCAAGTGATTTTTGAAGGTCAACAAGAGTCAAGATTGGCCTTAAACTACAAAGTGGCTTTGCAATAATACTCAAGTGGTTTGGGCAAGGCAAGGTGTGAGGTGATAAAGACATATCTATAGTACAGGAGTTCAACTGAGTATTTAAAATAATGAAGAAAGGCAAAACTAAAAGAAAATTTCCCATATATTTAAGTAATGCTTGTATTGCCTTGGCATGTCTTCTACAACAAAAAACAGAAATATGGTTCATTTGAAAACTTAGAATTTACTGCTATGAAATGAATTCCTTGTTCATCCAACTCATTAATATACATGCACACAGAGAACTAGTTCTATTTATTGCATGTGCTCTCATCAGATAAAATCAATTATTTTATTTTGTATTGGTATAGTGCTATGCTTTTATAGTTCTTGTTGTCTATGAAACACTTGGGTTCTAAGTGCTTCAAATATCATTCACATTTGATTAAGTAACTTGACTAAGTATGTGTATATCAGAATCAAATCACAGTAAGAAATGTGAACTCAGGAAACTTCACGTGTCTGGGTTTTGAAAAAAATGTTAAGAAAAGTAATTGAAATTTATTTTATAAAGAGCTTGAAGAGGGGCCAGATAGTGGTGCACCTGGTTGAGTGTGCATGTTACACTGCTTACGGACCCAGGTTTAAGCCCCTGGTCCCCACTTGCAGGGGGAAAGTTTCAAGAGTGGTGAGGCAGGTCTGCAGGTGTCTCTCTATCTCTTCCTCACTATCTCTTCCTTCCCTCTCAGTAGCTGGCTGTTTCTATCAAATAAATAGAGATAATAAATATTTTTTTAAAAAAAGAGCTTGAAGAAAAGGATGGCAAAAATTAGAGAAGGCATAAGTAGTTCATATTCCCAAGAAAACTATACTGTAAGAGTTACATGCTAGAGAGATTATAAGAGGAGAAGACATACAGGGGCCAGGCAGTGGTGCACCAGGTTAAGTGCACACAGTGCAAAGCCTAAGGACCTGCGCAAGGACCCTGGTTCAATCACTTGGCTCCTCACCTGCACGGGAGGGGGTGTGTGTCACATCACAAGTGGTGAAGCAGGTCTGCAGGTGTCCATCTTTCTTATCTATCTGTCTATCTATCTATCTATCTATCTATCTATCTATCTATCTATCTTCCTTCCCCTCTCAATTTCTCTGTTTTATCAAATAAAAAAAAAATGGCCATAGGAGCGGTGGATTTGTAGTGCAGGCACCAAGCTCCAGCAATAACCCTGGAGGCAACAACAACAACAACAAAAAGAACAAACATAGGCTTCAGTAAACTTGCAATATGATTCACTGCAAATTCTTCTAAAGTACAGACCCATAGTAAGGGAAAAAGTCATAGAGGCAAAGATTAAAGAAAGTAGCATACCAAAGATAGTAAGCCCCACCAACATCAACATATGGAATGTCAAGTAACATTTAATTAACAAACTTCACTATATCTCATCATTAAAAAGCATGAAAAGAAACAATACATATCAGAAGAAATCTATGTATACCCTACACTCATAGCAGCACAATTTGTAGTAGCCAAAACTTAGAAGCAATCTAGATGTCCAACCACAGATGAGTGGCTAAAAAACTATGCTATTCACACACAGTGGAATACTATTCAGCTGTTAAAAATAATGAAATCATATTCTTTCAGTCATCTTGGATGGAACTTGAAGAGATTATGTTAAATGAGATAAGCCAAAAAAGGACAAATACCAAAAGATCTCACTTATAGGTGGTACTTAATCAATAGGGAGAAGGAGGGAGAACAAAAGTGAAATATGGAATGGATATGGTGTATTTTATCAAACAAAAACAGGACTCTGAGAAAGGAGGGAAATGGAGGAGATGAAGAGAACCTTGCATCCTGATACATGGTGATGTAAAAGGACCTAGGTGTGGTTGAGAGGGTTCTGCAGATAACTTTAACATGAAGATGAGAAATTACACCCATGTGCCAATGACTGCACTGTATACCATGAACTCTCCCCACCACAAGTAAAATGACTTTAAAAAATTAATTCTTCCTTAAAAAGAGAAGGAAGAGAAGCAAAGCACAGGTCTTTTGCTCAAAGAAAAGGAAAATATAGGTGAACTGACACCAGCAGGTCTTGGGAAAAAGAGAGGAGGGGGTAGAGAAGTGGAAAAGGGGGACTCTAGGCCTTTTTCCTCACTATAAAGCAACAATGGTAGGGACTGTCACACTCTAAGGGAGGCTGGGTCAGCCTACTGCCATTCTAGGAAGACTGGTCCTGAAATGAGTGCAGCCTAGAATGTTCCCAGCAGTGACCATGCTCAGAATGACAGAAACAGGTTACACAGGTTCTTTTGCTAAATAAGAATATATATGGGCGTTAGGTCAGATAAATGAAGTAACAGTTTATTGTATTAATATACTTTCTTCATGTTTGGGAGTTAAACTAGCCCAGCATTCTAGCTACATTTTCCCAGACAATACAGTTTTTAAATGTTTTGTTTATTTATTTTTTTAGAAAGAGACAGAGAAGGAAAGAGACAGAGAGAGACACCTGCAGCCCTGCTTTACCACTTCTGAAGCTTTCCCCTGCAGGTGGGGACTAGGGGTTTGAACCTGCTTCGTTGTGCACTGTAAACCCAGACAATATTTTTAGTCCACCTGTATGCTATAGCTATCAAGCTCAAACTAAAATTACTAAAGTCATGGGCCCCAAGGAACATACCTAAAACAAACTTCCTAGCTTCTGTCTACTCTAAAATTTGCATTCTCATCTCTTTTATTCCTACTTTTTGGTTCCTATAAATTGTTTAATTATATTGTTTTGTCTTGCTTTTAGATCTTACTGCCTTTCAGCCACCAAGTTGCAGATGCTACCATGATGCCAGCCTGACTTTTCTGGGAAGATGACCTCACCAGTGTGTCCTAGAACCTCACCTCTCCAGAGTCCTACCCCACTAGGGAGATATAGAAACAGGCTGGGGGGTATGGATAGACCTGTCAATGCCCATATCCATCGTGGAGAAACAATAACAGAAACTAGAACTCCCACTTCTCTGCACCCCAAAAAGAATTCTGGTCCATACTCCCAGAAGGGAAGAAATATTAGGAGAGGGCTTTGAATTCCAATTCCATCAAGATCTAGAGAGAAAGAAGAGGAGAAAAAGGAAGAACATTCAGAAGTAGTAATAGGTGTGGGTCTGACTTAGAAAGGAAGAGAACGAGGGACCATAGGAAAAAAAGGAGGGGGGGTGGCAAACATATATTAATATAGATAGTTATAATATCTGTGATCTTGGGAGAACTACTACAGTTCCCAATGGAGGGAGTTGGGACACAGAATTCTGGTGGTGGGAATGGTGTAGAATTATACCCTGGTTATCACACACTTTTTAAAAATCAATATTAAATCACTTATAAAATTTAAAAAGAAAAATGGGTGTTGACCCAATGCACTATGGTGGGAGAGGATGTCAGTTGCTGATGGTGTGCTATGCAGACACCTATAACAGGAAGATTAAAAAAAAATTGTAGTCATGATGCTGTTTTATAAAACACTCCTATAAAGTGATTTCTTGAAGGTTAAATTAAAAAAGATATTAAGTTTTATTTTTTGATGCTATTTTTCTCAGTGTGTTTCCAATGCAAAGGCAAGACCAAAAACCAGCCTTTCTCCAGATGGATTTAATGAGCTTATCTGGACATTCTAGTTGGGCAGAAATACATTTATTCAGCAATTACTTTGGAATAGCTCTAGATATAAGAAAAATTATGAGTGAAAGCTGTCAGTTTTGAGAGGAATGGGAAACCTTAAGAAGGTTTTGATCTGCATTAACAATGATGGGAGTCTTAACTGAGTGGGGTATATGTCCTTTTTTGTTGTTGTTGTCGTTACTTTTTATTGCCACCAGGGTTATCATGAGGTTTGAGTGACTGCAAATAAATCTACTACCGGCACACATTATTAATTCATTTCTTTTATTTGATAGGGCATAAACAAATTGAGAGGGAAGGGAGAAAGGAAGGATAAAGAAAGATACCCACAACAGTGCTACATTGCACATGCAACTTCCTACCTGCAAATGAGGACCAAAGGCTTAAAACTAGATCTTTACACTTTACACTTGATAGCATCTATCTTTCTTTCCTTTTCTTTTCTTTTCTTTTCTTTAAAGTTGTAAGGTGTGGAGCAAGTCTGCACTTGCTTTTTTATTTTTTATTTATTTTTTTATTGTTGTAGTTGCTGGAGAGGACAGAGAGAAATAGAGAGAGGGGAAGACAGAGAGGGGGAGAGAAAGACACCTGCAGACCTGCTTCAGCGCTTGTGAAGTGACCCCCACCCTGCAGGTAGGGAGCCGGGGGCTTGAACCGGGATCTTTCCGCCAGTCCTTGTGCTTTGCACCATGTGCGCTTAATCCACTGCACTACCACCGACCCCTTATCCCACTATTTTTATTTCTTTATTGGCGGATTAATTTTTGACAGTCAACAGTAAATATAAGTCTGTACATGCATAACATTTCCCAGTTTTCCACGTAACAATACAACCCCCACTAGGTGCTCTGCCACCATGTTCTAGGACCTGAACCCCCCCACCCCCCACTCCAGAGTCTTTTACTTTGGTGCAATACACCAGCCAGTCCAAGTTCTGCTTTGTGTTTTCTCCTCTGATCTTGCTTTTCAACTTCTATCTATGAATGGGATCATCCCATATTCATCCTTCTCTTTCTGACTTATCTCGCTTAACACGTTTTCTTCAATCTCCATCTAAGATGGGCTGAAAATGGTGAAATCACCATTGTTAATAGCTGAGTAGTATTCCATTGTGTATAGAGACCACAACTTGCTCAGCCACTCATCTGTTGTTGGACACCTGGGTTACTTCCAGGTTTTGGCTATTACAAATTGTGCTGCTATGAACATAGGTATACACAAATCTTTTTGGATGGATGTGTTTGGTTCCTTAGTATATATCCCAGGAGAGGAATTGCAGGGTCAACAGGGTAGGTCCATTTCTAGCATTCTGAGAGTTCTCCAGACTGTTCTCCAGAGGCTGGACCAATTTATATTCCCATCAGCAGTGCAGGAGGGTTCCTTCGACCCCACAACCTCTCCAGCATTTGTTGCTGCTACCTTTTCTGATGTATGGCATTCTCACAGGAGTGAAGTGGTATCTCACTTTTGTCTTTATTTGCATTTCTCTGACAAGCAATGATTTGGAGCATTTTTTCATATGTTTGTTGGCCTTTTGGATCTCTTCTATGGTGAATATTCTATTCATGTACTCTCCCCATTTTTTGGATGGGGTCATTTATTTTATTGTTGTTGAGTTCAGTGAGCTCTTTATATATTTTGGTTATTAGCCTCTGTCTAATCTATGGCATGTAAAGATCTTCTCCCATTCTATGAGGGGTCTCTTTATTTGGGTAGTGGTTTCTTTTGCTGTGCAGAAGCTTTTTAATTTTATGTAGTCCCATTGGTTTATTTATTTTTTTTTGTTTTATTCTTTGTAATTAGATCCATTTCATTTAAGATGTCTTTAAAACTATATGGAAAAGAGTTCTGCCAATATTTTCCTCTAAGTATCTGACAATTTCTGGTCTAACATCCAAGTCCTTGATCCACTTGGAATTTACTTTTGTGTTTGGTGAAATATAGTGGCTCAGTTTCATTCTTCTGTATGTTTCAACCCACTTTTTCCAAAACCATTTAATAATCTTTGTCAAAGGTTACATGTCCATAGGTGTGGGAACATCTACCTTCCATATACCAAAAAGAGTAAGCAGATTTGGTAAAATTTTTTGAACTACACTGCCCACTAAATTATGTGTCAGAAATGAATCTGATTGACAATTGAACTACATTTTAACAAATAAATTTTGTCATGATAATTCTAGGGTAATTAATTGTCATGTTTCCCAATAGTTTCACAAAAAAAAAAATCATTTATAAAATTTTCAATTTGAGAAAGTCACAGTCCTACAGTCTACATCCTCAGGATTTGCTGTCAGAGATACAGAAGAAGTCAGTGAAACTTTGTTGTTGTTGTTTTTTTAACACTGTGACTCTGACTGTTAAAAATAGTCTATGTGCAATTTCACTTCCCTCGAGGGACAATCCTTCATCATTATCTTTAATACCAAAATCTAGAATCAGTAGTAAAAACTCTAGAATTAGTAGTAAGTAAGAAACCCTTGTCCACCTACTGTGACTATCTCCATTTGCAAGAACAATGGTCACATCAAATAGGCAGAATAATCAAAAGTTAGAGTCTCTCCAGTCTCATGACTGAGTCTTTAACAACAATGCACTTTACAAGGGTCTGTTCCTAAAGTATTATTGAATGTTCTTTCTTCATTAATAAGTAATAGTAACCTCACACAGATTAGCCTAGTGTGTAGAAATTTATGAGTCTAACATGGCCTCAATAAAAACTGACAGTGCTGACACCAGCACTGGCAATTACAAATCTTTTTTTTTTTCTCTGCCTATCTGAAATGTAGGATGATTTAAAAAAATTCTTATTCAGAAACACAGATATAAAAGTCCTAAAAAAAATTAGCAAGACAAATTCATCAATGGTCAGGCTGCATTTACCCCCAGAAACTCAAGGACAGGCAGAATGAGAAATCATCTCATTAAGTGAATAATGTAGGAAAAAATTCCAAAATTACAGGAGTAGATTAAGAAAACTACTCAGTAAAATTCACCTTCCACTTAAGAATAAATCTCTCATCACATGAAGAGATAAGAATTATCTTAACCTGATTAAAAATACAGAGAAAGGGGGCTGGGCAGTGGTGCGACTGGTACGGTGCACAAGTTATACTCAAAGACCCACGTTTGACCCCTGGTCTGTGTGTGTGTGCGTGTGCATGTTGGAGGGAGTGGTGGAACAGGCTGTAGGTACCTCTCTTTTTCTACCTCTCATCCTGTTTCTGTCTCTATCATAATAAAAAATAAAAATAAAAAAATAGCAAATACTATTATCAGTGAGAGAATTTATTTTAGAATCAGAAATAAGAATATCACATCCCTAAGAACATTATAATGTATTTTTCAGCCATCTCAATAATTTTAAAAAATGGTATGGATATTGGATAAGCGAGACAGAAATAGCAACATGCATACATGATAGGTTCTTTCTACCTAGAAAACCCCAAGATTAATAAACAAGTCTTTAAAGTCAAAATTCACTGAAAAGACTGCTGGATGTAAGGTAAGTATGCAAGACTGATTTATACATCTCTAGTACAACCCAAAATATTCGAGTATATAATTAATCAAGCATATAATTTACTGTAAATACAAAGAGTAATGTAATTATTAATAAAATTGTCAAAAGATGAAAAACCACTTCTTTGGTAACAAATTATGTATTTATATTTTTATCATTTTACTGGGGGAAATAATGGTTTATGAAACATCTCTTGATGCTTCTATGTACACCTACGTTTGTAACAGCAGCCTGTAATAGCTCAAACTTGGAAGTAATCCTGATGTCCAAAAACAGTTGAGGGGTTAAGAAAGTTATGGTACATGCTGAAATAATGCCCAAATAAAATTAAGGAAGAGAAAAAGGAAGGAAGGGAAGGGAGGGGAGTGGAGAGGGAGAGGGAGAGGAAAGGAAGGTACAGTAGATATATTCAACAGACTAATAATCTGCTGTAAAAATGGAGATTTTAAAGCTTACTGAGTGACAGCAAAGACGAATTCAAACTAAATGGGGAGGTGCCTGAAAAACTCTTCTATTTTAAATCTTCTAGCTAGGTCTCTTCATTTTCAGTTTAAATACTAGTTCCTCAGCTCATCCTCTTTAGAACAGCATTTATGGGTAAAACAGTTTCTATTATACTATTCTCTATCTCAGCCCATTGTTCCCTTCTTCACATTCATTAGAACTAATAATTATTTTACTTATTTATCTATTGGGTTGTGAGAAAAGCTATGACACATTTTTTTTTTCATGTTCTTCTGTGCGAAAATGCATTGTGACTTTTCCGATAACTCAATTATGTCCCCTTCTTTAGGAATGGAATCACCACCTTGAGGACCCAGATGTCTGTCCCTAAACTACTAGATCCCAGCTTAGATTATGTGGGAATTAGATATGTACTTGCAGACCCAAGAAGTAAGTTTAGAAAAATAAAATATTAGTAATGAATGTAAAACTGTTTCTCTACTGCCTATTCAAGCTCTATTTCTTTATCTGAAAGAGTACAAAAACTAACAAGGTACATGTACTTAATCCTAATGGCACATATCAGCAAGTCTTTGAGTAAAACATAGAAATCTGAAGGCATTAGCTATTCTAGCTTTAAAATATCTTCATTGTTTCCTTTTCTAAAGGGTTTCTCTTATTATTTCCTTTTATGGGAAAAAAATCAACCATTCAATCTATTTATTCAAATGCTAAAAATTTCTCTTTATAATCAGAAAAGCTGGGGAATTAACAGTTCTTGGAAAAATAATATACCTAAATAAAAAGATTCAGATTGCCACTCCATCAGAAGACAATGGAAAATTCAAAAATTTGATTCTGATCTGACAGCTACCTCTTCCTAACAAGAATTAATTAAATTGCAGGGGAGAGAGTAGAGGGCTCTTAACAATAAAATTATATTATTTTCTAATTTGTGAGAGAGTTAAGATGTGTCTAAAGAAATTAGATGCTTGATTATACAATGCTGCTCAGGCATACATGTGATTACTAAGTAGTATTTTTTATATATATATACAATACACACTACTTTTCTTTAAAAAAAAAAAAAAAAGGAAAGAAAGAAAGGAAGAAAAAGAAACCTTTCTACCTTGAGACCCACCGCAATTTTGTTATCCAAATGTAATTTGTTGAATAAAACACAATGCATATTCTAAAAATGACAAACTGAATCATGAAACACCTATAAAAATGGTTGATGCATCAGCTTTCAAGTCAATATTTCCAACAGCATTAACATCGTGTCCCTCAAATAAAGAATAATCATGATTTCCTGTGACACTGGAGGCAAGAAAAAGCCAATTATTTAAATAGCTCTATTGTAGGAAATGTGGTGATCTTTCAATCCTCTGTACAACAGAGGTACTGTAACTACATACTGAAACAAAGGGGATACATTTCTTTCCAGGTGTTTCCTCTGAGATGCATCCTATTAATACAGACCCTTAAGAAAGGAAACACATGGCTCCTTACTACTAAAATAAATACACTATCCTTTAACTCTTTAGGCATAGTCACTTTCTGTACTAGTTTCTTAAGAACATAATCCACACTTGGGAAATATGTTCACTATGCTACCATTATCTACTAATTATCTATTAATGTTAACATTGATTTCCAAGCGGAAGTCTAAACTGATTTTTATTTCACTGGCCTTCGCAGGGTATTTAACTTTGTGTTTCCAAAAAAAGTTATTTTATTCACTACGTAAGCAAAATGCTATCTTAGATATTATTTCCAAACTCTTATTATATATTTGCAAGGTAAATGCCACTTTCCCTATTTTAATAGTAAGAAAATCAAAGTATGCTGACGTTTAAATCGGGTTTCTGTAGCATGTATGTGCGTGTGTGTGTGTGTGTGCAGAGTGTGTGCGTGTAGAGTGTGTGCGTGTGTGTGTGCATGCTGGGGGTTGAACCTAGGGGGTCTTAGATGGGAGATACAGTCTACTGAGCTGAATCTCCATCTTCTTCTTTTGTTACTTGGATTCTCTAAGTTGTGATCCTACTCTGCCATATTACAAAATTCCTCAGCCAGTATATGCATTTCAGGTAAGATAGACAATAGCTCACAAAGGAACTTCCACTTACATTTAATTAATCATTTACATTGACCTCTTCTTTAATGCTTTTAATTTACTACATATTATATAATACCAATAAAAGGTATGGCTATAGCAGTACAAATGAATAATGCTTAAATAAAATATGTACATATACTGGGTCATGTGTTAAAAAAAATCTCATGTGACAACTCTCTTGTCAGTCATTATTTCCCTAATAATAAAAAGCAAAAAGAAAGAAAGAAAAGAAACCTTTAGGATGGAACTGGTGAGATAGTTAACCTGAAGGGGGCAAGGCAGTAGCACCCCTGGTTGAGAGCACACAATATCATGTGGAAAGAACCAGATTTGAGCTCTGTTCCGCACAAGCAGGGGAGATGCGTCAAGAGCAGTGAAGCAGGTCTTCAGGTGTCTATCTTTCTTTCTCCCTCTTACTTCCCCCTTATTTCTCAATTTCTCTCTGGCCTATTGAGAGAGAGAAAAAGGGAGGGAGGGAGGGAGAGAGGGGGGAGATAGTTCACCTGGGAGGGTGCCTGCTTTGCCAGTTGTACCACCCAGGTTTAAATCCACAAATATAAGACAGTACTACACTGAAGGAAGCTTTGATACTTGAGTATGTCTCTTTTTCTGTATCTATCTTTCTCTGTTTTAAAAAGTTGACCCACAGAAGTGAGACCCTCATATTGAGAAACACAGAGAGAAAGAGGGAGGGAGAGAGGGGAAGGGAGAGAGAAATCTGAAGAGCCTCTGATTCAGCAAGTTTGCTTCTAGGTATATATTCCACAATCTGGTAGTACATTTATATACTATGTATACAATATATGTTTAAGTTTATTCACCGAAGATTGTTTAAAGTAGCAAACGATTGGATGATTTTCTTGAGGTCTGAAAGTACCTGTTTTATATAATCTTGGGAGTGTATATATTAATGGTTATGTCCTCCTTATAGTAATTAAAAAATAAAAGGCTCCACTGGGCATTGTCTGGGGTTTAACAAACACAAGTTTTATTACATCACAGGCTATTTAGGTACAGCAAAATAGGCAAAGGGGCAAAGATCAGCTAGCCATGATGGCCAGGAGCCATGAGTCTTTTAAGCTAGTTACCAGTGCTCAGCTAAACGTGATCAGGTGCCAAGGAAGTGGCATGGCTGGTCCAGGGAGAAAAGCAGGCAAGAGCAGCAGGATCAGAGCATGCACGAACAGAGCTCAGGAACAGAGAGCAATTTCCACCAGACACTTGCTTAAATGACTTCCTATAAACCCACAATCCCTTGTTTGGTTGTGCAAATCTGGAGTATGCTCTCCAGGCTGCCATCAACCTTACACTATTTACGTTCAAGTCCCAAAATTCCTCTTGGACTGATCCTCTGACCAATATGTAGTTTTCAACTCTGATCACCTTTGCCTGATACTCCATTTTATCTGATAGCAGAATAGTTGTTCCTGCTCTTTTTTTCCCCCACATTATTGGCTTGCAATACCTTGTTTCAGGTCCTCTAGAATACTATATTGAAAGTCCATAAATAAATAAAATGAAATGATAAGTGATATAAAAATATTGGGGGGGGGGAAGAACAGTAAAGAGGAATTTTTTAGCTTGAGTATGGCCTACACCTCCACTTAGGACAGATCGTGGAATATATACCTAGAAACAAACTTGCTGAATCAGAGGATCGATCATAAAAGTAGCTAGGTGAAGGCTAATAGCAGCATATTTCTCACTGTTAGAAAGGAAAATACAAATATTGAAAAAGAAAGAAAACAGAATGAAATAATGCTATAATGCTGTAGTTTCAAAGTAATTTCCTACACAATTTTATTAATTGCAAAGGAAAGAAGATGATTTTATAGTAGAGAAGGTGGACAAACCTTATCCTTAATCAAGTGATAAAAGATTACATTATGATTAATGGGAAAAATAAGCATATGTCACTTGACAGTGATAGGTGAAAAGATCAAGCATCACTTGAGCAATAAAGCTGTCAAGAATGATAGCTTAAATCTAATCACAGGAAATATAAAGTTGAGACAGGAAGTAGTCTACACAATAATTGGCTGGCAATTTTCAAAAGCATAATGGTTATGAACGTCAAGGAAAGATAAAATACTGTCCCAGACTGAGAAGACATTTCACTAAATGCTGTTGAGAGCATTAGAGAACACTGACAAAAGTTGAACTGGGTGTGAGCATTCTACAACAGTAACATCTCATTGACATATTGTGGTTATGTAGAAGAAGGGCATTAAGAAATCATGAGCAATGAAGTTTATAATTATTAATAGGTTTACAACTATTTTTGAGTGGTCTGGGAGGTGACATAGTAGATAAAGCACTGAACTCTCAAGCATGAGGTCCCAAGTTCAAACCCCAGCAGCACATATCCCAGAGTGATGTCTGGTTCTTTCTCTCCCTCCTATCTTTTTCATTAATTAATAAATAAAATCTTTAAAATATATATATATATATATATATATATATGTTTTTGAGCTATAGTTAAGCTTTGCTACAAGTTTGTTATCAAAACCTTGAAAATACTAAATTTAGGGTCAAGAGATAATACACAGGACAGACTGCAATTCTTACAATATGTGAGGCCCATGGATCAAGCTATAGCACTATTTGACAGCACTAAAACAAAGCTAAGTGGACCACTATGGGTGGCAGAGTGATGCTTTGGTGTCTCCATTTCTGCTTTCATAATATAAACTATAAATTCAGTCACAGAGACAACTCAGGAGAACAAATGTGTAGGTTTTAATCCCACACACTGAATAATAAGTAAAAGTAAATAACAAGTAACGTTTCTTTCTTGACCATCTTCTGTGGTTCCCCCATTAAACTGGAAAGAAACTCCAAGAAGGCATCTTCTTATCCTGATTTGAGTTTCATCCTCATTTGCAATCCCTACCCCTTTACTCTCTATAATTTACCCATCTTATTATTATTAGACTTAACTAAGATACTGAAACATGTTAAGCTCGATCTCATTTAAGAGCTTAACATGAATTCCTCTCTGTAGAATATCTGTCTCCAGATCTTGGCCTCACTGTTACTCAAGTTTTATTCTCAATCTGGTCACTTCATCTAAATATCTTTTCCCTCTTGGTGTCTTTATGTCACACAATCCAGTTTCATTTTCTTCACAGCACTAATCACTATCCAAAATGGTCATAACATTTTCCCCTTCTTCTCAGTGCCCCACCAGACCATAAGCTCCTCACTGTGGCTTCCCCAGACCAAGAGATTAGATAGACATAGAAAGAACTAATAACAATATTGTGTGTTTGAAGACCTAGACTTTAATGTTCTCATCCACACAAATAGCAATAAACTATGGTATAGCTTTAATGACTTCTTAATGAATAATATGTGAAAGCGATTGCCACAAGCCAATATGAACTATATAGATGCCTAAAAAGGGGATAGCACCAGTTTGAATCTAGAACCTCTTGGAAGGTCTAGACTGTCACTCTGACTAGGGCATTCTTTCCCTGAGCGTACTTCCTCTGCATCTAATACTCAGTAGAGAAAAAGACTACTCATTGAAGCCTAAAAATATAATTTATCAAAATGTACTTAACTTTGTGATATGGCTGTATGCAAAAAAGGAAAACATCTGGTTCTATTTTCTATGAAAAAAAAACTTTAGAAGTACTAATTCTTCTAAATCAGGAAGTCATAGAAACAGATCATCTAGTAGTGCACTAGATTTACGTATCTCCAGTGGTGCATACACCAGAATGTCACTCTGACCCCCCCACTCTTTATCTCTCTCTGCCTCTCTATAAATAGAATAAATATTTTTTCAAGAGGCACAACCTAAACTATTCATACTTCAAAAATTGTATGATACCATTACAGGTTCTCTACTGTATTATTCATTATACTTTCTTTGTGTAATTTAAGATATATTTTTTTCTTTTTTTTTTTACCAGAGCACTGTTCAGCACAGGTTTATGGTGGTGTGGGGGACTGAACCTGGGACTTTAGAGCCTCAGGCATGAGAGTCTCTTTGTAAAACCATTATGCTATATCCCTACCCTAATTTAACATAATTTTTACTGACATGAGCTCTAGATTTATAAATATTCATTCAAAATCAAAATTTTTCTTCAAAGTAAGCATTATTTCTGACTGTTAATGGGTGAAAATAATTAATGTCTGATTAAGGTCAAAAGCTAAGTAAAAGTGAACAAAAACCTTCTCCAGGCTTCAAACTCTCAGTGTGTTATTGCTCTAAGCATAATCAAATATTTATTGAGTGCTCAGCCAGGGCTGAGAGTGAAAGGGATATGTAAGGCAGACCCTTAGGACACATTTCTTATTAACAAACAAGTATAAATTAAAAGGAAATTAAGTTTATCCTGGGTTTCTATTAAGACAGATGTTTAAACTATTATATTGATGGTGGGCAGTACTCCACAAACCAAACCATAAATTTGCAAGGGCACCATAAGCAGCATTTCTTAAATCCCAGAAGGAATGACTAGAATTTTAAACTACCTCTTTCATTTATCCATCTTTTTTTTTTTTTTCTGTTGCCCTTAGGACGGTGTGTGTGGGGTTGGGGAGGGGCGCATGTTTCTAGAGAAAGACAAAAGAGCATACAATATCGCATTGGGAAATCATTTACAACAATGTTGCACTGCCTCTTTTTCTATAGTCTCTTATTGTCTTTTTCCTCCTACCCTCACTCACCACAAACACACAGGTCTTATTCATCAAGACCCTAAGTTTAAATGTTCTCCTTTTTCAATTCAGTAAGTGCTGTTATGCAATAACATCCCTAACAAATTTTACAGCTAAAAATTTGCAACTTTTACTCATATATCTTAATACTATTATTATTTTACTTTACCTAATTTTCTTGGTAATAACTGAGTCTACTGGTGTCTAAGTAAGCATTCACAACAAACATACTGGTGTTTATGAACTACAACCAATAACACATTTTTGTGATAAATGTTTTGTTAAAAATGTGTTGATCTTTGAGGTGATTTAGAATATTTTATCACCAGTTTTCACTAGTTTCTTACTTGTTTCATTAGATGGCTTTCAAAATAAAACTCTACAACTTATTTAAAGATACTAAGTAGATAAAGGCATGAATGTAAAGAGAATATAAGAAGAGGAAAAATAAAATCAGATATTTATGTATTAAACAAATGAATCAGAATAAATTACTGAGGAAAAAAATGGTAAAATTACAAAGAGAAACACATGGATCAACAGGTTTCTGTTTCTAAGGTATACATTTTTTTCCCTCCTTCTATTTAGTTAACTATTCACTGTCAGACTTTACAACTTTATATGTACAACAACAGCACATGAATTGTATCCCCCTACCATTCAAACCAATGATGCCTCACAATGATGAGAGTCCAAAGGAAGAGGACTTGTAGACACTGCCTGGAACTCTCTGTAAGAGGAGAGGCTGTTGAGGATTACTCATTCACCCCTACCAAACTCCCTCCCAGCTTGGGTTTATACCCTCTAATATGAGGCTTCAAATAGCACATATTTGATTGCTTACCCACAATCCATTTCCTCTTCCCCTTCTTACTAACTAAAAGAGCCCCCATTGTTAGTTGGTTTCTTGGTTTTTTTCTAGGTGCTTTTATTAGCGGCCATTTCCTAAGTGGCCCAAATCCATCCTAATGATCATATTCACACTGCAAGTGACTGATTTAATAATGAGTTTTCATGCCAATAAAAAAATGTGAGGACAGAGAACTTTCTGAGGCATGGCTATGGAATAGCAGTAGCTGTGTTTTACTCTCCCTGATCAACTAGGAAAAGCAATGGAAATAATCTGAAAACTCTACAAAATACAACCAGGATTTCATCAAAAACTCACCAAGCCGCAAGTGAGTACAAACATGTGTGGCTAATGAACAGAAAGGGGGTAATTTCTAGGACAAAAGGGCCCTACTCAGGGACAGCAGGCACCAGACTGGGAGTGTGGCAGGAAGGTTCACCACTCTGGATCCCAGTTAAAGAAATTACAGTTAAAAAAGGAAGGGAAGGGGATGGGATGGGAGGGGAAGGGAAGGGAGGAGAGGGGAGGGGAGGGGAGGGAAGGAGGAAGGACAGAAAAGAGGAAGAAAGAGAAAGACACCTAAGCCACAGGTGAGTAAAGGCACATGTGGATTGAGGACAGAAAGGGGGTATGTAAGTGATTTCCAAGACTAAAAAGCTGGGCTCAGAGAATGTAAGCACCAAATTAGACTAGTGGCTGACAACATGCCAGTTTTGGGTCTGAGTTTTAGCAACAAAAGACTGTTTTAAAAAAAAAAACCTAAAAACACATCAATTCACAACTGTGACTTCTTGAGTCTCCACAGAGGCTCGAACAGCAAGAGGAAGACCTTATATTGACATCAAGGTCACAGAACTGGCCTAGTGACTTAGGATAAAGTCTCCATTCCCCTACCAAGTTATATAAACAAGGAAATCAAACAATTTAGTCACAGCATCTCCTGCTGGCAGAACAATGAAATTCACACTAAATGAGGAAAGAGAAATGCACAGAAAGCAATGACAGAGGACCCAAATGACCAGACAAGCACAGATCTAGAAAATATGACAGAGCTACAGTTAAGAAAACTCTTTATGAAATCAATTCAAGAAGAAAGTGATGCTTTTACCAAAGAATTACTAACTACTGAGGAAAAACAAACAAGCAAAAACACACCTTCAAACAGAGCTGCAGGGACTAAAAGGCACTTTGAATGCAGTTCAGATTAAGGTAAGAGGCCTGGACTTAACCACGTGAAGGAAAGAACATCAACACTAGAAGACACAACCACCACACTATGAATTTAAAAACTCTTGGAGAGGAAAAGCTTAGGAAAAAATGAAGCACACTTCTCTGAAATAGCAAACTTCAACAGAAAAATTAAAATCAGAGTTACTAGGACCCCTGAGGAAAAAGAGAGAGAAAGGAATAGAGAACATATTCAAAGAAATTTTAACATATCCTAAGAAATTTTAACACAGAGAAATTTTAATGGAGAATTTTTCATACCTGAGCAATATTAAAAATATTGAAATCCAAGAAGGTGAACACACACCTAAATTTTTGAATCCAAAATGAGACACACCTAGATGCATTATTGTAAAACTGCTCGAAACTAGGGACAAGGAAAAATATTGCATACTGTCAGGGAAAGGGAGAAAGTCACATACAAAGGTAGAACCATCCGGCTTTCATCAGATTTCATCACCCTAGAGGCAAAGAGGAAATGGAATGGCATATTCAAAGTACTAAATGGAATGTACTAAATGGAAAGTACTAAATGGAAAGTACTAAATGGAATGGCATATTCAAAGTACTAAAAGATAAGAATTTCCAACCACAAATTCTATATCCTGCTAAATTATCCTTCACACATGAGGGATAAATAAAGATCTTTTCAAATATTCAGAAGCTAAAGGAATTTGCCACTACCAACCCTCCCTTGCAAGGATTTCTGAGAAGAGTCCAACATGAAAAGGAGAGGCAAAGCAATCCCACCTCTTAATGTGATGATCAGTAGTAAAACAGAAGGAGGAACACAATAGGGAAAATAAGACAGAGGAAAGGGGGAGAGCAAAAGAGTGGCAAAACCCAATGTTGGGGAACCAAGGCTAACTTGAAAAAGACTCAGTAGACAGATCTGCAAAAGAATCAAAAATAACCCAATAAAAAAGTGGGTCAAAGAACTAAACAGACAGTTTTCCAAAGAGGAGATATACATGGTCAGTAGACACATAAATAAAAGCTCCACTTCATTTATCACTAAAGAAATGCAAATTAGTGGTCTAGGTGGTGGCGCAGTGGATAAAGCATCAGACTCTCAAGCATGAGGTCCTGAGTTCAATCCCCAGCAGCACATGTACCAGGGTGATGCCTATTTTTTTCTCTCTCCTCCTATGTTTCTCATTAACAAATAAATAAGATCTTTTTTTTAAAAAAAAAAAAAGACTTTCTGATTTAAAACCTATAAAAAAAAAGAAATGTAAATTAAAACTATGCTGAGATATCATCTCGTACTTGAGAGAATGGCTTATATTAACAAGCCAGAAAAGGATAGATGGTGAGAGGTTATGGTCTAAAGGCAACTCTGCTTCACTACTGGTAGGAATGCAAACTGGTACCAGGCCCTTTGGAAGACTGTATAGGCAGTCCTTAGACAAACAGAAATGGAATTACCTTATGACCCAGCAATACCACTCTTAGGTATTTATCCAGTGGACACTCAAGCATTAATTCAAAGGGACATATACACCCCTGAGTTCATAGCTGCATTATTCACAACAGTCAAAGGATGGAAGCAGCCTAAATGGCCATTAAAAGACTACTGGCTAAAGAAGTTATGGGATACTTCCATGGAATAGTACCCTATAATATAAAAGATGAAACTATGTCCTTTGGGACAAAATAGATGTGACTAGAGGTGATTATGTTTAACAAAATAAGTAGAGATGTGAATGACAATGACCAATATATATGGAATGACAATGACCAAGATATATGGAACCTAGAGATCTGATTTATATCAGCTTACCAAAAAAAAAGAGAGATAAATAAATAAATACCAGAAGCAATGGCGTATTGCACCAAAGTAAAAGACTCTGGGGTAGATAGGTGGGGAGAATACAGGTACAAGAAGGATGACAGAGGACCTAGTGGGGGTTGTATTGTTATATGGAAAACTGGGAAATGTTATGCATGTACAAACTATTGTATTTACTGTCAAATGTAAAGCATTAATACCCTAATAAATAAATTAAAAGCAAACATCAGAAGCAAGCAAACTGTAATACTTATGAGGACTATGGATATCTTTGTGTGCTAGGAGGATGGGGATGCAGCATTTTGGTGGTAGGTGTGATGTAGAAGTATACATTGTAATCTTATACTCTTGTAACAAACAATAACAAATACATTTTTTAAGTGAGGACACGTCTACTGAATACTAATAAAAGACAGTATACAAGAAAAAAGTCCCTCCTCCTTCTAGTGGATTGTGTTATCTTCTTTACTATCTTTTCAGTGTGTGTACATGTGCCTACATGTATGTTTGAGTACCTATCTGTTTGAGAGATACACATGTATATGCAAAATGAAAAAAAAGAGCATACACACAAAAAAGCTAATCATATAAGGAAATGAGGTGTATAGAAAGCAATAAACTTGCAGGAGGAAAGTTAGGCAAGAGATGTGAGCCACCAAATATCTGGGAAAAGGAAACGCCCCACACTGGGGGGGTAAGCTATTTCAATAAATTTTCTCAAAGTTTAGGGAAAAGGAAATCTTGTTCTGTGCAGCATTCTGTACACTACTGAAAACATCTGAAAATTAATAACCACTATTTTGAGGATGAGAGCAAACCATTAGTTCAAAAATAGTTAAGTCATACATAGCAAAGACCAGCTTGAATAAATCTAGTATCTTTTTATATCTACTGAATGTGGCTATATGCATATTCAGATTATAATCATCTTATGAAAATGTATTTTTGCTCACATAAATATACTGCTAAATAGCTATGGCATTATGTCTAGATCCAACTCAGATTCTGTGCACATATTGCTAAATGTCTAATGTATTCATATTCATTTATATTTAAGTGCTGCTTGAGTAGAAAACTATAAATCATCCATTCAAAATTAAAAATAAAAATAAAATGGATATGCAACATTATTTAGCACCACAGATGAACCTTATTTATCTTACAGTTAAGCACTGAAGTGAATAAGCATTTTAAAACAAGAGCTATGACTCTAAAAACTTACAACTAAATTCCACAAAAACCACAAATTCCTCCCAATATCTGAATTTCCTCATAATCTCAGTTATTGTTATGCTATAATCTCCACAGCCAGAAGTTCTCTGACATTGATGAAATAAAATATTTCATTGAATATCTTCCTGGATAGCATGCAATGCAAATCTGTTTCTCAAAAAAATTAACTATTAATATTTGCCTCAATTATTCCACATCAAATTGTTTGAGTAAATGATTCATGAATGGAAAAGTGGTTTTAAAAATTAGACGGGTGCCAGGTGTGGCACATCTAGTATATATAACCAACCAAATATGTGGTCCTGGGCTCAGCGCCATTGTCCCAACCGCGCGTGTGTGTGTGTGTGTGTGTGTGTGTGTGTGTTTCACAAATAGAGGAGTGCTGCAGATGTGTTTTCTCTCTCTCTCTCTCTTTCTATCTCAAATTCTCTGTCAAAAAGAAAAAATGAAAATGTTTTTTTAAGAAGTTGAATGTCCTAGTACAGACCTGTTTAGTTCATCTTAATGGCCCAATTAGGTATCACCAGTCATCTGTGACATTTTTGTATTCATTCATAGTGACCCCCAACTAAATGATGGCTTTAAATACTACCTATTAAATACTACCTATCTGGTAGTAACTATAAACATTTATCTTTAGTTAAATTTTTATATTTTCTTAAATTTTTTTTTTGGTAAAACAGACTCTTGTACATGCACAATTTTACTGACACAGGTGACAACTTTATTCAGATATCTAGAGAGAGAGAGAGAGAGAGAGAGAGAGAGAGAGAGAAAAGACACCATAGTGGTCTGGGAGGTGGCACAGTGGATAAGGCTTTAGACTCTCAAGTATGAGGTCCTGAGTTCAATTCCTGGCAGCACATGCACCAGAGTGATGTCTAGTTCTTTCTCTCTCTCCTATCATTTCTCATGAATAAATAAATGAAACCTTAAAAAAAAAAAGACACTATAGCATTTCTCCTGGCTCCATGACACTCCCATGTGCTGCCAGAGCCTGAAGCTGGACTTTACACATGATGCAGCATATATCCTACCCACTCTCTAGACCCAATATGATTTTTTAAAAAATATAATTGACTTTCACTTGAATATCTGATAGTTCTACTTTATGTGTTAAAATTCTAATCACTGCCATTAAACCTATTCTTTGCAAACTCTATTAATGCCAATTCTTAACCTTTCAATTGTTCAGTCAAAACCTCTGTATCATCTAGATTTCTTTCGTCTTCTCATAGTTCAGTCAGCCAAATACTGGGTTGTCAGAAAAGTTGTAATGCATTTTCTCATAGAAAAATATGTCATGGATTTTCTGACAGTGCAATAGCAAATTAATCTGTCTTCAGAATATACTCAGAGTCTGACTAGTTCATATTACATCCACCTAGGGCGAAGAGTTCTATCTCCTGGTGTTCTAAGGGCTAGCTTTCCATTCAGATCTGAACTGCATGTATACATCACACATAGAGCACCACTGTTTCCCATCCCACACATAGTAACCATTTCACAGTTCAAGTTGTGTTACTTCTTTTTCAACTTTCCTCTTTCTGTCTCACCAGGACTAAACCTTATGAGGCCCTGAATAATCTGTCTCCTGCTTAGTTCTCTAATCTCACTTCTCACAACTTTTTTGCTTGCTTAATGCATTTCCAGCAATACTAATCACCTTGCTTTTCCTAGACTGTGCTACTTTCATTTTGCACTTATGCCTCCAACCCCCTAAAATGCTTTTCTTCCTGATATGTCTATCATTCAAGTCCTCACCGCTTTCAGATTTTACTTAAACATCACCTTCTTGGTAAATGTTCCCCGATCTCTACTTCCAAGTTGCATTGCTCCTTAACACTCCTCTCTGCCACTGTTATTACTACAGATAACCCACATTATTTCATTAATTATTCATTTCTTGTTGTCTCTATTTATGAGATTGTAAACCTCAGGAGGACACACTTGTATTACCACTGTTTACACAGTACTTCGACTAGCATCTTTCTGATTGTAGGTTCTCAATAAAATCTGCTGAAAGGTTTTGCTGAATACCTCTACCTTAATGCCATATTCTCGTGACATAAAGCTGCACATTTCCAATTTTCTTCCTTTTTATAGCTCAGTTTATAGAGTCACGATCTGGCCTCGTCACAAGCTAGAAATGTCAAATGTTGTTAACAACTTGAAACAGAAGCCCTCATTCTTTAAATGTTATGGGTTCTATTTACATTGTATCCTTCTCAAATTTACTCCCCTATGCAACTCCTGCCATTTTAAGTTCAAAATCTCATTGAATCCACACTGCCCAGATGAAAGTCCATATTTAACATGATACATGATAAGGATCCTTCTCACATCTAGTGATGGCGCACCCTGACAATCACATCCTCCACCTCCCCTACACCCTGCTCTCTATTCCAACTTGGTTTGCTCAGTGTAATATGTAAAAGCGTCACTATTCTTTTAAATATCCATACATCAAATCATGCTCTCTCTACTCTTAAATGAAAAATTCCTTTGTCATTTTTACAGAACTCATCTCAAATATTCTATGAAATCATTAAAATAACAACTACTGTGCAGTTAATATGATCCAAAAATATTTCACATTATGCCAATTAATCATTAAGCAAGCCTACAAAATGGCATGAACAATTTCCCCATATAAAGCATTTAAAACAAGGCTAAAAGAAATATGTCTTAAGTTACAGTTAATAATCAGATGAATCAAAATTTGATTTTAGGTCTACCTAATTCCGAAGATGTAATTCTAAACAAATATTTGAAGTGACCTTCAAATTAGCATTCTGAATGTCTTTACTGGTTTGAGGCCATTTTGAAAACATCTATTTTACTGCTATAAAATAGAAGAACTACAAGCCACAAGTTCTCAGAACAGCCACTTTACAACTACCCAGGTAATAAATCAAGGAGTTCATTCTAAAAATGGTTTGTGTATCAAAAAACACATTAACTGTTGCAGAAATTATTGCACTATGGGAAATGAGTGTCAATTTATAGCATATGCATATACAAAGTTACAGGCATAGTAAAAAGACCACAGCCTTGTATTTGTAGGCCATGAAGTCAGCATAAAGGTCACCTACTCTATCCGGTATGACATCTGGAATGTTACACCAGTACTATATTTTAACATAGTAATTACAATCCCCCTTGTCTTTGTTCTTCTCAGTAGAGCTTCCTTTCACTGACTTCATTATTAGAAGAGGCTTTCCTGAATCTGCATATAGCATCCCACCCAAAGGTGAATTTGATGGCGCCTCTGAAGGTAGTCCCAGCAAGTCTCCAGAGAAATAGCCCTAGGTTTGTCTCCAAGGTGACCCTACTTGAGTTGCCATGGTAAAAATCCAGGCTAAATTGCTATATTCAGTTCTCAGCCAAGGTCGCCATGGTGACTGGAAAGGAGGGCTCCTTAGAAGGTTCTCATAAGGGCACGTTTCCATGGTGACCCTATCATGCATATTTCCAAACAACTTCCCTTTGGTTGTTCTGTGACCAATCATAGCAGGTTCATTTTGAGAGTAACCCAGGAAGCTTTCTCCCAAAGTTGCCATCATAATACATGGAATTTGGAAGTGAGATCTCTAAACAAATAAACTGTCTGAAAATGCAAATGGTACTCTGCACAAATCACTAAAATAGTCCTTATAAATTTTAAGAAGAATCTGTTTTTATGAGTAACATAATACTTGCAATGTCTACTAAATATGTCTGCTTCAAATCTTTATAAAGCATCTTACAAAATACAATGCAAATAATCAGTTTCAAATTTCTCCAATTTTACAACATAGCAGCAAATTAGATTTTTAAAATATAGTGGACAAGACACGCACACAACTGAAATCCTAAATACAGATGGTTCATTAGGTTATAATGAGTTATCAAGGAATGTTACAGTGATAAAGAATATATCTGCAAGTCAAATGAAAAAAATGGTTCATTTTTTTTTTCAGTTGAGCTGGGAAAACCTACTCATATTTGGGCTGAAACTCTATTTTCCCTGTGTTTTTATAGTTTATACAATCCTAACTTGTCTTTTCAAATTAAAATACAAATATAGGCCACTCTGAGCAGTTGCTTAAAATTTTCTGCTTTTTCTAGTTTGCAGTCAAGAGCAAAATTTCGTCTAATTGCTGATTGCAATATTAAAGGCTTTTTAATAAATAAAAATATATTTATTCTAGTGTTCTAGTGATTCAGTTATAATTTCTGTATGTGCCACAGCACTCCTATGTGGCACTGGGGTTCAAACTTGGGTTGTGATTATCAAGGCATACTTCTTCTCTGTTACGCCCCATACTAAAGTATTACAAGGAAGAGATGAAACTTGGGGGAGGGGGGAGGTTATTCCTTTATAGAGGATTTTACATTAACTAGAAAAACCTATTTATCTTGTATAAATACCCTATAAAACTAATGAAAACTGAATTCACTTACTGAGTACTTACCTCTGGAACAATGCAACATATTTTCTTTACTTTTTTTTTTTTTAATACTCTAAAAACTTTAAAAAATTATTCAGACTCATTCCAAGAGACTGCATTGAGCTGGAATGACAGAAAAGCTTGCTGACTCCCTTGGTACTCAATATATAATAGAGTCTTGGAAGAAATTTCAGCACCACTGAGTATTTAGAAACAACTATGCAGGGGAGGAGGAAGATGGCGGACTGAGAAGCTGCTAACAGCGAGTGCTCTGATCGCATCGTCGGCAACGGTAGGATTTTCTGCCTTTAGCAGGCCAGTCAATAAGGGGTGACACCAAAGGAGTGATTATATTTTAATTTGGGTTAAGAATTAGAGTATAGGTGACACGGACTAGCGGGGCTCCAGACTTCCCAGGCGGCGCCGGGCAAGGCGAGTGTGCTGGGCATTGTCCTCCGCCCGGGAAGGCGGCTCCTCCGCCGGTTGCAGAGCGCGGCGGCGGACAGAGGACCCGGAGAGAGCACTATAGCTCGGGGGCTTACTCTTGGGAGTCTCCAGGGTCCACCGCGACCCTGAGGGCGGATCCAAAGACTTCTTGAGTATAGCTCTCATTGGATCAAAGGACTTGGAGCTAGTTTTCATTTTCGAGAAATCCTTTAAAAAAGTCTGGAGGGGGGGGTTTCCTGGAAGATGGCGGACGGAGAAGCTGCTAGCCTCTGAGCTCCGAACACACTCCCCTGGAGACAATAGGATTTTCTGCCTTTAGCAGGCCAGCCAATAAGGTGTCCTTAGACACCAAGGAGGTGACTATAACTTAATTTGGGTTAAGAATTAGAGTAGGGAAAAAAATTCTTTTTTCTTCCTTTTAATTTTCAAGCATACATCCTTCCCGCCGCCCCTCCCCCCCATAAGCAGTCCCTGGGACCAGCTCCTAGCAGGATACCCCATACCACCAAACAGGGTGTTTTGGTTTTTTTTTTGAAATCACTGATACACATTTGGGAAGTTCCTTGCACTGCTCTTTAATTACAACTCTTCTTCTTATCTTCTCCCTTTTCTCTCTCTTATCACTCTCTCTCTTTTTTTTTTAATCCTGTCATACACTTCTTTCTTCTTTGCCTTTCTGAATTTGTGAATTACTTTGGGGAAGAAATCTGACTCAGAGTGGACTCTCTATGTGTGTATCTCTGCTCTAGTTCCCTTTCCCCTCTTGTTACCCCTAGAATATACACTGGATAGTAGATTTGCATAACAGTCTATTCTT
The DNA here is from genome assembly GCF_950295315.1 of Erinaceus europaeus. Lineage (NCBI taxonomy): Eukaryota > Metazoa > Chordata > Mammalia > Eulipotyphla > Erinaceidae > Erinaceus > Erinaceus europaeus. The sequence goes on along the minus strand of NC_080172.1, from coordinate 81,474,382 downwards.
GCTATCCTCTCTTTCTTTTCTCTTACTTCACTGGGATTTGGTTACTATTTTTTCACGGACTGGAGAAATTGTTTGGCTAACTGGTAACGATTAAACTACTTCAATACTTACTTCAGTTGCTACTGTAATTCCGGAGGTTGGTGAGTGCAATTGTCATAAAGGTATTTAGTACAGTGTTACTTGTACTCAAGACACAACAACTGAGGAACAACAGAGCATAAAAAAAGAGAGAGAAACACATAAATAAAAAAAATGGGTAGATTAAAAACAAATAAAACTGCTACCCGAATGAATGAAGACAAGAGCCCAGAAGAAACTACAAATCAGTCAGAAGTAACCATAGATAGGAAAAGTATGCAAGCAATAATAAACTTATTAATCACAGAAATGAAAACAACATTGGAGGAAAGGAATGGCAGTATTAGGGAAACAACAGTTGAGACCCCCAAGGAAAATACTGATTATCTTGAGGCAATTAGAGAACTGAAAGCTGAAATAGCTGTAATGAAGAAAGAAGCTGAGGCAAGGGAAAGCAGACTAACAGAAGCAGAAAACAGAATTAGTCAGACAGAGGATGAGTTAGAGAAAACTAAGAAAGAGGTGAAAGAGCTTAAGAAGGGATTGAGAGACACTGAAAACAACAGAGACATATGGGATGATCTCAAAAGAAGTAATATTCATATAATTGGCCTGCCAGAGGAAGAAAGAGAGGAAGGGGAAGCAAATATTCTAGAGGAAATAATACAAGAAAACTTCCCAGACCTGAATAACAGAAAGGATATCAAGGTTCAAGAGGCCCAGAGAGTACCAAACAGAATCAACCCAGACCTGAAGACACCAAGACACATCATAGTCACAATGAGAAGAAGTAAGGATAAAGAAAGGATCCTAAAGGCTGCAAGAGAGAAACAAAAAGTCACATACAGGGGAAAACCCATAAGATTATCTGCAGATTTCTCCACTCAAATTCTAAAAGCCAGAAGGGAGTGGCAAGATATCTATCGAGCCTTGAATGAAAAAGGGTTTCAACCAAGGATAATATATCCTGATAGACTTTCATTCAAGCTAGATGGAGGGATCAAAACCTTCTTAGACAAACAACAGTTAAAGGAGGCAACCATCACCAAGCCGTCCCTGAAAGAGGTACTAAAAGACCTCTTATAAACAAGAACATCACTATAATACTTGCAATATATTAGAGTAAACAAATTGTTTTTTAGAACAATGGCACTACAATACATTAAATCCATAATATCAATAAATGTCAATGGCTTGAACTCACCCATCAAAAGGCACAGGGTGGTGGGATGGATCAGAAAACATAACCCAACCATATGCTGCTTGCAAGAATCCCATCTGTCACAACAAGATAAACACAGACTTAAAGTGAAAGGATGGAAAACTATCATACAGGCTAACGGTCCACAAAAAAGGGCAGGAACAGCCATTCTCATCTCAGACACGATAGATTTTAAATTAAATAAAGAAATAAAAGATAGGCAAGGACATTACATAATGATTAGAGGATCAATCAGCCAAGAAGACTTAACAATTATTAACATCTATGCACCCAATGAGGGACCATCTAAATACATTAAGCATCTACTGAAAGAGTTTCAAAAATACATCAATAGTAATACAATAATAGTGGGAGACTTCAATACCCCACTCTCACACTTAGACATATCAACAAAGCAGAGAACCAATAAAGATACAAGAGAATTGAATGAAGAGATTGACAGACTAGACCTCTTGGACATTTTCAGACTCCTCCACCCCAAAAAACAGGAATACACCTTCTTTTCAAATCCACGTAACACATACTCAAGGATAGACCACATGTTAGGCCACAAAGACAGCATCAATAAATTCAAGAGCATTGAAATCATCCCAAGTATCTTCTCAGACCACAGTGGAGTAAAACTAACATTTAACAACAAACAGAAAATTATTAAAAGACATAGGATTTGGAAACTAAACAACATGCTCCTTAAGAACCACTGGGTCAGAGACTAACTCAAACAGGAAATTCAAATGTTCCTGGAAACTAATGAAAATGAAGACACAACCTATCAGAATATTTGGGACACAGCTAAAGCAGTACTGAGAGTGAAACTTATAGCCATACAATCACATATTAAACACTAAGAAGAAGCCCAAATGAACGACCTTACTGCACACCTCAAGGATTTAGAGGAAGAGGAAGAAAGGAACCCTAAAGTAACCAGAAGGACAGAAATCACTAAAGTTACAGCAGAAATAAACAACATCGAAAATAAAAGAACCATACAAAAGATCAATGAAGCCAAATGTTGGTTCTTCGAAAGATTAAACAAAATTGACAAACCCCTAGCCAGACTCACCAAACAAAAAAGAGACAAGACTCAAATTAATAGAATTGTAAACGATGCAGGAGATATCACAACTGGCACCACAGAAATCCAGAGAATCCTGCGAAACTTCTATAAAGAACTATATGCCACCAAGCTAGAGAATCTGGAAGAAATGGAACAATTCCTAGAAACCTATGCACTTCCAAAACTGAACCAAGAAGAACTACAAAATCTAAATGCACCAATCACAGACAAAGAAATTGAAACCATTATTAAGAATCTCCCCAACAACAAAAGTCCTGGACCAGATGGCTTCACAAACGAATTCTACAAAACTTTCAGGAAACAGTTAATACCCATACTTCTTAAGCTATTCCATAAGATTGAAGAAACAGGAATACTCCCTTCCACCTTTTATGAAGCCAACATCACCCTGATACCAAAAGCTGATAGGGACAGAACGAAAAAGGAAAACTACAGACCAATATCTCTGATGAACATAGATGCCAAAATATTAAACAAGATCTTGGCCAACCGGATACAGCAACACATCAAAAAGATTGTTCATCATGACCAAGTGGGATTCATCCCAGGAATGCAAGGCTGGTTCAACATCCGTAAGTCAATCAATGTCATTCACCACATCAATAAAAGCAAAGCCAAAAACCACATGATTATCTCAATAGATGCAGAGAAAGCCTTTGACAAAATCCAACACCCATTCATGCTCAAAACTCTACAAAAAATGGGAATAGATGGGAAATTCCTCAAGACAGTGGAGTCTATATATAGCAAACCTACAGCCAACATCATACTCAATGGACAAAAGCTGAAAGCATTCCCCCTCAGATCGGGGACTAGACAGGGCTGTCCACTGTCACCGTTACTCTTCAACATAGTATTGGAAGTTCTTGCCATAGCAATCAGGCAAGAGAAAGAAATCAAAGGCATACAGATTGGAAGGGAAGAAGTCAAGCTCTCACTATTTGCAGATGATATGATAGTATACATAGAAAGACCTAAAGAATCCAGTAGAAAATTACTGGAAGTTAATAGGCAATATAGCAAGGTATCAGGCTACAAAATCAATGTACAAAAATCAGTGGCATTTCTTTATGCAAACACTAAATCTGAAGAAGAAGACATCCAGAAATCACTCCCATTTACTGTTTCAGCAAAATCAATCAAATACCTAGGAATAAAGTTGACCAAAGAAGTGAAAGACTTGTATACTGAAAACTATGAGTCGCTACTCAAGGAGATAGAAACTGATACCATGAAATGCAAAGATATCCCATGCTCATGGATTGGAAGAATAAATATCATCAAAATGAATATTCTCCCCAGAGCCATATACAAATTTAATGCAATACCCATCAAAGTTCCACCAAGCTTCTTTAAGAGAATAGAACAAATACTACAATTATTTATCTGGAACCTGAAAACACCTAGAATTGCCAAAACCATCTTAAGGAAAAGAAACAGAAATGGAGGCATCACACTCCCAGACCTTAAACAATATTATAAAGCCATCATCATCAAAACAGCATAGTACTGGAACAAAAATAGGCACACAGACCAGTGGAACAGAATTGAAAGCCCAGAAGTAAATCCCAACACCTATGGGCATCTAATCTTTGATAAGGGGGCCCAAAGGATTAAATGGAAAAAGGAGGCTCTCTTCAATAAATAGTGCTGGGAAAACTGGGTTGAAACATGCAGAAGAATGAAATTGAACCACTTTATCTCACCAGAAACAAAAATCAACTCCAAATGGATCAAAGACCTAGATGTCAGACCAGAAACAAACAAATACTTAGAGGAAAACATTGGTAAAACACTTTCCCACATACACCTCAAGGACATCTTTGATGAATCAAACCCAATTGCAAGGAAGACTAAAGCAGAAACAAACCAATGGGACTACATCAAATTGAAAAGCTTCTGCACATCCAAAGAAACTATTAAACAAACAGAGAGACCCCTCACAGAATGGGAGAAGATCTTCACATGCCATACATCAGACAAGAAACTAATGACCAAAATATATAAAGAGCTCAGCAAACTTAGCATCAAAAAAGCAAATGACCCCATCCAAAAATGGGCAGAGGAAATGAACAAAACATTCACCACAGAGGAGATCCAAAAGGCTAACAAACATATGAAAAACTGCTCTAGGTCACTGATGGTCAGAGAAATGCAAATTAAGACAACACTAAGATACCACCTCACTCCTGTAAGAATGGCATACATCAAAAAGGACAGCAGCAACAAATGCTGGAGAGGATGTGGGGACAGAGGAACCCTTTTACATTGCTGGTGGGAATGTAAATTTGTACAGCCTCTGTGGAGAGCAGTCTGGAAAACTCTCAGAAGGCTAGACATGGACCTTCTATATGACCCAGTAATTCCTCTCCTGGGGTTATACCCCAAGGACTCCATAACACCCAACCAAAAAGAGGTGTGTACTCCTATGTTCATAGCAGCACAATTCATAATAGCTAAAACCTGGAAGCAACCCAGGTGCCCAACAACAGATGAGTGGCTGAGAAAGCTGTGGTATATATACACAATGGAATACTATGCAGCTATCAAGAACAATGAACCCACCTTCTCTGACCCATCTTGGACAGAGCTAGAAGGAATTATGTTAAGTGAACTAAGTCAGAAAGATAAAGATGAGTATGGGATGATCCCACTCATCAACAGAAGTTGATTAAGAAGATCTGAAAGGGAAACTAAAAGCAGGACCTGATCAAATTGTAAGTAGGGCACCAAAGTAAAAACCCAGTGGTGAGGGGTAGACATGTAGCTTCCTGGGCCAGTGGGGGGTGGAAGTGGGCGGGAGGGATGGGTCACAGTCCTTTGGTGGTGGGAATGGTGTTTATGTACACTCCTAGCAAAATGTAGACATATAAATCAGTAGTTAATTAATATGAGAGGGGGAAATCAATTGTATGTCTCAAAGTTTCTCAAAAGACAAACTGAATCTTTTTAATATATAGGCTATGTATTTGATATGCGGACTCTCTCAAAAGCCTAGACCAAGTAGATTAGAAGCATCCAATAGCACAGCTATATACAAGATACTGGGTACTGTACAGCAAACCATAACAAAGGGACTTTTCAAAGTTAACCCAATTAACAAATAATGTGATGAGAATATTAACTATCGATTGTCTTTTTGAACCCTAAGACAGCAGGAACCTCACATCTTCACTATAGAGCCCCTACTTCCCCCAGTCCTGGCACCCTTGGATAGGGCCCACTTTCCCGTATGCATCTCCCAATCCAAACCAAATAATATTGCATCCGCCGATCACAACCTAACCAAAGCAACGATTGCCACCTCAACATGCTTCACCTCAGACTGTATCCAGAGACTTCACGTGTGGAATGACAACCCTTCAACTTCATTACTCGGGTGAGACCTTTCCTTTTATAGTACACTCTAATTTCATCTCAGGTAGTTCACTTTCTAACAAAGTCCCATAATCTAGCTATACACCAGTTTCTGTGAGAGAGAGCTTAAGTGCATACGTATCCATAAACTACTGCAAAATATATACCTGAAAGCAGAAGTACACTAGAGTTTGCAGTGAGTACCTCCCTAACACTTCCTCTCCACTATTCCAAGCTTGGGATCCATGATTGCTCAACAAATTGTTTGGCTTCATATGTTAACTCTCTTTTCAATCACCAGATTCCAGATGCCACCAGGATGCTGGCTAGGCTTCCCTGGATTGAAGACCCCACCAATGTGTCCTGGAGTTCAGCTTCCCCAGAGACACACCTTACTAGGGAAAGAGAGAGGCAGACTGGGAGTATGGACCGACCAGTCAACGCCCATGTTCAGCGGGGAAGCAATTATAGAAGCCAGACCTTCTACCTTCTGCAACCCTCAACAACCCTGGGTCCATGCTCCCAGAGGGCTAGAGAATAGGAAAGATACCATGGGAGGGGGTGGGTTATGGGGAATGGGTGGTGGGAATTGTGTGGAGTTGTACCCCTCCTACCTTATGTTTTTGTTCACTAATCCTTTCTTAAATAAAAAATTTAAAATAAAAAGAAACAACTATGCAACTGAACTATATATATTTAGTAAAATGTTAGACAAGAAAGTTCATATGGATATATTAAGAAACATAAAAACTTACCAGATCAGGATCTGCCTTTTTATAGCTCAAAGCTTCAACTTTGGAATCCAATTCTGCTTGTATTTGGTCTCTTCTTTTCATAACACCCTTTATATTCAAACACAAGATGAAATTGATTGTGCTTGGTCTTATAACCTTTTGCATAACAAGAATATTCATTTCAGAAAATATCTCCCCTTAAGCCACCAGTGATTTAGTAATCTAATGCCTTAAGTATATTTAACCTCTATCAGTTTACATGAAAATAAGAATTTTAAAAATAGTTTGCTATAAATCCTTTCTTCATTTTCCCAGTGCACACCTTACTAGTGTCAGCATCTTGCATACAACTTTTGACAGAATATTTTTTCATAAAAAAAATTCTCTCAGGGGGCTGCGTGGTGGTGCAACTGGTTGAGCATATATGCTACAATGCTCAAGAACCCAAGTTCAAGCCCCCGGTCCCCAATTGCAAGGAGAAAGCTTTGCGTGTGATGAAGCAGGGCTGCAGTTTTTTCTCTGTCTCTCTTCCTATCACTCCCTTGCTTCCCAATTTCTGGCCATCTCTATCCAATAAATAAATAAAGATTAGAAAAAAATTCTCTCAGGGGGCCGGGCTGGGTTAAGTGCACATGGCGCAAAGGGCACAGACTGGCCTAAGGATCCCGGTTCAAGCCCCTGGTTCCCCACCTGCAGAGTGAAGCAGATATCTATCTTTCTCTCCCCCATCTTCCCCTCCTCTCTCCATTTCTCTCTGTCCTATCCAATAACAACGACAACAATAATGGCAACAACAATAAAATAACAACGATAAACAACAAGGGCAACAAAGGGCCTCTAGAGGAAGCAGTGGATTCATAGTGCCCCAGTGATAACACTGGAGGCAAAAAAAAAAAATTCTCTCAAGGTCTGGGGATATAGCATAAAGGTTATGCAAAGATACTCTCATGCCTGAGGCTTCAAAGACCCAGGTTCAATTCCCCTGCACCACCATAAGCCAGAACTGAGCAGTGCTCTGGTAAAAATAAATAAATAAATAAATTTCTTTCAAAGGAGAAAAATAAGAAAACAAAGAGAAAGTAAGGGAAACACCTGACGTGCATGCTGTGATGTAAACAGGTTGCACCTGGAAGGTCACAGGACCACTCACCGGGAAACACCTAGTCAGCACCAGTCCTCTTATCTAACTCAAAAGTGGTATTTAATCAAATAGTCAATTGTAATGGGAAGTAGGAAAACTGAAGTGTGTGTTTACATCTTAAACATTTTATTTTGGCTTAAAATATATAAATACTAATCAACAAGCCAAGCTTCTGATGAGAAATCAAGGCCTCTTCTCTGGGATGATGGGAATGCCATCTTGTTTTCTAAGCAAGCATGATTTCACATTACAGTATAGTTAAATGTAGAACACCTCATGAAACAAGCTGAGTACAGAATCCATCTCAAGTCTTTAGGTTTGCCAGTCTTTTACAATGCCTCTCCTTTGATGACTCCATTTTCTCTGAAGACTCCCTGCTGAAGAGAAATTGGCTCTTCTCCTTTGTACTTATTTCCCATTGATTTTCACTGTGTTGTAAAATTACAATAATGAACAAAATTTCAATGTTTAAATAGAAAAAAATGGGGGGGAGAAGCAGTGGTGCACCTGGTTAAGTACACACTATATTACCAAAGAACCTGGGTTTAAGCCCCCTTTCCCCAAGTACATGGGGGACACTTCACAAATGGCAAAGCAGGTCTGTCTTTAGTCCCTCTTTTTATCTCCCCGTCTTCTTTCAATCTCTCTCATTCTGCCCTATCTAATAAAAATTAGGAAAAAAGAAAGAAAGAAAGAAAGAAAGAAAGAAAGAAAGAAAGAAAGAAAGAAAGAAAGAAAGGAAATATGGTCACCAGGAGCATTGGATTCATAGTGCTGGCACCAAGCCCCAGCAATAACCCTGGAAGCAAAAAATTAATTAATTAATTAAAGCTAACTCTCTATGAGCAAACAGAGTGGAATTAAGGGCATATGGGGGGGTAAGGTCTTAGTGAGGTGCAGGTCTTTGGCTGTTTGTAGAGGAAGGAGGAAGTTTAGATACAAATAATTTCCATGGAGGCCAGGTAAGACCCTATTTGGGTGAGAACTGAGAGGGACTAAAGTTAAAAGCACTGTGAAGTCCAGTAAGTCTAGTTTTATTCCTGGTGGGGGGAGGGGACTATTAAAACATTCAAAAAATTTAGCATTTCTCCTATTTTCAAAGAAAACATTATTCACAGATCCTTTGATATATCCACCAGTTTAATTGTCACGAACCCCATCTTTCTCTAGCCAGATGATGCCTCCTGCAATTTGGCTCTATTTTCAAGAGGTCCCCATAAATATTTAAGATTATGCTTCATATAGACAGACAGTATAAAGAGGTTGATTAAAGAAACAACAACAAAGACTTAGGTAGGGAGGCAGCATAATAGTTATGCAAAAGACTTTCATGCCTGAAACACTGAGGTCCCAAGTTCAATCGCCTGCATCACCATAATGGACAGTACTGTAGGTTTTTGTTTTTTTTAAAGGGGGAGGGGAGTAAATATTATATAAGACTAATCATTTTACCAAGGCATAAATTTCTTATTTATTTTAGCTCAGATTGAAGGAAGCATTCCAATATAAGACACAACCATAACTGCAATATAAATCCTACTGATTATACCCTAGGAGTCTATAAAAATAATGCAATCATATAAGGACCTACAAAATGATTCTTTCTGATTGCTACTATAATTCTTTACATCTTTAATAATTGCACATCATATAAACTGCATAATTTTCATCCTGACACAATAAAAAGCAAAGCACATTTTTTTTAAAGAAAAGAATATACTTTTTTTTTCCTATGACACTAATCAGATCTCTTTGTAGACACACAGGGGGAAATCAAAAACAAAGTAAAACAATGGGGTACAGCCAAAGAAACTGATGGAGATGTGAAGGGGATGCCTCAGCAGGTAAGTATCAAGTGACCTTTGGAGAACCACAAGGGTTTTTGCAAGGAATTAATAGTTGGATACAGAATATCCACAAAATACGTAATGGGTCTGTAAATATCAAAGAATCAGATCTTACACTAAATGGTAGCTTTTCTTACCAGAGGCAAAATTATTTTAAAATCCACAGAGATCATTAATACATGTAAACAGAAACCAGGCATAACTCAAACTACAACTGACAGAATAAATGGGTTATATCTGAATTTGTAAGTTGACTCTTTTCCCACTAAAATACCAAAGACAGGAACAAATCCTTTCACACAAGGTTGTGATAACAGAGATTGGTACTGGTAAAAAACTTAATCTTAGCAGAAAGTATTTCTATAATGCCTGTGATCTAGGAGTATAACAAGAACATAGGAAGTTAAAGGCAAAACTTTGATATAAGGAGAACAAAAGCCTTTTCATATAGTGGGGAAAAAAGTTTTTTATTTGAAGGATTTTTGTTTTGACATACCCAAAAAAGCCAGAACAAATATCAAGTTCCTATTTAAGTTCTTTCTAAATAGTAATGTTCTTTCTACATAATATATTGCTAAATCAACTGTACCTAGAAACTGGAAAGTATCTTTTTCATGAAAAGAAAATTCTACTGTACTAAAAAGAATTTAAAGAAAAATTGTGCTTGGAATACTTCATTATAGTCCCTATGTAAATCTTGACTAAGAATATTTTACCCCTGTGTATAATCTTGTAAATTAATATTGCTGTGGAATATTCCTATCTCTGATAAATGTATTATCTTGCCATAAACTGACTCACACAGTGAAAAAATATCTAAATGCAAAGCATCCTGGTAGGACAGGAAGATGGTGGTGGAAAAAAAAAAAGTAGAAAATGCCTCTTAGGGGAGGGGACCAGATGTGGCTGACCATCTCATTGCCTCCCTGGATGCAGCACACCAAGCCCGCTGGCAACAACTCATGGAAAGTCTGAACTTCACCCACTCAAGTAGGAAGGCCTGGAAGCTTCTTCACAGACTGGGTGCCAGTAGCCAACCCCCTCCCATCTCCCATCTTCCCATATCTCCAAACTCAGTGGCCAGTCACCTAACTCAAGTTGGACGTTCTAAGATCGACCCAGTCTGGAAAAGAGAAATTTCCCATGAGTGGTCATCCCACTTCCGGTTATCTTGTCCATCTCCAAAACTCTCTCCCTTTACACTGTCTGAACTGGAGCTTTGAAGAGGGTTAAACCGGGAACAGCTGCTGGCTCTGATAACATCACCCCAGAACTCATTCTTAACTTGGGCCCCGCGGCAAAGAAGTGGCTCCCTTCATTCCTGTCCCACATCTTGGAATCTGAGTCTATGCCCAAAGTTTGGCGTTGTGCGAAGATTATAGCAGTTTTGGAACCAAAGAAAGACCCAACACTGGCCGCCAGCTATAGACCAATTTCTCTCCTCTCCGTGTGTTACAAACTCCTTGAGAGGCTGCTTCGGTCACGTATTTCTCATCTTACAGAGAAATTCCTACCACCCGCCCAAGCTGGTTTCCGCCCAGGAAGATCTACCTGCGAACAAGCCCTGGCCCTCTCAACTTACATTGAAAATGGATTCCAGAAGAATTTAAAGATGGGTGCTGTCTTTGTTGATCTCACAGCAGCCTATGACACAGTCTGGCACCGTGGTCTCCTAGTCAAGATCTCAAGATGCCTGCCTCCATGGGTGGCCAACACTATATCGTTTCTTCTCCAAAACAGAAGATTCCGGGTGCATCTGGGTGACAAGTCTAGCAGATGCAGACTTGTCTCAAGTGGCCTCCCCCAGGGCTCTGTTCTGGCTCCTCCGCTATTTAATATTTACATCAATGACCTCCCAGAAACTTCTTCAAGGAAGTTCATCTACGCCGATGACATCTGCTATGCAACTCAGGCATCAAAGTTCGACATCCTCGAGGAAACACTCACGAAAGACATGTCTCTGATATCTGATTACTGTAAAAAATGGCGACTAATCCCTAGCACTGCAAAAATGGTATCATCTGTTTTCAATCTACACCATGCCTCGGCCTCGCGTGAGCTTAATGTGCAGCTTGGCGGTACGAGAATCCGGCATGAAGCCCAGCCAGTCTATCTTGGCGTTACTCTCGATCGCACCCTGTCATTTCACAAACATCTCATAAAAACTGCAGCAAAGGTGGGTGCGAGGAATAACATCATTGCAAGACTGGCCAGCTCCTCATGGGGCGCGAGCGCTTTCACACTACAATCATCATCTCTGGCATTATGCTATTCCACTGCAGAATACTGTGCCCCAGTATGGTTCCATAGCCCCCATGTCCACTTGGTCGATTCCAAATTATATTCCTCCATGAGGATAATTTCTGGAACCATCCGTTCCACCCCGGTTCCATGGCTACCAGTTCTTAGCAACATCGCCCCGCCAGATATTCGTCGGGATGCGGCATCATCTAAGTTCATTTCCCACATCTATGCTCTACCGGACCTGCCAATATACGCGGATATCTTCGCCCACCCTGTCCAACGCTTGACGTCTCGTCACCCAATCTGGTCCCCTACGCCTACACTGAACTTCTCTGTTCCAGTCTCTTGGAAACAGAGTTGGCAGTCAGCTGAGGTAAAGAACAAACACCTCAACACAGACCCCTGCAAGCGTCAACCCGGCTTTGACCTAGCACGTTATGATTGGGCCCTCCTCAATCGCTATCGAACAGGCCATGGCCAGTGCACCGCTATGTTCCATTGCTGGGGAGCCAGAGACGACCCGAACTGCCCCTGCGGCTACAGACAGACTATGACCCACATAGTCAACGACTGCCACCTCTCCAGATTCAAAGGAGGTCTCGAAACTTTACATCAGGCTCAACCTGACGCTGTTGACTGGCTATGGAAGAAGGGCAAATGCTAGAAGAAGAAGGGGAGGGGAGATAGAAGAATGGTTATGTAAAGCGACTCTCAAGCCTGAGGCTCTAAACTCCTCCACCAGCATGAGCCAGAGAACTTCCTGAGTCCAGTTGTGTTCTTACTGCCAGTGCTTTAGGAAGCTTTTCTTTTCTCTGGCAGTTTAAGTACTTCTTCCTAACCTGTGCTGTTCTGAAAACTCATGATGCTGAATTTGTGTCTTTCTTCACTATGCTGCCCTATCAAATAATAAATAAATATTCAAAAAGGAAAAAGTAAAAAAGGTAATAGATGATCCTAGTCATACCTGGTAGAGCATGCATGTCATTATGTACAAGGACTTGGGTTCAAGCCCCTTGGTCCCCACGTGTAGGGGAAAGCTTCAGGAATGGTTGAAGCAGTACTACAGGTGGGTCTTTTTCTCTTTCTCTGTCTGTTTTTCATACCTCTCTCAACTTCTCTCTGCCCCATCAATTAAAAGAAAGGCAAAAATAAAAGGGAAAAAATGGCCCAGGGTAGCAGTGGGTTCATAGTACAGGCCCTCAGCTCCAGAAATAACCCTGGCTTTTGCAATAAATAAAGTCAGATCAGAGACCAAAGTAAAAGTATAATTAGATGTTCTTACCATTAATATCTCACTATAAAGCACATACTCATGTACAACAGGAAGCAGGGTCTCTGAGAGTCCAGCCATCTGCTTTTCAGTGGCCTTACAGCATTTGTCAATGCAGCTAGCAACACCTTTTAGAGTATCAACCAAATCTTCTTCTGATGCTGACCAAAGAATGTGAACTGGACCATATTCTTTCATTTCATCATAATAGTCTGAAAAAAGAAAAATCTCTTCAATTATAGTAGTTTCTGAATTCTTATAGTAAAAAAAAAAAAGCACCTTATTTTCTCATTTACATATATTCATTGACATGAAATAAGAAAACAGATATATCATCCTTCCTAAGTTGTTCGGTCATCCCAGTCTGCTCATGTCAGTCCTGGAATGACTACTCTCAAGGTATAATAAATAACAGCATCCTTTTCATTCTCAAAAGTGTTCTGGCATAGTGACAATTTATATGATTACCATACCAAGATCTCCTGTATACCAAACAACTATACAAGGTTGTCTTGTAGACAATATGACCTACACAAAACTCATCTTTTTCCTTCCCTTCTCCAGATTGTGTATCCTACTTAATGTTAATTGCTATGCAGCAACCTAAGCAAAATATCTGGGGGTCATCTTAGTTTCAAACCTGCATAAAGTTAATCAACTGCCAATACCAAAATTTTTCTATCCATCTGCCTACCTACCCATCCATCCATTTTCCCATTTATCTATCTACCTGCTTATCTAGTTTCACATCTACAATTATCAGCATCTTCACTCTGCATTACTTCAGGGGAACTTTAACTATTCTCCTCCTTTGCATTTTTTCACTATTATGTAAACACTGAAAGTTCTCAGTCAAATTAGGTTATTATTTTTAATGTCTATTTATTTACTCTTAGATAGAGACATACATAAATTGAAATGGGAGGAGGGAGAAATACAGGGAGAAAGACAGAAAGATACCTACTGCACTGCTTTACCACTCAAGAAGCTTTCCCCCTGCAGGTGGGGACCAGGGGCTTGAACCTGTATCCTTGTACACTTTAACGTGTACACTTAACCAGGTGCACCACCACCTGGCCCCTAGAACATTCTTTATGAACAGTCCCTACCTTGCCCTCCAGATTCACTTGACGACAGTTTTACTTTATTAAAGACATTTTAATTCAAGCCAAAACTATTGCCCATTCCCGGTTTTTCCTAACTCAAATACTGCACATATCTTTTCTGGATTGTCCTCTACCATTTCTATCATGAAACAATGTACTTCTCATGGTTTTAATTTTAAAATAAATTTTAAAATAGGCAGTTCTAATTCTGTTTCTATGGATTCTCAGATGTTTGCTTATCATAATTTTATATACTTCTATTAAGACATCATCATACTCCATTATAATTGCTTACATCACCCATATACTTCTACATATTTTTTGAAGCAGGAGGAAGTCTTAAATTTTTACGTCTCCAAAACTGATTTATAATGTGTTCAAAGTTTTGTCAAATAAATGAAAGGATGAAGAAAGAAACATCTCAACACTCAATAAATCAAGTATCTAGATATTTTCCTCTTAAAATCTGAATTTTTTTATGTTTTTTGCTTTCACATTATCAACTTTCAACAACAATGTTATACTAGAATATAAATAAGCAGCTAGTGTTCTGTTTTTACTGAGTACATTTTTTTCTTTATGGAGGGGATTATCGGTTTACAGTCGATAATAAAATATAGTCATTTGTACATTTGTAACATTTCTCAGTTTTCCACATAACAATTCAACAGCACCTCTAGGTCCTCTTCTTTTTTTTTTTAAACAAGTATTCTGTTTTATTTTAATTTTATTTTTAATTTTTATTTTATTCCCTTTTGTTGCCCTTGTTTTATTGTTGTAGTTATTATTGTTGTTGTTATTGATGTCATTGTTGTTGGATAGGACAGAAAGAAATGGAGAGAGGAGAGGAAGACAGAGAGGGGGAGAGAAAGATAGGCACCTGCAGACCTGCTTCACCGCTTGTGAAGCCACTCCCGGGCAGGTGGGGAGCCTGGGCTCAAACCGGAATCCTTGCACAGGTCCTTGCTTCACGCCACCTGCCCTTAACCTGCTGCACTACTGCCCAACTCCCTCTAGGTCCTCTTCTGCCATCATGTTCCAGGACTTGAACCTTCCCCCTACCCCAAAGCCTTTTACTTTGGTGCAATACAACAACTCCAGTCCAAGTTCAAGCAGTGAACATTCTTTATAATATCCATATACAAATAATGCAGTTCTCTGCATTTAATTATCTCACTATTTGCCAGAGTTGCCTGAAAAAATTTTCAAGGCACACCAAAGATTTAAAAAAAAGAAAAAAAAGTATAGAAAGTAAAGAAGTGAAGCACGTATCAGAACCAAATATGACAAGGATGTTGGAATTATCATACCAGGAACCTATAACTATGATGAATATGACAGGGATTCTAGTGAGTAGACAGCAGACTCAAATGACTCAAATGTAGACTACAAAGAGATGGGAAATATATTGCCTTACTACACCAGCAAATGCAGAAACTAGTCACAATGGAACATTCTTGTCACATTTCAGTGAATCTACATACCTCTTTCTTCCTTATAAATTCTCTGAGATATTTTATCTATCAAATTTATTTTTTGGCTAAATGTTTCAATAAAGCTATTCATTTCCATGAATTCCTCTGGGCGGCTTTTAACTCCTCTCATTGATGAAGCAACAGCTCTGACCGTCTGCCCCATCCTGCTGAGCAATCCAGGCCCTTGTTTCTTATGAGAAGATAATTCCTAGACACAGGAAAAGTTACTATTGGTGAAACAAACAACAATCTAGCAAGACTCAACAAAAGAGAAACCTAATTTTTATGAAATAAAAATGTCTCATGTATTTCCTTTTTTTCTGTATTAGCTTGAAGCAGATGAGTTGTGTTAAGTTATAGCTTTTCTTCTTCCAAGTTTCAGTGTCTTTGGTAATGCTGTTCTCTAAAGTACATGTAAACATGTATACCTGCTCTGTTAAGAGCATGAATCTTTCTTTCCTGTCTTGTGACTCTATGTCAAGTACCTGTCACAGTGCCACGTATATACAGGTGTTACAGTAATCAATGCACAGATGAATAATATATGTTTTATATGAGACATAGAGAAACAACTGACCCAAAAGTTGAAATGAACAATGTTGGGTTTTGAGTGAGCTTGGCATTGAATATGCTAATTTTTTACTTAATGATTTATTCATCTCTCTTGTCTCAGGTGAAACTCTTCTGTCATATATAATAAATATAATAAATCACTTTTTTAAAAAATAGGCTGGCAATACAACTCACCTGGGAAGGTGCTTGCTTTCCATATATGCAAATCAAATTAGTGCCACTAGAAAAATCACTAATGCTGTGGTCCCTATGTCTCAGTATGGATCAATATTATTTAATGCGGACCACCACTATATCCATTAACCCTGAATAAAAGGGGAAAAAATGAAAAGAAAAACATCTTCCTGTACTAAAAATACTCTTTCCAAATTAGGTAGTTGAAGGATAAGTAAGCAATTTAGGTAGTTGAAGGATAAGTAAGAAAACTGTATTATCTAGCCATCATTCAATCAGACCCATTTAACAAAGACTTTCATTCTAACTTTAAATTGTAGCATTCTTCAGCTCTAGCTTATGGTGGTGCTTATGAGAGAGTGAACAAGGTACTTAAGAGCCTTAGGCATCATGAAAGTATTTTACATAACCATTATTCTATGTCCTATAGCCATTATAACACAAAATAATAGTGTCAATAAAAGAATTATATGGAAGGGAATGTGAAGAAGATATAACACTTCTACTGTGTTCATATGTAGATTTGACACAGTATCATATCTGAAGGTTATCTTGCTAGTGCTTTTTGTTTTTCAAATCCAGTTAAGTCAGTAACATCACTGATTTATAAAAGTAAACAAAAAGAAGTATGCAACTGCTATACTTACATATAAGTATACTTTTTACAGTTATGTGTATAACTCTAAAGGGTTATATGAATATAAATCAAAATTATTTACCCAAGCTTGTGCAGTTAAAAAAATTTTGAAGTCTTCATTAAAGGTTAATGTTGGATGATCAGCAATTCGATTCAAGAATTTATGCAATGCTTTCCTGCGTGTCTCGATGAAGTCATCGTTAAAGCGTTCCACCATTCCTTTCACTATAAACTTCTCTGGCAGTGGCTAGGGTGGGGCCGGGGAGTGGGGATGTTATTTGAACATTATATAGCACCAAAAATTCACACTTTTCCTTGTTAGAAGACTATGTGAACAAGTGATAATTTTTTCATAAAACTATTTGCTTTAATTCACAATGCTGGGAGCAAAACCTGCAAAATTTTAACATAATAATGTCAAAAATAAAAGCTGCACTAGTGGGTCAGAGAGGGGGGCTAGTTTGGTTTGAGAGTACTGAGTCCTATATACAGCAAAAAGAAATGGCACTTTGCTGGCAGGCGAGGCATCTATTTGAGAGAGATGTAAAACTGTACACGTGAGACCACTATCTTGTAAAAACATTCTTATTTATTTATTTATTTATTTATAGGAAAAAGATAAAGAGAAATCAAGAGGAAAAAGGGATAAAGAGAAAAGAGCTACTCTTGGATTTTCATTATTATAGGTGAGACCAGGGTCTTGAACCTGGGTCCTTGTAACTCATGTGCCCAATTAGGTGTGCCACTGCACAGCCCCCCTCAATAAAAATTTTTAATCTGTACATAAAAAGAAGTTTTCTTTAATGCTGCCAAAGTAATGATCTACACTGAATTAAAAGATTTCAAATTATGGATGGAATAAAGAGTTCAGCTGGTAGGTGCATGCACTGCCACACATATGACCCAAGCTCTAGCCCTGGCACCACATAGAAGGTGCTATGGCAAAGGACAAAACTTCAGTGCTATAGTATCCCTTCCCCTTACTTCCCGATCTCCTTCTTCCCTTCCTTTCTTCCTTTCTCCTCTTCTTCCTTTCTTCCTTCCTTTCTTTCTCCATGTTTGTATCTTTATCTGAATGAAAAACGGAGACCTCCCCCAATTCTTCATCTGAACTATTCCAGCCTTTAGGTTCATGATTAGTTAACAATTTGTTTGGCTCTATATGTTAACTCTTTTTTCAGCTACCAGGTTCCAAATACTAACATGATGCCAACCTGAATTCCTGGGAAGATGACCCCACCAAAGTGTCCTGGAGCCTCACCTCCCCAAATTCCTGCCCCACTAGGGAAAGAGAGAGACAGTCTGGGAGTATGGATCGACCTGCCAACACCCATGTTCAGTGGGGAAGCAATTACAGAAGCCAGACTTTCCAATTTCTGTACCCCATAATGACCCTGGGTCCATACTCTAGAGGGATAAAGAACAGGAAAGCTATCAGAGGAGGGATGAGCTACTGAGTTCTGGTAGTGGGAACTGTGTAGAGTTGTACCCCTCTTATCCTATGGTTTTTGCCAATGTTTCCTTTATATAAATAAAAATAAAAAAAAAAGAAAGAAAATATGGCCCAGAGTGGTGAGACAGCATATGCACTACATGTTGGCTCTACCAAATAATAATAATAATAAATAAATAGGGGACAGGTGGTGGTGCACCTGATTGAGCACACACATTACAGTGTGCAAGGACCCAGGTTAAGCCCCTGGTACCCACCTGCAGGGGGAAAGCTTTGCATGGGGTGAAGCAGTGTTGCAGGTGTCTCTCTGTCTCTCTCCCTCTCTATCACCCCCTTCCCTCTTTATTTCTGGCTATCAAATAAAATAAAGATAATGAATTCTTAAAAAATAATAATAAATATGAAATTAGGTTCTAGACATTTTAACAACTAAAGATAAATTGCAGCTATTCTGCAGTGGGGAGGGAGAGTGTAAACTTACGGGAATAATCAGAGTGGGGTGTGCTTCTTCAAGTTTTCCCTTCAACCAAATGAAATCTTGGTACCGTCTCCTAACTTCAAATTCACTAGAGTCAAATTCTCCACGAGTTGTCTGCAGAAAGTAAAAGAAAATAACAGCACAGGCAACATAAGACAGAAAACATTTGCCCAGAGTTATTTTAGACATTCTGAAATAACTGGATCTCTAAGAAAAATTAACAAACTTAATTATTCAGTGTTTGTCAGCCTGTATTTTTTGCAATTATCAATTCATGCAATAGATGAAACAAAGCAAACTTTCCAGTATTTCCAAAAAGAAAGAAAACATCATCTTCAAATTTAAAATCCAAACTAAAAATCTGTCTTAGAACAACCATCTGTCTTTCACAAGATTTTAACTACTATTATCTTTGGCATGACTTTCTTGTTAACAGAAAATTTACTCTGAATTTAGGTTTCAAATATATTAATAGATTTCTTTTCTCAAGTTGTATGTTTGGGAATTCAGAATTTGAAGAAAATCCTATTATTTATTTATTTATTTGCAATTTGGAAAATAACCTGAATGTAACTGAGAAAAAATTGTTTTTCTGGAATTAACTTAAATGAATTGCCTATCTAAATTTTTCTCTTAGCACATTAAAAACCCCAACATTTTATAAAGTGTTTTTACCACTGTTTAATTTTTAAATGTTATTAATGGATATTTGATGTGAAAGAAAATGTTCCTGTCATTTCTCAAGCAATCTTATTTTGAGTTTTATGCCTAAACTCCTAAAACTTAAGCAGATACATTAAAATAGCTGTTCTCAACAAACTAAGAATCTATGCCAAAACATATGACAAGAAGAACACTGGTAAAATATAAACCTCATTACTATTGCCTGAATCTCAAACCCAATACAAAAATGGATTCTCTAAGCCATACTCACCTTACATAAGAAAAATCACTACCACCAAAAATTTTTTTAAACTGATTTTACCTGTTAAAAATTATATGCAGTAACGATAAGGCTGAGAATATTGAAGAATAAAGATGGAACTTCAATCATTCAGGTGGTAACATGCTTAATATCAAGCTGTCTAAGTCAAAGATGCATTAATTGTCAAGGAGTATAGCTCACAAAAACTATGCTTTCCAAAGTTTGTACATTTAAAATGAATGTTTAAAATAGGTTAGAATGTAAAATGATTCAAGCCCTGTGGAAGACTACTTTAGAAACATCTATGTGCACTTATGCTCACAGTAGCACTATTTGTAATAGCCCTAATATGAAACAATCTAAATGTCCAATGACAGATGAATGACTAAAAGTTGTGGTGTATATGCACGTGGAATAATATCCAGTTGTTAAAAATGAACAAATCACCTCCTCTGCCTCACTATGGATGGAACTTGAAAGAATCATGTTAAGTGAGGTCAGCCAGAAGGAGGATGAGTAACAGATGCTCTCAGTTATAGGCAAAACAAAAGAAAAAAGAAGGGAAAAGCAAAACACAGGGTGGAACTTGGACTAGACATGATGTGTTACAGCAAGGGGATGAGGTGCAGGGAACTAAATGGAGTTAGAGGCCCTGGAAAAGGGGGAGGAAATCCTACTGTGATGGGATTGGTGTACAGAAACATTTCATGGAAGGATGTGACAGTAATTGTTTTGTAAATTATTATTTTCTTAATAAAAGATCAAGTATCAAAAACACACTATTACACAGTATATTTTAATAAAACATTACCTTTCTAGAAAAAAGGGAAGATAATCAGAGGCAGAAATCTAAGAATCTAGATTCTCACAAACACTACACAATCTTACTAGAATGGTACAAATTATGGGAATGGTAAAAACAGGAAAGCCATATCTAGTAGAAACACAGTATACTCTGTGTGTGTGTGTCTGTGTGTGTGTGTGTGTGTGTACATATATATGTATACATATTTGTGTTATAGTATATATATACACACACATGCACAGAAAACATTACAGTTTACTGATTAAAAAATGTATTTTAGGGCTGGGTGGTGGTGCTCTTGGTTGAAATCACATGTTAAAATTTGCAAAGACTTGGGTTCACTATAATACCATCACTTTCAGTACTATTATAACCACCATTATAAGAATAGTTTATATATATATAATGGCACAGATACAGATAACCCATAGTAACTATATATCAAATGTCAGAATGAAATTCATAGGGTGATTAGATGATTTTCACAATTTTTTTTCTAGAAAGAATGAATGACAATAACAACAAAAGCAACACAAATAGTTTTTTTAGTAGGCTGATGTACTTCCTGCCCATGCTTCCCCTCTCTAGGATTTTCTATTTGTTTTAACTAAGGTTTTTCTATTTTTTTAAATTAACTTATTTTCCCTTTTGTTGCCCTTGTTGTTTTCACTGTCATTGTAGCTTTTTTGTTGTTATTGATGTTGTCGTTGTTAGATAGGACAGAGAGAAATGGAGAGAGGAGGGGAAGATGGAGAGGAGGAGAGAAAGACAGACACCTGTAGACCTGCTTTACTGCCTGTGAAGTGACTTCCCTATAGGTGGGGAGCCAGGGGCTCAAACTGGGATCCTTACACAGGTGCTTGCACTTTGTGACACATGCACTTAACCCATTATACTACCGCCCGCCCAACCCCCTTTAACTAAGGTTTTTCTACTAAAGTATTCATTCTATACCTTTGTCCTTTCTTAACTAAGTACATCTTTCTACTCCTTATGGGACTTTTTCTCACTTCTGGATATCAAGCTCACACTCTACCTTTAGTGGATGAGCTTTCTAGATAAATCTGCATTCTTTGTCAAAAAATAAATAAATAAAACAATATATAACCATCATTACAAGAGACAGCTATCTCTATTCTGAGTGGCATGTTTCTAATAACACATTCAATAGTCACTAATACAATGAGACAGATGCGCACCCCATTCCCCCCGCTATGTCCAGTGCAGCATCATTTTTATCAGCCAAGATTAAGGAACAACAGAAGTGTCTGAGTAAATGAATAAAGATATGGTGTACGGACAATAAAATATTACTACTCAATTACTAAAAAAATTAAAATCTCCAGATCTGCTTTAAAAAGGATTAATTTAAAGAAGGAGAAGGAGAAGGAGAAGGAGAAGGAGAAGGAGAAGGAGAAGGAGAAGGAGAAGGAGAAGGAGAAGGAGAAGGAGAAGGAGAAGGAAAGGAAGGAAGGGAGGGAGGAAAAAAAGATAGAGGAATGTCCTTATAGGTGGAGCAGTGGAAGAACATAGGATTTGCAAAAATGAGGCCCTGAGGTTTGGCTCTGAACATTTCATACATCAGAGTGATGGTCTGGTTTGTTCTCTCTCTCCAATTTTTCTTCTCTCTCAATTTCTCTCTCATCAATAAATAAGTTTTTGTTTTAAATGGTGAGGGGGACTAAGAGGTGACACATTGGGTAAAACACACATGTTACCATGTACGGAGACCCAGATTTAAGCCCCTAATTCCTACCTGGAGGGCAGAAGCTTCATAAACAGTAAAGCAGTGCTTCAAGTGTCTCTCTTCACTATCTCTTTCTCCCTGTCACCCTCTATAAAAGAAAGGAAGGAAGAAAGAAAGAAAGAAAGAAAGAAAGAAAGAAAGAAAGAAAGAAAGGAGAAGAGAAGAGAAGAGAAGAGAAGAGAAGAGAAGAGAAGAGAAGAGAAGAGAAGAGAAGAGGAGAGAAGAAAGTTGCCAGGAAATAGCAGTGGACTCCTGTAGGTACCAAGCTATAGTGATAATTATGCTGGGAAAAAAGATGAGCAATTGAAGAAATAACTCACCTGGTAGAGCAGGACTTGCATGCCTAAGGTTCCCAGTATGATCCCTCATGTTACACATCCCAGAGTAATACTCTGGCTTCTCTCTCATGTGGAACTTTCTACTTCATAGGGAAAAAAATAAAAAACTGTATATTCTCTTTAATTTAGAATAGGAGTCTTACCATCTGCAACAATATGGATGAGCCTAAGGGGTATTATGCTAAGTAAAATAAGTCAGAAAATGAACAACAAATACTGTATGATCCCCTTCACATATGGAAAATAAAGCAATACAACAAAAGTAAACTCATAGATTATGAGAACAAAACTGAGGTTACCAGAGGAAAAAGGAGATGGAATGGTTAGGGTACATAACAGATCAAGATGGTCAACTACCTGCCGACAAGAAATAACAAGACTTTGGGTTGTGATTATAATATTGGAGTTGCACTATGATACTGCATACCTGATATCTATATTATGGTATGAAGCAATGCTATTGCAAAAATAAAAATGCTTTTAACTCACAAAGAACTTACAAAGTTAGTGTTATTTTATTTACAAATGAAGAAACAAAGCTCAGAGTGTTAAGAAAAAAAAGACAGTAAACAGATCAAAACTTAACTCCTGTTGTTCATTCTACAATGTCTCTATATAGTATTTATGCATTTATGTATTTATTTAAGACAGAGAAATTTAGAGGGTAGGGAAAAATTGAGAGAGAATGAGAAAGAGACACACCTGCAGCCCTAATTCACTACTTGTGAAGCTTTCCCCCTGTGGGTGGGAACCAGGGCCTTGAACCTGTATCCTTGCCCACTATAATGTGTGCGTTTAACCAGGTGCACCACTGCCTGGCCCCCCACTCCACAATTTCTTTACATTTTTATGTGCTTCTAGGTCTTGTATATCTATTATTTCACTTTTTTTTCCATTCTTTTTACTTCCGACAGAAACGCAGACAAAGAAAGGAAGACATTTTAGCACCAGAGCATCCTCCAGTGGCATGACACTCCCATGTGTTGCCAGGGCTAGAATCCAAGCCATGTGCATGGCAAAGCATATGCCTGATGAGAAAGCTATCCCTTGGCCTCTCTACACCCTCCTGAGATGACTGTGATACTACAAATTTCTTTACTCACTCATTCACCACAATTATAGATTCCTTCCTTACTGTGTTGTAAGGTCTATGTTTGGAATTATGGACAATTTAAGATACAGTTAAATTCCTAATGAAGCCCGTAGGCTTGGTGGAATCAATACAAGTAAACACTTAGTCTTGATTCATATACAGGAAGTGCAATCACTGAACACTAATTACAGGTCAGATATTTGGCAAAGTGCCTTACAATGATTACCTATCTTCTATCAATTCTTACAGCAACTCTACAGTATTGGGTTGTATTATCATTTGTTTTATAGATTAGTAAAACTGAAACTTTGAGGACTGAATTATGCTTTAAATGACTTTGTTATACTGACTCCAATGACTTACATTCCTTAAGAATTCAGAACAATGTGAGAAAAAAGAAAAAAAAAGGACTTTTAGTTTGTGGGGGTAGGTGGGGAAAGCAGACAGTAAACAACAGAAGACTCACAAACATTATTTTGAGATTTGCCTTGGAAAATAAACAATAGTTCTTCTGTCAAAGAAGGTAACACCAGACAAAAATAAAAGCATATGCAGAGTCATAAGAGCAAGAAATACCCTAGAATATTCAGAGAACAGAAGCAATTTTATGAGTGGAATGCAAAAGTATTAAAAATAGAAAGTATACGATATTCTTTATATGTAATACAAAAGAATTTCTACTTTGGGGGGTTGGGCGGTAGCACAGCAGGTTAAGCCCAGGTGGTGCAAAGCTCAAGGATTGGTCTAAGGATCCCGGTTCACACCCCCAGTTCCCCACCTGCAGGGGAGTCGCTTCACAAGTGGTGAAGCAGGTCTGCAGGTGTCTGTCTTTCTCTCCCCGTCTCTGTCTTCCCCTCCTCTCCATTTCTCTCTGTCCTATCCAACAACGACGACATCAATAACTACAACAATGAAAAACAACAAGGGCAACAAAGGGGAAAATAAATAAATAAATATAAATTTAAAAAATTTTAAAAAAAAAAGAATTTCTACTTTGTTCTGGAAAAAATAAGAAGTTAAAGAAGGACTTTAAGAATCTAAATAGGGCCAGGGACATAGTAATTTCAAACCAGACTTCCATGACTAAATCTTGGAGGTCCCAGATTCAATCCCCAATATTACCATAAACCAGGGCTATGAAGTGCAGTCTGGTCTCTCTGTGTATATGTCTTTCATTCAAAAAATAAAATAAAATAATTTGAATAAAGAGATTAGATACATAATTTTCCCTTTTTAAAATTACATATTTGATAGAGACTGAGAGAGAAAGGGGAGGCAGAGGAAGAAAATGACACACTTGCAGCACTGCTTCACTATTTTCAAAGCTTTTTCCCTGTGAGTGGGGACCAGGGGCTTTAACCTGGGTCCTTGTACATGGAAATGTGTGCTCAACCATGTATACCACTAACAGGGCTCCTTATGTATGCAAATATTTATGAGGTGTAACAACGAAATAGATGTCACATTTGCAGAAGTGATTTTAAAAATGGTCCAAAACCTTTTCAGCTATGAAATAGGTATACTACTAAAGAATTCATTAACAAAACACTGTAACTGATAAATGGTATTAGAATAACTTAATATTTTAAAGTTACAATTACATAAAGGTCTGTAAAGAAAAATCCACTTATACTATTCGACATTTTGTTAGCAACAAAGAGCCTTTTTGTACACAGTGTTAAAGTGGCTTGGGTTTTAGATCTATTCTACCCCTCAATTAACAAATAACTTACAATAGCTAATTATCTCAGAAAAAGTAACCATTTGTGCCTATTTAGAAAAAAAAATTGTTTTTGCAATCTTCAGTAGAAATACAAAAATAAAGTATTATACTGTGATTTTCACTAATTATTTTATTTATTAGTACTCAAAGGTTCTTATTTTCCAAAGACATTTGGTTATAATTTTTTACACTTAAAACATGAATACAACTATTAGCAGAAGGACAACTGCTTAAAAAAAAGTAAGTGCTTTTCAAGTTAATTTCAAATTCTCTGATGACATATAAAATACGTGACAGATTAGATAGGACTGTGTTATCCAACACATTTGGGGGGGGATCAGTTCAGTTAAAATTCTCTATTTTTGAGGAGGTTGAGCTAACTTCCAACAACTCAAAGAAAATAACTCAAGAAAATGTTTATGAATTATATACCTTAGTAATAATCCTATAGGTAATGAAAGTTTCAATGGTAGTGACATGGCTTTCAGGTTCATCAACTGTAATGAAAAGATCTTTCAAATCTGGCTCATCTTCAAACTTGACTTGGTTGATCATTGATAAAGGGGATGTTGGCATCATAGGACTGAAGGAATTTATATCCATTAGTGAAGCATCCTAAGGAAAGACACATTAAAAAATTATTATCAACAATCAATAGAAAAAAAATAAGTTAAAAAACCTGGTTCTTATACATTACCAATAAGTTAAATGTGATAAAAAGGAAAGTTATTATTGGAATTCTACTTAAATATCTTATGGTAGCCATCTACTTTTACTGTTTCCTCTTAAAGTACCACTTTACAGCAATGGGCAGATAATCCAGACAAAATATTTAAAAGAGAATGGCTGTAAATGAAGTAACTGATCAGATGAACTTAATAGACATCCAAGTTTCTACCTAACAGTAATGGATGACACATTTTTTCCTAATGCACATCAAAGATAATCAAGAATAGAGCATAAATTGGTCACAGTACAAAAATATGTAAAATTTAAAATACAATAAGCAGGGAGTCAGGAGGTAGTGCAATGGATTAATCACAGGTGGTGCAAAGCGTAAGGATCAGAGTGAGGATCCCAGTTCCAGCCCCCATCTCCTCACCTGCAGGAGGGTCGCCTCACAGGCGGTAAAGCAGGTCAGCATGTGTCTATCTTTCTCTCCTCCTCTCTGTCTTCCCCTCCTCTCTCCATTTCTCTCTGTCCTATCCAACAACAACAACTACAATAATAAAACAAGGTCAACAAAAGGGAATAAATAAATAATATTAAAAAAACTTTAGGGGCCAGGTGGTGGCACACCTGGTTAAGCACACAAGTTACAATGCACAAGGATTGGGGTTCAAGCCCCCAAGCCCCACCTGCAGGGGGAAAGCTTTGTGAGTGATGAAGCAATGCTGCAGGTGTCTCTCTGTCTCTCTCCCTCTCTATCCCCCCACTTCCCTCTCAATTTCTGGCTGTTTCTATCTAATAAATAAAAGATAATAATTTTTTTTTTAAATACAGTAAGCAGGGCCCAGGCAGTGACCCACCAGGTAGAGCCCACAGGCTACCAATGCACTGTGGTGTTCTCTTTCCCCATCTCAACCTTTCTATCTGCAAAAGCCAATTCAGAATGGTAAAGCCCCAACAAAGAATAAATAAGTAAATCAAGCAATAAATTTTTTATTCTAAAAATAAAAGTAAAGTTTCTCAAGGGTAACAACAAGGGCAACAAAATGGGAAAAATGGCCTCCAGGAGCAGTGGATTCATAGTGCAGGCAGAGAGCCCCAGCAATAACACGGGAGGCAAAAAAAAAAAAAACAGGAATTTGATTGACCTTTGTACCACATTCAAGGAAATACACATTACACATTAGAAAAATCCCACTCTTAATATCTTGAGAAAAGTTTGTCTGGATATTTTGTGGGAGGCCAGTTCTACACTATTGATCACATGCTGATGACAGAGAGGGAACCAGATTGTAGGAGTAACAGTGGGAAAAAAGAGAAAAAGAGAGGGACTTTCGGGGCGAGGCTACAGAGGAGCAGCAGCTGTGTTTCTCTCCTCTCCTCTCCTGGGTCAACTTGGAATACCAACGGAGACCACCTGGGACCACAACAAGACAGGACTAGAACAACTTCAGAAAACCACCAAATCACCAGTGAGTACAAACACTTGTGGCTCATGGACAGAGAGGAGCCTAGGGAGAGATTAAGTGGCTGGTAACAGTCCAGCAGTTTATCAGTTGAAACACCACCTCTAGTCTGTTTCATCAACAAAAAGATGGCTGAAGAGAGGAGAGGACTACCTAAGACCCACCAAATGCAACTATGAGTCTCCATTGCTAATGCCCTCAGAAGCTGGAGCAGCAGCAGGGACACCCTGTGCTGACACCAGGGGACAGAGAACTAACCAGGAAAATCAGGAGAAGATCTATATCTCAGTGGCCTAGAGGTGGGGCTGTGAGAGTATCTTTGCATAACCACTGGATTATCTCTGCCCCATCCTGCTTTATCTCTTGGTCAGGAGTCAGTGATTAAGCTAAAAACCCTAATTAGAGTTTAAAAGCCCTCAGACTCCCATAGCCTACAGGGAAGAAAAAGAACCCTTTAATTACCTTACTTAGACACAACTCAATCCAGGCAAGAGTGATTAGTAATTTGAAAAATACTGAGGGGGAGGTGGGTGGTTAAGTGCAGGTGGTGCAAAGCTCAAGGACCAGCTTAAGGATCCTGGCTAGAGCCCCCAATTCCCCACAAAAAAAAAAAAAAGGAAAATACTGAGAGAGACCTCATAACATACTATATAAAATGGTTAAACCAACAATAAGAAATATTGGAGAAATGAACCAGGACAAGAGTCCAGCTAAAAGCCCCCCAAAGGTTGAACCACAAAATAGTGAGGTCAACATACAAACACTAATTAAGGAAATAGTCACAGAAGTGATTAAAGAGTTTGAAAGAATTGTCATCAGAAATGCTGAAACAACGAATGAGACTCTGGAACAAAACACTAATTATCACAAGGTTATTAGAGAGCTGAAAGCTGAAATAAATGAGCTAAGAACACAACTAGCTAAACAAGCTGAAACAGTATAAGACCAGGGTAACAAAATAGATGAACTCCAGAAAACAGTAGAGGGCAGAGAGAATAGAATCAATGAGGCTGAAGACAGAATAAGCAAGATCGAGGATGAATTAGAGACAACTAAAAAAGAAACAAGAGATCTCAAAAAGAGATTAAGAGATACTGAAAAGGACAACAGAGATGACTTCAAAAGAAATAATATATGCATTATTGGCTTACCAGAGGAAGAAAGAGAGGGAGGGTAAGAAAGCATTCTTCAGGACATAATAGCTGAGAACCTCTCTAGTTTAGACACATCAAAGAAATAAAGGCTCAAGAAGCCCAGAGGGTCCTAAACAGAATTAACCCAGAATTAAAGACACCAAGACACATAATATTTACAATGGAAAGGAATAAGGCTAAATAAAGGATCCTGAAGAGAAAAACAAGAGTCACCTACATAGGAAATCCATAAGATTAGCAACAGACTTTTCCACATAAACAATACAGGCCAGAAGAGAATGGCAAGATATCTATCAAGTGCACAATGACAATGGCTTTTAACCAAGACTACTGTATCCTGCTATTCTGTCGTTCAAACTAGATGGAGGCATAAAAACCTTCTCAGAGAAGCAACAGTTGAAAGAATCAACTATTACCAAGCCTGCCCTAAAAAAAGTTCTGAAAGGTCTCCTATAAACAGACCACCATAAATACGCCATATATCAGAACACTGTAAAAATCTACAAGACTGGAGTTAAAATATCTTCAATCTTTGATATCAATAAATGTCAGTGGCCTGAATTCACCTATTCAAAGACAGAGAGTAGGAAGATGGATCAAAAAATACAACTCAACAATATGCTGTCTACAGGAAACCCACATAACTCAACAAGACAAATACAGATTCAAAGTGAAAGGATGGAAAACTATCATACAAACTAATGGCCACAAAAAGGGCAGGAACAGCTATTCTCATATCTGACATGATAGACGTTAAATAAATAAAATTTTAAAAGATAGGGAAAGATAATACTTAATGCTCAGAGGATCAGTCAATCAAAAGGACTTAACAATTATTAACATCTATGCACCCAATGAGAAGACAACTAAATACATCAAACATCTACTGAAAGACAGCTACAGCAATATATTAGCAGCAGCACAGTTATAGTAGGGGACTTCAACACCACACTCTCTCACCTTGACAGATCATCCAGGTAGAAAAATCAATAAAGACATGAGGGAGCTAAATGAGGAGATAGATAAACTAGAACTATTGGACATTTTCAGTGACAATCATCCCAAGAAACTGGAATACACATTTTACTCAAGTCCTCAAGGGTCATTCTCAAGGATAGACCATATGTTAGGCCACAAAGACAACATCAGCAAATTCAAGAGCACTGAAATCATCCCAAGTATCTTCTCAGACCACAGTGGGATTAAACTAACACTTCACAATCAACAAAAGATTAGTAATAGACCCAAAATGAGGAAGCTCAACTGTACACTCCTTAACAACTACTAGGTCCAAGAAGAAATAAAGGAAGAAATCAAAATGTTTTGAGACTTCAATGAAAATGAAGACACAAGCTATCAAAATATTTGGGACACAGCTAAGGCAGTACTGAAAGGGAAGCTCATAGCCATAAAAGCACACATTAAGAAACAAGACTCCTCACCCACTTCCTATTACAGTTCTCTCACTCACTCCAAAGCTAACCTCATCAAAGCAAGGAATGCAAAAGTTGAATAAGAGCAAGAGATTGGCAGTACTGTAACAATGACTCTTTAGTCACTATCAGGCCACCCCATCAGCTGGGGACCTATTCACGGAGTCCTGAGATTCCCAAATAGACATGATGGGCCTAGACCTCAAATAAATCCCTCTCTCCATTGTTATCAGTCACTTTTGTGACTGATAAGAACATAATAGAAGGAAGAACATAATAAACCCCTTTGTGGGGCCCCATAGGCCCTTGTCCTCAACTTGGACCAACAATAGTAGAGAATGTTGTCCACCCTCCAAAGGGAGGATGGACAACATACTCTATGCTAAACCTGAGGAAGATGGGTCATGATAATGGGGCAGCTTGGAACGTGCCTACTTATGACCACAGAATGTGAACTCAGATCTACAGGGATGCAGAGGTCACATAGGCTCCTAACCTTAATATGGGCCCCAGATCACATCAAATTTATGGGGTTTAGAGTCAACAGTATTTATACACCTTTCCCATATTTGAGAGCTACTCTCTTCCCTGATCCAGCTTTCTGATCCTTCTGCCAGCCATGACATCACCTCCCCAGACAATAATTAGGATCCAGCTGCATATCATATTTCAGGCTCAGGCAAAAAACAAACAACAACAAAAAACTAGTATAGCCACATGCCCTTTGGAATATAACTAAAATATGCCTACTAGCTATCTACAAAATGGAGCGACCCCAACTCTTCACCAGCATTATTCCAGCCTTTAGGTCCATGATTGTTCAACAATTTGTTTGGCTTTGTATGTTAACTCTCTTTTCAACCATTAGGTTCCAGATGCTAGCATGATGCTCAACAGACTTCCCTAGACAGACAACCCCACCAATGTGTCCTGGAGCTCCTCTTCCCCAGAGCTCTTCCCCACGAGGGAAAGAGAAAGACAGGCTGGAAGTATTGTCGATCTGTCAACACCCATGTTCAGCGGGAAAACAATTACAGACGCCAGATATTCAACCTTCTGCATCCAAAAATGACCTTGGGTCCATACTCCCAGAGGGTTAAGGAATGGGAAAGCTATCAGGGGAGGGGATTGGATACAGAGTTCTTTTTAAAAAATTTTTTAAATATTTATTTATTTACTTATTTTCCCTTTTATTGCCCTTGTTGTTTTATTATTATAGTTGCTGATGTCATCATTGTTGGATAGGACATAGAGAAATGGAGAGGGGAGGGGAAGACAGAGAGGGGGAGAGAAAGATAGACACCTGCAGATCTGCTTCACTGCTTGTGAAGCAACTCCCCAGCAGGTGGAGAGGAGGGGCTCAAACCCAGATCATGCAGATCCTTGTGCTTTGCGTTACCTGTGCTTAACCCACTACACTACCGCCAGACTCCCAGGAGAGTACCAGAGTTATGGTAGTGGGAATTGTGTGAAGTTGTACCCCTGTTATCCTATGGTATAGTCAATATTTCCTTTTTATAAATAAAAAAATTAAATAAAAAAATAAAAAGGAAACAATAAAAGCAAAAATAAACAGATTGATTACACATCATAAAGACCTAGAAGAAAAGAACCAAGAAACCCTAAAGCAACCAGAAGGACAGAAATCACTAAAGTTAGGGCCAACGAAAGTAAATGTTGGCTCTTTGAAAGAGTGAACAAAATTTACAAACCTTTAGCCAGACTCACAAAACAAAACAAGAGATGACAACCCAAATAAATCAGATTGTAAATTAAAGAGGAGGTATCAGAACAGACACCACAGAAATTCAGCACATCATGCGAGACTTCTATGAATAACTATATGACACCAAACTAGAGAACCTGGAATAAATAGACGATTTCCTAGATATCTACGAACTTCCACAGTTAAGTAAAGAGGAACTAGATAACATGAACAGGCCCATCACAACTAATGAAATTGAAACAGTTATTCACAAACTTTCCCCAAAAAAGGCCTGGACCAAATGGTTTTACAAATGAATTATACAAAACTTTCAAAGAAGAACTAATACCTCTACTTTTAAAAGTCTTCCAGAAGATTGAAGGCACTGGAATACTACTCCTTTCCAGATTCT
This sequence comes from Erinaceus europaeus, assembly GCF_950295315.1. Taxonomy (NCBI): domain Eukaryota; kingdom Metazoa; phylum Chordata; class Mammalia; order Eulipotyphla; family Erinaceidae; genus Erinaceus; species Erinaceus europaeus. The sequence goes on along the minus strand of NC_080172.1, from coordinate 81,442,045 downwards.
ATGAAACCAACATAACTCTGATACCAAAAGCAGACAGGGATACAACCAAAATAGAAAACTACAGACCAATATCTCTGTAGAACACAGATGCTAAAATATTGAACAAAATTCTAGTCAACCAGATACAGCAGCATATTAAAAATATTATTCATCATGACCAAGTGGGGTTTATCCCAGGGATGCAAGGTTGGTTTAATATACGTAAATCAATCAACGTGATCCAACACATCAATAAAAGCAAGAACAAAAACCATATGGTCATATCAATAGACACAGAGAAAGCCATTGACAAAATACAACATCCTTTTATGATCAAAACACTACAAAAATGGGAATAGATGGAAAATTCCTAAAGATAGTGGAGTCTATATATAGTAAACCTACAGCCAACATCACACTCAATGGTGAAAAACTGGAAGCAATTCCCCTCAGATCAGGTACTAGACAGGGCTGCCCACTATCACCATTATTATTCAACATAGTGTTGGAAGTTCTTGCCATAGCAGTCAGGCAGGAGCAAGGAATTAAAGGGACACATATTGGAAGAGAAGAAGTCAAACTCTCCCTATTTGCAGATGACATGACAGTATAAATAGAAAACCTAAGGAATCCAGCAAGAAGTCTTGGATAGCATCTGGCAATATACTAAGGTGTCAGGCTACACAATTGACATACAAAAGTCAGTGGCATTCCTCTATGCAAACACTAAGTTAGAAGAAACTGAAATCCAGAAATCAATTACTTTTACTATAGCAACAAAAACAACAAAATATCTAGGAGTAAACCTAGCCAAAGAAGTAAAAGACATGTATACTGAAAATTATGAGTCACTACTCAAGGAAATTGAAAAAGACACAAAGAAGTGGAAAGATATTCCATGTTCATGAGTTGGAAGAACTGACATCATCAAAATGAATAGACTACCCAGAGCCATCTACAAATTTAATGCTATCCCCATAAAGATCCCAAACACATTTTTTAGAAGACTAGAACAAATGCTACAAATGTTTATCTGGAACGAGAAAAGACCTAGAATTGCCAAAACAATCTTGAGGAAAAAAGAACAGAACCGGAGGCATCACACTCCTAGATCTCAAATTGTATTATAGGGCCGTTGTCATCAAAACTGCTTGGTACTGGAACATGAATAGACACACTGACCAGTGGAATGCAATTGAGAGCCCAGAAGTGAACCCCCACACCTATAGACATCTAATCTTTGACAAAGGGGCTCAGACTATTATATGGGGAAAGCAGAGCCTCTTCAACAAATGATGTTGGGAAAAAAATGGGTTGAAACATGAAAACAGAAAAATGAAACTGAACCACTGTATTTCACCAAATACAAAAGTAAATTCCAAGTGGATCAAGGACTTGGATGTTAGACCAGAAACTATCAGATACTTAGAGGAAAATTTTCTGCATAAATTTTAGACATCTTGAATGAAATGAATCCAGTTACAAAGAAGACTAAGGTAAGCATAAACCTATGGGACTACATGAAATTACAATTGCTTCTGCATAGCAAAAGAAACCACTACTCAAAGTGAGACCCCTCACAGAATGGGAGAAAATCTTTACATGCCATACATCAGACAAGAGGCTAATAAACAAAATATATAAAGAGCTTGCCAAACTCAACCACAAGAAAACAAATAACCCCATCCAAATATGGGGAGAGGACATGGACAGAATATTCACCACAGAAGAGATCCAAAAGGCTGAGAAACATGAAAAAATGCTCCAAGTCTTTGATTGTCAGAGAAATGCAAATCAAGATAACAGTGAGATACCACTTCACTCCTGTGAGACTGTCATACATCAGAAAAGGTAACAGCAGCAAATGCTGGAGAGGTTATGGGGTCAAAGGAACCCTCCAGCACTGCTGGTGGGAATGTCAGTGGGTCCAACCTCTGTGGAGAACAGTCTGGAGAACTCTCAGAAGGCTAGAAATGGACCTACCCTATGATCCTACAATTCCTCTTGTGGAGATATATCCTAAGGAACCCAATACATCCATCCAAAAAGATCTGTGTTCACATATGTTCTTAGCAGCACAATATGTAATAGCCAAAACCTAGAAGCAACCCAGGTGTCCAACAACAGAGAGTGGCTGAGCAAGTTGTGGTCTCTATACACAATGCCTTCACAGTTTTCAGCCGAACTTGGATGGAGCTTGAAGAAATCATGTTAAGTGAAATAAGCTGTCGACTGGCTACGGAAGAAGAAGAAGAAGAAGAAGGAGAAGGAGAAGGGGAAGGGGAAGGGGAAGGGGAAGGGGAAGGGGAAGGGGAAGGGGAAGGGGAAGGGGAAGGGGAAGGGGAAGGGGAGGGGGAGGGGGAGGGGGAGGGGGAGGGGGAGGGGAAGGAGGAGAAGGGGAGGGGAAGGGGAAGGAGGAAAAGGAGGAGAAGGAGGAGGAGAAGGAGGAGGAGGAGAAGAAGAAGAAGAAGTCAGAAACAGAAGGATGAATATGGAATCATCTCACTCTCAGGCAGAAGTTGAAAAACAAGATCAGAAGAGCAAACACAAGTAGAACCTGAACTGGAATAGACGTATTGCACCAAAGTAAAAGATTCTGGGGGGGGGGGGGGGGGTAAGAATACAGGTCCAAAAAGGATGACAGAAGACCTAGTGGAGGTTCTATTATTATATGTAAAACTGGGAAATGCTATGCATGTACAAACTATTGTATTTACTGTCAAATGTCAAACATTAATCCCCCAAGAAAGAAATTTAAAAATAAAAAGAAGAAAAGAAAGAGTAGGTGTGTGTGAGGGGGTAGGGAGAGAAGAAAACATGGAGAAATGGAGAGAAGGGAGCAGTTTTTGTGCACAAACTTAACACAAAAAATCTTAACATAAGTTATTCCAGATGTCAGAATTGCTATTGAGCTTAATATGTTCCTATGCAAATTTCTGTATTTCCAAATAGTCTAAAGTAAACATATGTTATCTTGAAAATATGTTAAAACCACTAAAGCCAACACAATATACAGTATGTTCAGAAATAGTAAGAAATATGGTGATAAATTTAAAAAATAATAACAATATAGGCCCATTTTGACCAACCTTGAATTAAATTTGACTTAATTTTTTTACTCAAAGTTACATAGGAAATTTTTTTAATATGTGTTGAATCACATGAAGGTGGCTTGTCAAAATAAAGTGTGAAATATTTACACAATAGGATATACTATGTGCTCACTAAAACAAAATTTAGTGGCTCCCAGGAGTCTGGTGGTGGTGCATTGGGTTAAGCGCACATGGCACAAAGCAAAAGGACCAGCCTAAGGATCCCGGTTCGAGACCCTGGCTCCCCACCTGCAGAGGAGTCGCTTCACAGATGATAAAGTAGGTCTGCAGGTGTCTATCTTTCTCTCCCCATCTCTGTCTTCCCCTCCTCTATTTCTCTCTGTCCTATCTAACAATGATGACATCAATAACAACAGTAAATACAACAATGGAAAACAATGGCAACAAAAGGGAAAATAAATAAATAAATGCCCACTTTTTTTTTATTTAGAGGCTCCAAAATAAATATGCAATTATCATGTATAAATATACAAATAGTAGTTTTATAAGCTAACAAATTTTAATGGACAAGTGTACTTGAAATTTCATTGACACTGCATACAACCTTGTGCTCCCCACAACTGATTTCTTTTACTTACTACATAATTTAGCACTCTGTTTTTCCCCCCCTCTGGCTTAAAATGCATCCTGTTGTAGAGTAGGAAAGATCAGCATAAATGTAAAAAGATTCACAATTCCAATGAGTGTAGTTTAGTGTCATAAAAATATGTAGCAGTATCTAGCAAAGAAAGAAAATGACAGGCTGAAATTTAACAGCATCCAGGATTTCTGTAGAAGAATTTAAATTACTATGAATCACTCAAAAACATTCTTTAAAACCTCCATAAAACTGACTCAAAAACATTCTTGAAACCTCCATAAAACTGAGTTGTATATTCACTTTTAAAAAGGGGGAGAGAGTGGTCTGGGAGGTGGCACAATGGATAAAGCATTGAATTCTCAAGCATGAGGTCCCAAGTTCAATCCCCAGCAGCACATGTACCAGAGTGTTATCTGGTTCTTTCTCTTTCTCCTCCTATATTTCTCACTAGCAAATAAATAAAATATATTTTAAATAAATAAATAAATAAAATAAAAAGGGGAAGAGAAAATACACAGACAATACTTAGAAGATTTACACTGGGACAGGAATAATTGTAGAAAGTAACTGTTTGAAACAATCCAAAGAATCAATTAACCAAAAAGAACTTCATTTAATCTTTTATGGTTGAAGCTTTTCAGGAATAATGGATCACTGAAATATGTTCTTTCCAAACAAAGGTCTCACCTGTATAATAACGCTAGACCCTTTCTCTTGCTTGTTTTTTCTTCTTTATACATTCACTCATTCTTAGCATGTGTGTATACATTCACTATTGTATGAATTATTACATCATGAAAGTCTTTTTTTTTTCTTAAAGAGACTAAAGCAAAGGGTTAATTATCTTTGTGATTGTGATATTGAATGGCAGAGGAGAGATAGCTTGCTAGGTAGGGTACATAACTTACCAAGGCCAAAGAACCAGGTTAAAGTACCACATGGGAGGAAAAGTAGAGCAGTGCTGTGGTATCTGTATATGAAATTTTAAAAATTAATAATAAATAGAACTGAGTAATTTTTCTCTAGATAACCCAGTAAAAGTAGAGAAATCTTGGGATGGTTTCACAATGGAACTTAAATTTATGTAACAGAAGCCAAATGATTACAAGGAATCATTGTATTTTATTCCTTCTCCAAACCAACATAATCACTGCAAGAGAAACCACTTAAATAACATTACTGATATAAGCCAGTGTTAGAACTGAATAAGTAAACATGATACTGGAATTTACTGATAGTCACAAATTAAGGGCAAATGTCACTTGCTGTTACTTTGAGTTTACTATAAAAATGTGGGTTGAATGTTTTCCCAACAATCATTTAGTAAAGTCCTAAGACCTAGTAACTCAGACTGTAACCTTATTTGGAGACAAGTCTTTATAGAAATGTTCACATTAAGATATGTTCACTGAGGTGGAACCTAATACAATGTGATTGGTGGGTGTCCTTTAAAAAGGAAGGAAATTTGAACACAGAAATACAAATAGAAGAAAGATAAAAGACAAAGAAGAAAAAATACCACTGACAAACCAAGTAGGGAAACCTCTAATAGATCCTTTCTTAAGTCCTTAGAATTAAGCAAAATTTCTGACAACTTGATCTCAGACTGGTAGCTTCCAGAAATGTGAGACAAGACCAAAAAAAAAAAAAATCTGCTTCAGATGTATAGTCTACAGTAATTTATTATGACAATTTTAATAAAATAACAGCATTTCTATACAGAGTTGAAAACAAAAATTTAAGGAGGAAGGAAACTGGGGGGGGGAGAGGAATTACAACTTTGTGACTAATACAATCCACCCTTGCTCCATTCATTCATTTTTATTTTTTACAGGTTAGTAATCAACTTCAGTAATTTCTAAGAAATATTTTTGCTCCTCTGTTAACATGCCATCAAAGAATTCACAGTAACAGATGTATAGAAAAGAAGTGGTTTACCAACTTGAAAAACAAGTAACTCAAGTATAAACGCTTGGTAACAAACTTTAACAAGGATCTGCATATGGTTTTACAAAGTGAAGTTAAGATGATAAAACAGTTTATACATATGTTCCTTTGCAGAAAAAATTATGCTCAGTACCTGAGGTTCCCAAGTCCCAGGTTCAATCCCCCACCCCACCATAAGCCAAAGCTGACCAGTACTCTGGTTTAAAAAAAATTATGCTCAGTAAAGGAAGATTCAATGGTCATACAGTGTATATGTATATGTATATGTGTGTGTGTATGTATGTATATATATATATATATATATATATAAATTGTTATAATTTTTTGTATTGAGAATGACTCCATTACATATTCTCCACTGACCAGCCTGCCAGGGTCAGAGCCTGGGGTTCATAGCAGTAAGATTATGTCCCGGTTGAATCAAAATTAAAATAATGTAACAGAATGGCTGCTCCCAGAAAAAGGGCTATCACACCCTTCAAACCATAAACCTCAGGCCACGTTTCTGTTTTTCTTAATTCCAGAGAATCCAGTTCCAGACTTTGTCAGAGAAAGAAAGTGTGTGAAGTTGCAATAAAAAAAAAAAATGGGGGGCTGGGCAATGACACTGCGAGAAGTTTAAGGGCACAGGGTGCGAAGTATGAGGACCAGTGTAAGGATCTCGGTTGGAGCCCCTGGCTCCCCACCTGCAGGGGGGTTGCTTCACAGGCTTTGAAGCAGGTCTGCAGGTATCTATTTCTTTCCCCCCGTCTTCCCCATCTCTCTCAATTTCTCTCTGTCCTATCTAAAACAATGACAGCAATAACAACAATAAGAAGAAGAACAATGATAAACAACAAGAGCAACAAAAGAAAAAAAAATAACCTCCAGGAGCAGTGGATTAGTAATACAGCAATAACACTGGAGGTAGAAAAAAAAAAAAAAAAAAGACAAATGCTATAAGATAGTTCCAAAATTCTGCCATAATAGCAAACAAAATTCACAGCTAACAGTTTGCCAATATTTGAGTACTCCTGATGTACACACCAAAAGAAACAGCCTACATCAAATGACTAATATCAAACATCTATACAGAATTGGTACACATCTAAAAAAGAAATAAAAATAACCCAATAAAAGTAGGCCAAAAAAACTAAATTTTCTTTTTTTTTATTTCTTTATTGGGGAATTAATGTTTTATATTCAACAGTAAATACAATAGTTTGTACATGCATAACATTCCCCAGTTTCCCATATAACGGTACAACCCCCACTAGGTCCTCTGTCATCCTTCTTGGACCTGTATTCTCCCCACACCCCCATCCCCACCCCAGAGTCTTTTACTTTGGTGCGATACACCATTCCATTTCAGGTTCTACTTGTGATTTTTTTTTTCTTCTGATCTTGTGCTTCAACTTCTGCCTGAGAGTGAGATCATCCCATATTCATCCTTCTGTTTCTGACTTATTTCACTTAATATGAATTTTTCAAGGTCCATCCAAGATCGGCTGAAAACGGTGAAGTCACCATTTTTTACAGCTGAGTAGTATTCCATTGTATATATATACCATACTTGCTCAGACACTCATCTGTTGTTGGACACCTGGGTTGCTTCTAGGTTTTGGCTATTACATATTGTGCTGCTAAGAACGTATGTGAACACAGATCTTTTTGGATGGATGTATTGGGTTCCTTAGGATATATCTCCACAAGAGGAATTGTAGGATCATAGGGTAGGTCCATTTCTAGCCTTCTGAGAGTTCTCCAGACTGTTCTCCACAGAAGTTGGACCCACTGACATTCCCACCAGTAGTGCTGGAGGGTTCCTTTGACCCCATAACCTCTCCAGCATTTGTTGCTGTTACCTTTTCTGATGTATGACAGTCTCACAGGAGTGAAGTGGTATCTCACTGTTATCTTGATTTGCATTTCTCTGACAATCAAAGACTTGGAGCATTTTTTCATGTTTCTCAGCCTTTTGGATCTCTTCTGTGGTGAATATTCTGTCCATGCCCTCTCCCCATATTTGGATGGGGTTATTTGTTTTCTTGTGGTTGAGTTTGGCAAGCTCTTTATATATTTTGTTTATTAGCCTCTTGTCTGATGTATGGCATGTAAAGATTTTCTCCCATTCTGTGAGGGGTCACAGTTTGTGTAGTGGTTTCTTTTGCTGTGCAGAAGCAATTGTAATTTCATGTAGTCCCATAGGTTTATGCTTACCTTAGTCTTCTTTGTAACTGGATTCATTTCATTCAAGATGTCTAAAATTTATGCGGAAAATTTTCCTCTAAGTATCTGATAGTTTCTGGTCTAACATCCAAGTCCTTGATCCACTTGGAATTTACTTTTGTATTTGGTGAAATACAGTGGTTCAGTTTCATTCTTCTGCATGTTTCGACCCATTTTTTTTCCCAACATCATTTGTTGAAGAGACTCTGCTTTCCCCATTTAATAGTCTGAGCCCCTTTGTCAAAGATTAGATGTCTATAGGTGTGGGGGTTCACTTCTGGGCTCTCAATTGCATTCCACTGGTCAGTGTGTCTATTCATGTTCCAGTACCAAGCAGTTTTGATGACAACGGCCCTATAATACAATTTGAGATCTAGGAGTGTGATGCCTCCGGTTCTGTTCTTTTTTCCTCAAGATTGTTTTGGCAATTCTAGGTCTTTTCTCGTTCCAGATAAACATTTGTAGCATTTGTTCTAGTCTTCTAAAAAATGTGTTTGGGATCTTTATGGGGATAGCATTAAATTTGTAGATGGCTCTGGGTAGTCTATTCATTTTGATGTTGTCAATTCTTCCAACCCATGAACATGGAATATCTTTCCACTTCTTTGTGTCTTTTTCAATTTCCTTGAGTAGTGACTCATAATTTTTAGTATACATGTCTTTTACTTCTTTGGCTAGGTTTACTCCTAGATATTTTATTGTTTTGGGGGCTATAGTAAAAGGAACTGATTTCTGGATTTCAATTTCTTCTAACTTATTGTTTGCATAGAGGAATGCCACTGACTTTTGAATGTTAATTTTGTAGCCTGACACCTTACTGTATTTCCTGATGATTTCCAAAAGCTTCTTGCTGGATTCCTGAAAATTCCTGAAGATAGTGGAGTCTATATATAGCAAACCTACAGCCAACATTATCCTCAATGGTGAAAAACTGGAAGAATTTCCACTCAGATCAGGTACTAGACAGAGCTGCCTACTATCACCATTACTATTCAACATAGTGTTGGAAGTTCTTGCCATAGCAATCAGGCAGAAGCAAGGAATTAAAGGGATACAGATTGGAAGAGAAGAAGTCAAACTCTCCCTATTTGCAGATGACATGATAGTATAAATAGAAAAACCTAAGGAATCCAAAAAGAAGCTTTTGTAAAAACCAAATTTTCTAAAGAGATACATATGGCCCACAGACACATAAAGCAATGTTCCACTTCACTTATCATTTAGAGAAATGCAAATCAAAATTATACTGAGATACCATCTCACACCTGAGAAAAATGGCTTAGCTTACATTAACAAACCAGGAAATGACAGGTGCTGGAAACACTGTGGAGGAAAAGGAACTCTATCTTGCTGGTGGGAATGCAAGCTGGTACAGGCCTTTTGGAAAACTGTATTGACAGTCCTTAAGCAAATAAAAATGAAATTATCTTATGACCCAGCAATAGCACTTTTAGGCATTTATCCAGTGGACACTCAGGCACTAATTCACAGGGACATGTGCACCCCTATGTTCATAGCTGCATTATTCACAATAGCCAAAGAGTGAAAGCAGCCTAAATGCCCATCATCAGATGACTGGCTAAAGAAGTTATGGGATACAGTCCATGGAATACTATTCTGCAAATCAAAAAAACAAAGATGACATTGTATCTCTTGGGACAAAATGGATGGAGCTGGAGGTCCTTATACTTAAGAGAATTAAGTAAGAAATGAAAGACAACTACCAGATGGTCACTTATATGTGGAATCTAGAGATCTGATTCACAAGAACTTGCTAAAAAAAAAACACACACAATAATAAAATAAAACAGAAGCAAGTTTGTAAGACTTGTGAAAACTATGCTGGATGTCTTTGGGAGAGTGGGGAAACAAAACTTTGGTGGTGGGTGCGTGTGGAATATACATTGTAGTCTTACAATCTTGTAACATACTATTAATAATTATTTTTAACAAAGAAACAGGCTAAAAGGTGAGATGTGATCTCTTTAAGAGTGTCCTTTTTTAATGTTACTCACTTAAATGCTACTCAGGAAGATCTCATAAATAAAACATGAATTACTCTGATACTGATAATTGTATCCACCATCTGTGCACAAACATCTATTTTCTTTTTTACAAGTTGAAGGAAAAAAAATGTGAGAAGTGTGATAAATCAGAATACTGGCATGAAAAGGCCATGCGAATAAAATTGCTGATGCACAAGAAACACACACCAAGAGACATCTGGTAACAAGGCAACTTAAAGTGGAAAGAGTTTGAGAAACCATGTTGTTAGGAGGGACACTCATCTTCATGGGTCTAAATTTAGAATCACCAGCTGTGTTTTGGTTTATAATTCTTTCAATCTGCCTGCTTATAATAATAATAAAATTAGAAAAGCTTTCTATGGAACACTGCTGAAAATGTGATTGGGGGGAAAAGCCAGTTTGTGTCATGTTCTATAAATGGATGTACAACACTCTAATCTTGTTTGACATAATTTCTAGTGCTATGTAGTATATATACCCTTGTATGAATATCCATTAAGCCATATTTCTGTTTCCACTGTTTCTATTTTCCTTTTTCTTTAAAAGAATTTATTTATTTATTTATTTATTCATGAGAAAGACAGGAGGAGAGAACGAACCAGCCATCACTCTGGTACATGTGCTGCCGGGGATCGAACTCAGGACTTCATGGTTAAGAATCCAATGCTTTATCCACTGCACCACCTCACAGACCACCACTGTTTCTATTTTCTAACAGATTGCTGTGCAGAAAGATACCTCGAATTCCAGTTTTATGCACTACAAAGCACATGACTATGGAAAATTGGCACATAATATTGACACAATTTTTTCCTGATCACAGCTCTCCCCCCTAAAAAAATCAGTGGTACGTTAAAAGAAAAAGAAAACCTCTGCAATCAAATGAAACTAAACTTAATTCAAGTTTAGACATGTACCAGCTGTGAACTTGGCCAAATCTCCTTACTTTTCTGAGCCAGTGTTCCCACTTGGCAAATTCCTAGCAAGATCATATTTGGCATTGAATTAAAGATTATTAAAGCAAAATAATATTGATAAAAATATGATGTACATATCTGCTTGAAGAACTTTTTTTTTTTTTACTTTTGACCAGAGCACTGCTCAGGTGTGCCTTATAGTCTATTACATGAATCACTGTTATCTTCCTGGCTTAACACTATAATAACTGTCTAATGTTTAGCCTTAACAAAACCCAAAAGAAGTATATTCTCTACCTTTTCCTTTTGTAACCAGATACCAACAATCTTTATTTCTTGTTTTCCAGATGAGGGAATCAGATTTAGCCACTTGGTCAAACTCCTAACTACTATTAAGTGAAGGAGTCAGTATGTGACTTTCTGTCAGTTAGTCAAATATACCTTGAGATATGATAATGATCTCTAAGATTTTACACTGAATTCACTTTTTCAGTCCTATAAAGTTAAATAGAAATCTAGAACAAGAATAATCATTTTCAATGTGTATGTAGCACACAAAAACCTGAGGAAGTAAAGTACATCAAAGGCAGCACTAGCAGAAATAGGAAAAAAAAAAATACAAAGAATGCTTAATATGTGTTATATATGCCCAGGCTACATATACAACACATCAATAAAAATCAACTACAATTTCATGCTAGAACATGGATACATTTCAAAGATTAAATGTTGGGGGGGGGAGAGAACCAGAGCATTACTCTCACACATGTAATGCTCGGGAATGAATTTGGGATCCCAGCCTGAGAGCCCAAGGCTTTATTCACTGTGTCACTTCCCAAGCCACAGAATAGTATTATTATTAATTTTAATCTAACTTTTTAAGTTTTTATTTATAAAATGGAAACACTGACAAGACCATAGGATAAAAGGGGTATAACTCCACACAATTCCCACCACCAGAACTCCATATCCCATTCCCTCCCCTGATAGCTTTCCTATTCTTTAACCCTCTAGGAGCATGGACCCAGGATCATTATGGGATGCAGAAGGTGGAAGGTCTGGCTTCTGTAATTGCTTCCCCGCTGAACATGGGCGTTGACAGGTCAATCCATACTCGCAGCCTGTCTCTCTCTTTCCCTAGTGGGGTGTGGAACCGGGGAGGTGAGGCTCCAGGACACATTGGTAAAAGCTGACAAAAATATCAATCAATATTCAATTAGATACAATATGTGTATGCACACATGCACATTCACACATACAATTAACTTTCTCAGAACTACTGAAAAAAAAATTAGGCACTTTAAAAACAATTCTATGTATAAGATCTAGATACCAAGAATATCTTTGGTCATACATAATAAGGCAGAAAAGACCATAACTGTTAAGACTCTATTTTGAAATGTCCTAAGGTGTCGTTTTCGACGGGTTAGGTTGTTTTCGCCGGGCTGGCTTCACGGGCAGGTAACAGACGACCAGGGACTCATAGTTGAGCTGTAGGCAGTATCTCTTTATTCATGCAGGACGCAGCACAATCTAAGCCGAGCTGAGCTAAACTAAAGGTAAAGTACTCTAAAACTCACAATGCTGTCTTTATATATACTTGCCAAGTAGGGTGGAAACAGGGTGTGACATAGAGAGGGTGGAGAGAAAAGTGACTGGTGACAATCAGAGTGTGACAAGGAGAGGATCAGGGTGTGACAAGGAGGGGGGGTGGAGCAAAAACATATCATGAAACAGTGGGGATTGAACCAATGCCCTGGAGGGAGGTACTTGTTAACAGCGGTTATATAAATAGAATGAAGTGGTTATGTAAATAGAATAGTGTTAAGCAGGGGGGATTTAAACCAAATGAAACAGAAGGGGTCTCATGCATACCAACAATTCCCCCTTTCTTTTTAACTAATGGCCATTGCGGGGTGAACAGAAATGTATATTGTACAGGCGTTTTCAAAAGAACTGGCATAAGACATGGAAAACAAAATAGGCGAACAGCAATAACCAGTGTGATGCCAAGTGGAGCTTTTCTTGCCTCAAAGGGCAAGGCCTAGCAGGCGAAAGGGCATTTCTTGCCTCTGGGAACGCTTCATGCCTCTGGGGGCATCTCTTGCCTCAAAGGGCGTTTCCTGCCTCTGTGGGCATCTCTTGCCTCTTGGGGCGCTTCATGCCTCTGTGGGCATAACCTAATAAGGAGGGGGAGTTTTCTGCCTCTGGGACAGAGCCTGCAGGCGAGGGGACATGGTCTATAAAGTTTCAAGGCAATTGGCTGAAGTTAGTCTTTGAGAAACACAGCAGTGTGTACCAGTAAGTCCGATGGAGGTGTCAGTCCAAAGTAGCTGACCACAGAAGAAAATGCCGGAGGATGAAACGCTGCACGTCTGTCTCGATGGGGAATGTTGGCCACCAGAATTCTGCTTTTCTGTAGAGAGTGAGCTTTCGAGTCTGTGAATCTGTTTCTTCAGGTCATGCCAGGTCACATTATTGGTTTCCGGGGGCGATGTCAGAGAACAGGGGTCCAAATGGATTTCCGGGAATTCCATTTGAGTAGATGCTTTTTCATGTGAAGACTTGACAGCTGAAATTCACTTACTTGTCAAACAAAACTTGTAGCAGATTAGAAGTTTACTATAATTGATAACTCCATTATAATTGGAAGTCCTTTCTAGTATCATTTCAAGGTTGTTAAAACAGTTTAAACTCAATAAAATGTGGAAAGGTAAACAGAAGAACCACGGTTAAAAGCCTTAGGCATGAGAATAATTAACATAATCATTGCACTATCTGCCCCACCCATAACTCATACAGTTTTCAGGATTAAACGTTTCAGATTCATGTCAAGACGTAAAAGAGAAATCTTAGGAGGGAAAAAACAATTTTTGAATTGTTTCTGGATGTCTCTAGAAATCATGGCTGCGTCCAGCATTTTTTTTTTTTTAAGTCAATGTCAAACAAAAATTCAGTCATTCAAATCATTCTCTTATGAAACGCAACTTGAACCAGATTATCAAGATCTCACCATGTAGGATTAAGAATCCCCGGAGGGCGACCTAGTCCAAAAAGGTCCTCGAAATTCCATTTAGGGTGTTTCTGACTGTTCTTGTTGGATTGCTTCAGGCACCCATTTTTAAAAGCGTCTTCCCATTGAAGAAAGAATCCAATCAGGAGAGTAGAACTAACCACATGTCTCCATACTTGGGAACTGCCAGGGTACTCGAGAATGTTCTTCAAATTAGAGTAGTCCTTCTCCATGGGAAACATTCGAGAAGAAGTCCAGAAAGTTCCAGGGGAAATCCCCATGCATATCCCAAGGTCTACGATCACGGTCATAAAGAACCAAATTGTGGCCTGGAGCAAAATGTAGTCCTTTTCCTCAGGAAACATGGGAGAGGGAATCCATAAAGTCCAAGGAGAAATCTCCGTGCATCTCCCAAGCTCTATGATCCTGGTCATAAGAAACCAAAGTTCCCGGTGAGGGAACCGAAGTGTGGCCCAGAGTAAAATGTTCCAGAGACAGAGAAACTGTCTCATAATGAAACAGTAGAGGCTTTGGCAAACCTCTTCGTAAGTAGAAGAGAAGACCATAGTGCATAGGTAGGCAAAGTCTTCACTTATCTGGGAGTTGCGCAGGTCTGGTCCCACGTTGTTGCGCCACATGTCGTTTTCGACCGGTTAGGTTGTTTTCGCCGGGCTGGCTTCACGGGCAGGTAACAGACGACCAGGGACTCATAGTTGAGCTGTAGGCAGTATCTCTTTATTCATGCAGGACGCAGCACAATCTAAGCCGAGCTGAGCTAAACTAAAGGTAAAGTACTCTAAAACTCACAATGCTGTCTTTATATATACTTGCCAAGTAGGGTGGAAACAGGGTGTGACATAGAGAGGGTGGAGAGAAAAGTGACTGGTGACAATCAGAGTGTGACAAGGAGAGGATCAGGGTGTGACAAGGAGGGGGGGTGGAGCAAAAACATATCATGAAACAGTGGGGATTGAACCAATGCCCTGGAGGGAGGTACTTGTTAACAGCGGTTATACAAATAGAATGAAGTGGTTATGTAAATAGAATAGTGTTAAGCAGGGGGGATTTAAACCAAATGAAACAGAAGGGGTCTCATGCATACCAACACTAAGGAAGCAAATCTGTACAGACATATTTACAGAGTAGTGGTTGCTATGACAGGGAGTGAACAGATTAATGACAGCTGACCCAGGAGATTTTTGCGGCAAGATGAAAATATTCTAAAGCTGACTTACAGTGATATATGACTCAGCAAAAAAAAAAAAAATTACCCCACCTGCAGGGGAGTCGCTTCACAGGCGGTGAGGCAGGTCTGCAGGTGTCTTTCTCTACCCTCTCAATCTTCCCCTCCTCTCTCCATTTCTCTCTGTCCTATCCAACAATGATGACATCAATAACAACAATAATAACTACAACAATAAAAAAGGGCAACAAAAGGAATAAATAATTTTTTAAAATTAAAGATTTATTGACTGATTTTTTTGCAAGGGAGAGATCAGAGCATAAGCACTTATAGGACTCTAACTCAGTCTCAAGAGTGCAAGTTCACTGTATCCACTGACAATTCAGAAAATTTGCTATGAAAAAATCGTTCACCTAAAATAAGTGAATTTTACAGCACTTCATTTATAGCTCAGTAAAGTCAGTTAAAAGCAATAAAAGAAGTATGTCATTTAAAACATTTCTCACAGTGAAAAATAATAAAATTATTATTTCAATTTTTAAAACTGCTAGTTTAACTTTTTTTAGACAGGGAGAGATAAGTATATATATGTATGTGTACATATATACATATATATGTATATATGTGTATATATATATATATATATATAGAGAGAGAGAGAGAGAGAGAGAGAGAGAGAGAGAGATGGAGAGATGTAAAGAGAAGACACAAGACCATGGCAGTGAAGTTTTCATCCATGCAGTAGGGGCCAGGTCATATACATCGTAAAGTAACACACTATCCAAACCAGCTAATCCTTAGCCCTCACTTATTTACTAATGTAAATGTTTAAATGTATTCTTTTAAAAAATATTTTATTTATTTATTGGATAGATACAGAGATGAATAGAGAGGGAAGGAGTAGATAGAGATAAATATATATATTTTTTAAATAATTCAGCAGAGTAGTGGGAGAATGCATGCTTTGCCTGCATGGAACTCTGGGGTTCTATCCCCAGCATCATATATGACTGAGCAGTGCTCTCTTCTATTTATCTCTACCTCAAAAAGCCAATAAATCTTTAAAAAAAAAAAAAAAAAAAGACTCCATAAGTAATATTAACTTAAGTGGTTCGGGGAGTTTCACAGTGGATAAAGCACTGGACTCTCAAGCATGGGGTTCTAAGTTCAATCCCCAGCAGTACAGGTACCAGAGTGATGTCTGGATCACTTTCTCTCTCTCCTCCTATCTTTCTCATTCATAAATAAATAAAGAAAAATAAAGAAAAGAAAAAAAATAATAACATTAACTTTCAGGAGACTAGGTTAGCAATAGGTTAGCACAACAGACTTGCAATGCATGAGATTCTAAATTCAGTCCCTATCATTGCATACGCTACAGTGATGCTCTGGTCTTCTCTCACTCCTCTGGTTTGTTCTCTCTACTCTGATTCTCATTAATAAATGAATGAAGAAAGCATCTGTAAGCATATAAACTTCAAATTTGAAGTCTCTTGACATCATTTTCCCAAAACCTTTGTAATAATTTTCTCTATTTCCAATGATTAATAGTGTTTGCTGTTTGCACGACACAATTATCATTCCCTTTCTTATGATTTCCAAAGGATTTTTTTTTTTTTTTGGAGAGAGGAGAAGGGTTTGAAAATATCCAATCCCCTTTCCAAATATAATGCTGCCTATACCTTCTACTAGTGCCTGTCCCTTTCTATACTTGCACTTCCAATAAGGAAATTCACTACCAGGGCCTGGGGTGGCAGTGCATCAAGTAGAGCGCACATGTCACAATGTGTGTCGTATGCTTTACATTGGTTTGTTCTAGCCCTCCCCCGCCAAGAGAATTGGATCAGTCCTATTAATTTCACGGGCCTGCTTGGCCCCGCCCCAAGGAACCCCGAGAGAGGGTTCCTGAGTCAGAGAGTTCCTGAGTTCGACAGTGCCAGAGTTGAAGGGTTCCTGAGTTCCTGAGTTCGAGAGTGCCAGAGTTGGAGGGTTCCTGAGTCCTGAGTTCGAGAGTAAGGGAGAGGGTTCCTGAGTTCGAGAGTGCCAGAGTTGCAGAGGGTTCCCCAGTACGAGAGTTCCAGAGTTCCAGAGTAAGAGAGAGTTCCTGAGTTCAAGAGTAAGAGAGAGTGCTTGTGCCGCCGCAAAGAGACAGCAGAGTTCTGTTTGGTGATTAGTTTGTCTTAGTTTATGAATCGTTGTTCCTGAATAAAGAAATACAGCTTCCCTGCCCAGCCATTGTCTCCACGTCTCTGTTACCCGCCGTGAAGCAAGCCAGCCCGGCCAGCTGGAGCCGTCCGGAAATTTTAACAACAAATGTGCAAGGACCCACGTTCCAGCCTCTGGTCCCCACCTGCTGGGGGTAAGTTTTGCAAGTGGTGAAGCAGTGTTGCAGGTGTCTCTCTGTGTCTCTCTCCCTATCACTCCCTTCCTTCTTGATTTCTAGCTGTCTCTATCCAATAAATAAATTAAATTTTTAAAAAGGAAATCCCTCCCCTTCTTGCCAGAGTAGGTTTCTACTACTTTTAGTCAACATTCCTCATAAAGATAGTTTAAAGAGTTTACTTCCTAGGCAAAAGAAAGTTTTCATATGTGGAGTTATTTTATGCTTAGCATTTACTTCTTTTTTTAATATTTATTTATTTGCTTCCTTTTTGTTTCCCTTGGCTTTCTATTGTTGTAGTTATTATTGTTGTTGTTATTGATGTCATCATTGTTAGATAGGACAAAGAGAAATGGAGAGAGGAGGGGAAGACAGAGTGGGGGAGAGAGAGACAGACACCTACAGACCTGCTTCACTGCTTGTGAAGCAACTCCCCTGCAGGCAGGGAGCCGGTGGCTTGAACTGGGATCTTTAAGCTGGTCCTTGCTGCTTTGTGCCATGTACGCTTAACCAGCTGTGCTATCGCCCAACTCCCATTTTCATTTCTTTAAAAAAAAAAAAAATCTTTATTTATTTACTGGATAGAGACAACCAGAAATCAAGAAGGGGGACATAGAGAGGGAGAGAGACAGAGAGACACCTGCAGCCCTGCTTCACCACTCGCAAAGCTTTCCCTCTGCAGGTGGGGACTGGGGGCTCAAACCTAGGTCTTTGTGCACTGTAACATGTGCACTCAACTAGGTGTGCCACCACCTGGCCCTATGTTTATTTCTTCTATAGCAATTTAAATAGATTTTGTCCAGAACTGATATTCAGCATAGCTCTGTCATCTGGCAAGAATATTTACTCACCATTTATTACAACCAACATATTTTAATTCTACTTAGGCTTATATCTATTTTGTTTAGATAAGAAATAACAAAGCAATACAATCTACTGAAAACAGATCACTGTAAAATTACTGTAATAATTGGGTCTACACATAAGATTAAGGTTGTAGGCCATGTTATACACTATCACATTTATTCCTGAATGTATTTATTCTGACTCTCCCATCTTCAAGTAGTTTAATAACTTAAAGATAGATAAGGTTTTAAAGAAGAGAAATGAGTATATATTTATAAGGCAAAATATAATAAGTACTAGAAGATTTAAAATATGTGGAGCAAAGAGTGGAGAGAAATTCTAGCTGGGAGACTAGATCTTCTCTTAGGGAAGAAGCAGTAGTACATTGAGTCTCAAATAATGAAGAGATTTTGTTTTGAAGATCAAACAATAATTACACAGAATTTTTTTAAATACAGGGTAAGCTCACCAAAAAGCATGTGGGCCAACCTAGATTTCTGCTTCTAGATCAGTGCTTTTCAAATTTGTGCCAACAAGTCACCCATGAGTCCTATTTTAAAATGCAAATTCGGACTCACTGGATCTACAATAGGTTCTCACACAGCATTTCTAAGTCTTTCAGGTGATCCATAGATTTATAGAACACACTTTGAGTAATAAGGCTCAGGAAAAGAAAGAAAGGTGAGCAAGGGGGCAGGGGTAAGTAGCATAATGGCTATGCAAAGAGACTCTCATGCCTGAGGCTCCTAAGTCCCAAGTTCAATCCTCTGTACCACCATAAACCAGAGCTAAGCAGTGCTCTGGTAAAAAAAAAAAAAAAAGGTGAGCAAGGATGACAGAAACCCAGGATACAAGCTGATCACTGAAAACCTTGACAGTCAAAATGTGATGATCAGTGCTGTGTGCCCTGGAAACATCAGTTTGCTGAAAACACACAGGACCAACAAGAGACAAAAGGCTAGAAGAATGAAGACATATGATCCTATTTTAATGGTCCTTAGAGCTAACCATATAACTACTCTGTAGGAGTGGGAATATAAAGAAGGCACTAATTCCAAAGGGGGGGGGGGAGAAGAAGAAGAAGAAGATAAAGCCAAAGGTAACTTTTCAGATAAATGTAAGCAAAACACAGAGAATGACTCTAAGAAATAAACAGAAGATAACAAACACTCCTAGGTGCTAGATACGTAAGGAATTGTCACATCATTAGCAAAGAATTAAATGGAAATACTAACAAGTATGAGGAGAGAAATATACCAGAGACTGGTGGAATAGTTCCCTTTGGGAACTGAGTTGAGGGGATGAGTAAGACCATGTAGTTACAACTTTCCACTACTCTTACAGTTAAATTTAGTAAATTAAAAATCCCCTTTGTAATAGACTTTTATTAATGGGATGGCTCAAGGGTTATAACCACTGTCCTCTGGGAGTTACTCATACAATTCATGACAGAGCATTTTTAGTGACAATTCATGGGCATGCTAAGAAACTCCTTTCATTTTTGAACCTTCAGTTAAGAAAACAGAATCTGGTGGTGGGAATCATGTGGACTTGTATCCCTCCTATCCTACGGTTTTGTTAATGTCTCCTTTTATAAATACATAAATTAATTAAGAAAAAAAAAAAAGAAACCTCCCTTAAACTGACCTAAAACCTGTCCACACATTATTTTTGACCTAGTGATTCTAGCTTTGTACTTAAAAGTCTATAAACATTCAGCTAGCCTTGATCATAATGACAGGAAGAGTCTGTTAAAAAGTTTGTTAGAGGAACTAACCATGTGTTTTCCCATCTAGATTACTTTTCACTCTTCCTCAGTCTTTCTTCACAGGCCATAATTGCTGGAGTGTATCATCAGTAAAACTCCTTTGTTTCTTCTCCTTGAATATATAAAAAGTTTGTTAAAAGTTTGTTACAGGAACTAACCACGTGTTTTCCAACCTAGATCACTTTTCGCTCTTCCTCAGCCTTTTTCCACAGGCCACAATTGCCAGAGTGTATCATCAGTAAAATTCCTTTGTTTATTCTCCTTGAGGAAGGCAAATGTGTGACAAAATTGCTACTACTGCAGCCCTGTCCACTTTCCATGACGATGGAAGACAGTGCTGACAGATCCAAACCCACTTTTGGCTAAAATGAATAAAGCTCAGTCCCTACGGAAGCAGAGTATGTGAAAGAATAAAATTACAAAGAGCTAATAAACTATTAGGTTCCCATTAAAATATAGAGGGTGGTAGAAAGAAAAATGCTTGGGGCAGTAGAGGTGCACCTAGTTGAGTACACACATATGTATGTATGCTCAAGGACCCGGATCCAAGTTCCTAGTCCCCACCTATAACGGGACAAGCTTCCAAATGATAGCACAGTGCTGCAGGTATCTCTCTCCCTTTCTATCTCCCCCCCCCCCGCCTCTCAATTTCTCTATCTATATCCAACATAAATAATGTAATATATTTTTTAAAAACACTAAAATGTATAAAATAAAGAGTATAGAACCAAATTTCAGAAGTGCATGGACAGTTCAGGTTAACTACAATATATATTTTAGATTTACATTTATATTTAACCATAACATATGTCATATATAGTCTATATGACCTTAAAGGCAGGGTATTTGTTTAGACTCAATGTCTTTTGTACATACAGATCTTTCAGATGTTAAAAAAACTACCTAGAGTAATATCAAAGTCTTGACAAGCCTTTTCTGAAATTTCCTTATTATTTTAATTCTATTGTTGGCGATATATTCACAAAGAGATTTTGAAAATTTCTCATCTTATCTCTACTTATACGTATGACACTCACTTCCTTTGAGAAGAAAATAAAAGAATACATAAAAGATGGTTATAACTACAGCGAATACAGTTTTGAGTAAGATAAGCATACAAAGCACTAGATCCACCTTAGTTACTTGTTTTATTATTTTTATCACAATCTTTTATTCCTATTCTGTATTTATTTTTTAATCTGATAGGACAGATATTAAGAGGAAAGGGGAAATACATAGAGAGTTTGTGAAGCTTTTCCCCTGCAGGTGAGGACCAGGAGCTTGAACTTGGGTCCACTGCATTGTTATTTGTGTACTCAGCCAAATGCACCACCATCCAGCCCTTATTCTTTTTTAGAGGCTATTTTCCCCTTTTGTTGCCCTTGCTTTTTATCGTTGTTGTGGTTATTATTGTTGTTGTTATTGATGTCGTGGTTGTTGGATAAGACAGAGAGAAATGGAGAGAGGAGGGGAAGACAGAGAGAGGGAGAGAAAGATAGACACCTGCAGACGTGCTTCACCGCCTATGAAGCAACCCCCCTGCAGGTGGGGAGCCGGGGACTCGAACCAGGATCCTTAGGCTGGTCCTTGCGCTTTGCGCCACCTGCACTTAACCCGCTGAGCTACCGCCTGACCCCTCTTTTTATAACAAAAAAACCCCTCCAAAATGATGTTTTATTAAGGCAGGATCAGAATATATTATATATATATGTCAGGGAAGGGTTAATACATGACCTGCCTGCTATAATTCTGTATTTCAATTTTCAGTTAGACGACAGAGAACACACACACACACACACACAAAGTATGTGTATTCATACGTGCTTGCATGCCATATATACCTACTAAATATGTTTAATGCACAAATATTAACCGTAGATATGCATACTATTATTACATGCGTGACGAATGCATGTACAATCCTACAGTCACTAGTTTTATCCCCAAAACTAGTTATGCCAGAGTGCAGTTTTGGTTCTCTCTCTTTCAGTTGGTTCTCATTAATTCAGTCGAGATCATCAAGGTAAAAAAAATTTTTCATTTAATTATATTTTTTAAAAAATTATTTTTTATTGTGTGTACATGAGAGAGAGAGAGAGGAGGGGAGAGAGAGACAAAGAATTTTAGATAAGATAGAGAGGGAGAGGGAGTCGGGCGGTAGCGCAGCGGGTTAAGCGCATGTGGTGCAAAGCACAAGGACAGGCCCCCGGCTCCCCACCGACAGGGGAGTCCCTTCACAGGTGATGAAGCAGGTCTGCAGGTGTCTATCTTTCTCTCCTCCTCTCTGTCTTCCCCTCCTCTCTCCATTTCTCTCTGTCCTATCTAACAATGACGACATCAATAACAACAACAATAACTACAACAACAATAAAAAAACAACAAGGGCAACAAAAGGGAAAATAAATAAATAGAATTTAAAAAATTTTTTAAAAAAAGGGAAAGAAAGCAAAGAAAGACAAAGCATCACCAGCACATGCTTTGCTGAATCTGGGAACCTCAAGCATGTATGTTTAATGCTATAATAAAGCCATCTCCCCAGAGTCATTAAGTTTATTTCTTGGGTAACTATAACCCAAACTAATAATAAAATATTGATTATACCTGTCCAATTTCAGCTGGTACTCACTAGCCACAGGTAAATATTTACATTCAAATGTAAGTTAATTAGAATTTAGTTCCTCAGATATAATATTCACATATCAAGTGATCAAATCCAAAGCTGGTTACCTGAGGTAAGCAAATGTAGAACTAGTCCTTCCAGGGCAGGGTGGTAACATACTCAGCTAAGCACTCATCTTATTATGCACAAGGACCCAGGTTCAAGCCTCCAGTACCCACCTATAGGAGGCAAGCTACACAAGTAGTGATGCAGTGCTACAAGTGTTTCTTTTTCTCTTTCTTTATCTCCCTCCTCTCAATTTCTGCTCTAGCAAATGTAAGAAAAACAGAAAATTCAAAAAAATATATATTTTTAAAGGAACAAGCCCTTCCTTGCACTTCTTTTTTTTTTTAATATTTATTTTATTTATTTATTCCCTTTTGTTGCCTTTGTAGTTTTATTGTTGTAGTTATTATTGATGTTGTCGTTGTTGCATAAGACAGAGAGAAATGGAGAGAGGAGGGGAAGACAGAGAGGAGGAGAGAAAGACAGACACCTGCAGACCTGCTTCACCACCTGTGAAGCGACTCCCCTGCAGGTGGGGAGCCGGGGTTCGAACCGGGATCCTTATGCCGCCTTGCACTTCTTTCACACAGCAGAATCCTATGGTGGCTGTGTACAGCAGACCAACACTCCAGAGCATCTAACTATGAATTAAGCACTATTTATAAACTCTTCATAAGTAATTTTTGTTCTCCTGCTTATTATTTACCTTCATTTTATGGATGGAAAGCCTGAGTGAGGCACTGGGGGTTTACCTAATCTGCCCAAAGAAATAAAGCTATGGAGTCAGGATTTCAAATATAGACATCATAGTCTCTAACAACTAAATAAGTACTGGCTATATTTTAATTTATTAAGACTAATGGCGGGAGTCGGGCAGTAGGGCAGCAGGTTAAGCTCACGTGGCGCAGAGCGTAAGGACCAGCAGAAGGATGCTGGTTCGAACCTCCTCCGGCTTCCCACCTTCAGAGGAGTCGCTTCACAAGCGGTGAAGCAGGTCTGCAGGTGTCTATCTTTCTCTCCCCCTCTCTGTCTTCCCCTCCTCTCTCCATTTCTCTCTGTCCTATCCAACAACCACGACATCAATAACAACAACAATAATAACCACAACAACGATAAAAAGACAAGGAAAACAAAAGGGAAAATAAATAAATAAAAATTTTTTAAAAAAGAAAGTCCATAGGAAAAAAAATAAAAATAAAAAAGGACTAATAGCACTTTCTTTGATGCTATGCATTTATCCAAGTTAAACTACAGCATCTTCTGAACCTGGTAGTCTAGTTTATCAAAATTAGTAATGACTGTGCCATATAGCTTATTTAGATGTCATAGTTTTTTTATCCCAAAAGTTAGTAAGATAAAATTACTTTATTATTTTTATATTTTATTAGATTCAGAAGTCTACTTAGTCAAGAATTCAGACAAAATAGTAAAAATGCCTCAGCTACAATTCAAGGGCTAAAAGTATTTCAATGCCTGGCTCTGAATTCAGTTACAGGTTCCCTCTGCTATCTGGAAGTGGAGTGTTTCTGCTTTATATGATTTAGTAAACTATTTGGAGGGTCTGTGAATGTTAATTATCATTAATTTATATGGGTAAACTTTTTAACATTCCAGAAAAATATCTTTAAAAAATCATTCCAAAGAGGAAAATTCTATCAGTACTTTCAGATTGCTGGAAAGCCTATGTCTTCTTCCCTCAGAAGCCAGTTACTTGGTTCTGAATGAGACCAGGGCCTCTGCCTGGGTCAGCTGACTAGAATATTTAGATATGATTAATTTTATTTATTTATTTATCTACTTATTTTTAGCAGGGCACTACTCAGAGAGTATTGAACCTGGGACTATGGAGCCTCACACATTGAGTGTCTGTATAACCATCAGGCTCTCTCTCCCAACCAAGAACATTTATATATGGTCTCCCAAGAAATTTTGGAACAACGTGGAAGTTGTAGCAATTATTTTTTATTTATTTATTTTTTTAATGATAAGAGAACCTAAGCTTTACATTGACTCATGGGAATCGAATTCAGGACCTCATACTTAAAAGTCTAGCACTTTAGCCACTATGCCGAATCTGGAGCCACTTTAGGTGTCTTACATGGTTGCCCCAAAATGTATAGTCTCCCAATGACCAAAGTGGAGGCACTGAAAGTTACACAGCATCATCCCCTATTGATCAAAGCAGTCAGCATCTCACCCAGATTTAAGGAGAGATATGCAGCTCTCTTATGATGAGAAAGTGGCAGGTCACATGCTGAAATGGGAGGGCAGTGATGAGGCTATCTTTATCCAAAGCTCTTCTCCACACTGCTGTACTACGTACTGTGCTCACTGGTGTTGACCTCCAGCCCTAGCTCTCATCCAACCTATTGCGTTCTTGCAGGTGACCCCTACCTATAGCAGCATAAAAGCTTGTGATATTTCAGAAAAGACCACAAGCAGGATATCCAAGAACGGGAGGAGAAAATCTTAGGAAAAGCACTCCTCATTTCTTCCCTGATCTGGTACCCTATTTTTGGCAATGCCACATTTCCAGGTACATCTCTTTGTAAACACGGCTAATGAGGAAGAGGGCCGCTTCCACAGCTCCAGTTCTCACTGGGTTCTACTTTTCTCTCCCCTTTCGGAAAGGATGAACTACTGGAATTTTAATACTGCAAGTCTCTAGATGCCTAAGTACACCTCGTTTCTGAACCCTGACTCAAATTCTTTAAATATATATTTCATTAAACTCATTCTGCCAGTTGGGAGATGGTAAAATGATAGAGCAAAGAACTTAGAAGAGTAATGGGCTGGGCGGTGGCACATGCAGTTAAGTGCACATAGTATTATGTGCAAGGACTCGGGTTAGAACCTCCACCCCTACCCTGGTAGAGTGGAGACATTTCACAAATGGTGACGCATGTCTGCAGGTGTCTATCTTTCTCTCTCTTTTATCTCCCCCTCCCCTCTCAATATTTCTGTCCAATCAAATAAAATAGGGGGAAAAAGGGGGGGATGGCCAGGAGAGTGGTGGATTCAACAGTCCTGATAGCAATTAAAAAAGAAAAAAAAAGACAAGTATAGAGTCACAACTTTGATCCCTAGCACTATATATGCCAGAATTACACTTGGTTTCTTTCATTAATAAATAAATATATTGGGAGTCAGGCAGTAGCATAGCAAGTTAAGTGTACGTAGCGCGAAGTAGCGCGAAGCTCAAGGACCAGCGGAAGAATACCGGTTCCAGGCCCGGGTTCCCCGTGGGGAGCCACTTCACAGGCGGCTAAGAAGGTCTGCAGGTGTCTTTATCTCCCCCTCTCTGTCTTCCGCTCCTCTTTCCATTTCTCTCTGTTCCTATCCAACGACAGCAACAACAACAATAATAATAATAACCACAACAATGATAAAAAAAACAAGGGCAACAAAAGGGGAAAAAAAATGGTCTCCAGGAGCAGTGGATTTGTGGTGCAGGCATCGAGCCCCAGCAATAACCCTAGAGGCAAAAATAAAATAAAATAAAATTTTATATATATATAATAAATAAGTATATTTTTAAAACCTTCTTCATTTAAATCACAGAAAAACTATCATATTCTCTCTCTAGCCTATGAGTAACACAGGTATACACGATGAACTAAAAAGAGAATGTTCAGAGAAAAAAAATGTGATAGTCATCAGACTTCCAATGTCTTCTAAATATCTGATAGAACTGCTGAACAGTACAGTTAAGTCCCTTTATGATTATGATGAATGTCTGGGTTGACAGAGATTTGATAGATATTGGATGTCTCAACAAGTACATCCAATTAGTCCCTTAAAATTAACCTTATACACAAAAATATCAGTAATAATTTCACATTTTTCATTCAGAGAACAAGCTCATTTTCATATTTTTGATTTACCATCTATACAATCTTAGTTTTTATCATTCTTTAAAAAAAACCAAAATTACCTCTTTGTAAAATGTCCATAAACAGTGTATTAAATGGTTTTACAGTTTTGATAGTTTTGCTGGAGATTAAAATTTAAAGTCTACTTGTGTATACCTTTCAGAACTTCCTCTGGACCAGTTATTTAAAAAAAAAAAAAATGATTTCTAGGTCTTGCATACCGCACCTGCATTCTATGAATTCTCAAAGATGAGTAGTGGTGGTGATGATAATAATTACATTTGCTAATTTATTGATTACCTGAGATGGTCTATATCTTGCTTCCTGAATATCTTTTTAAATGGCCAAAAATAAGAGTTACCACTTATTGAATACTAAATAAGCACATCAGTGTTTGTGAGCTACTTACCCATCTGTATTACAACTACTATTTCCTCTACAAATCACAGAATTTAATAAAAAATAACAGGAAGAGGAATTAAAAAAAACAAAATAAAGGGAATTCAAAAGAATAAAGGGAATTTATTGCATATAATATAGTTCCCCTCAAACGAAGAAAATACTAAAAGGTAATAAAAGTACACAAAGTAACTATTGATACCACTCAGCATAGGCAGCAGTAAAGTTCTATAGTAGAGAAAGTAGGTCAAACAGAATATTTAAACTTACTTGTCTAACAGTGGTTAACTGCTAAAGTTTTCAACTTACAAAAACAAAAACAAACAGCTAAATATATTTTTAAAAAATCTTTTTAGGTTCAATCATCGTATACTTTTACATTAATGGGTGTGTCCAGTTTCTATAACTGATTCTTAACTTAGTTTCTAAGTCCCCAACATGTTTACAGCACTAATCAAACTGGGTTGATTCACAATCTTCTGTACTAAAATTTATATCTTTTAAAAAGAATACATTATTAAAAATGTAAAAGTATGTGGATAGTGAACTTTTATTTAGAAAATAAATCTCAACAAATGATCAGAACCATGAATATTTAGATTCCTTTCTTCTGAAATAGCTTTAAGCAATTCACCAGAAATGCTTATGTAGAACTGCTCCTACCTGCAATCTGTCATTTCTTTTCCACTTGAATTTTAACTCCCACTAACTCCCAACACTTACAGAGGCCTAAGTAAATGAAATACTTTGAAGTCCATAAGTCATTAGCTTCACCTTAGATCTCTGGCAATTATTAAAACTGATTCTAGAATCTCAGGGATGAGAAATTACCTAACAAGTCTAATAACAACCAAAGAAGATTCTAACACTCAACTGTCACTCCCATCAATAGCCCTCTTCCTCTCTCCACGATAAAAGTTTCACAATGCAATCATATGATATTCACAAAGTAGCAGTATCTTAGGAGAGAATATAAAGAATTGCCTGATTGTCCCAGACTAAACATAAAGAATGTTTTAAGTACAAAATGTCAGTAGTAATTGCTTTTTACAAGCAAATCCACTGTTTTACCATTTGAATACATAGAAAGACCAAATAACTTTTAACAAATGCACACAACTGGAACTTTAAATATCCAGAGTACAGCTGTGTCTACTACTGCTTCACTTAATGCAAAAAGAAAAAGGGGGAGAGGGTACATTTTGCATATTCCTCTTTGGGATCATAGTGTGCCTGTTCACTTCATAACTTCAGTTTACTCTTCCAGAATAAAGCACAAATTATGTATGTAATTTTAACCTATTATCTCAAAGAAACATTAATCTACTTCGTAGCTTTCTTAGTAATTAATATAAGGTTCTTATCTCCAGTCTTCTAACAACAGCAATGTGAGAAACTGGAATGATAATCAACTGCCCCTCATGAAAGGTATTCCTCTTTTCCAAAACCTTTTAGGAAAAATTACAATCACCAATTTACAATGCACCACAGTTTAAGCGCACCACGAACAAGTCAATTTCCCGCCAACTATAATAACAAATTATGAGGGGCTTTTTGGTCCTAGCCGTTCTTGGGGAAGAAAAAAAAAAAAATGAAAGTGGCTGACACTGGGTTGGAATGGCAGTATATTATCAGAAAATCCCTCAGCTCTGCTGCAGGAGCCCTGTTGGACACAGGAACCATTTTCTCCTAAAGGGAATTCTCTTGCACCGATATCCACTAGACGTGAGAGTCATTTCGAGTCTCAAATCTCACCCAAGTCTCAAATGCACAGCCAGTGACAACATGACAGGAGTTCGGGGCTGGCTACTCCCAAAAAGAGGCCAGGGAAGACGGTACTTTTCTCAGGACTACAGCCTCCAAGATTTCGGACAGTATCTACAGATGTCAGCGTTAAAGACGGAGCAAAAAGAAAACACACATAGATATGCACACGCACACAACTTTGCAAATTAAGCCAAGCCAACGATCTGTGAAGTCGAAGGTCGAAGTACAGAGAAGGGAGTGCCTGCGCTTCGAGGCCCACCGAGACTCAGCCCCGGATGCGGCGACGTACCGGGTGAGGTCGGCCCGCGACAGCGCACCGCACCCACCTCCAGCTTGGAGCCTGCGCCCGGCTGAGCGAGCGCGCTGGACGGCTGCCGCGCACCGCTGCCAACTCCGGGAGTTGACTTGGAACTTTCCCGGGACGAGCCGCCAGCGCCCTCACCTTACTGAACACCTCCAGGTCATCCTCGTCCTCGTCCAGATCCAGCACTTCAGCCGGCAGTAGCACAGAGGAGCCGCTGCTGCCCGGGTGGGAGACACCGGCCCCCAGGTTCTCGCCGCCGGCGCCCCCAGCCGGGAGCCCCGAGGAGCGCGGCTGAGCTGCAGGGCGCTCGCCCTCCATCCCAACAGTGCGCGCCCGGCCCACCGCCGCCGACAGCCGGCTTCCCCTGCGCCAGCCCATTGGCTCCCGCGCACCCAGCGCCTCCCCGGCCAGCCCCGCTCCCAACCCCCTGGCCTCTGCGCAGACGCGGAACTGCAGGGCGAGCGCGGCGCCTGGCTGGTTCCCACCTGGCCTGGGGCCTGCTGCAGACGTGGGTTTGTTGCCCTGGGACTCCGGGTGTGGTGTAGAGAGACATACTGCCCCTAGAGGAAAATCTGGGTCTCCGAGGTAGGAGGACATCGTCCTCGCACTGATCTGGCTTAAAAGCTGCCAAGGTGTTTCTGCCAAGGGAACCCTTCCAACTTCAGAAGATCCACAGTCTGGACTGGAAGGCATCTCACCCGGATGGGGGGCGGGGGACGAGAGTCAATACTATAGTTTCTGTATTTTAGTGATTCTCTTCCTTCTTAGCTGTGGTTTTCCAGTCTGTCTTCTAAGACTAATGCAAAAATAAAAGACATGAAAAGCTCCTCTGTTTTGTAATTGATTTTTGACGCAGTGGCAGGACTCTGTGGTCATTTCACTGTCAAGCAAGGGAAGCTGGATCTAAATATGACATTCAACCACTTTGAAATGCACCTTTACTCCCAAAAGTCTTCTTAAAGCGATTGAACAACTATGTTACTAAGAACTGAGGACAACAAGCAGGACTGGGTAGTGTTACCAAGTAATAGCCTTCAATCTTTGCGCTGCCAATGCGAATCTATAATTACTTAGTTGCCCATTAATTGTTATTTTAGAGATGGAGAATAAAATCAAATTCTAAAAAGAATGGAAAGTTGGGGGCAGGAGTAGATAATACAATGGTTAAGTAAAGAGACTCTCATGCCTGAGGCTCCAAAGTCCCAGCTTCAACTCCCAGCACCACCATAAACCAAAGCTGATCAGTGCTCTGGCAAAACAAAAAAAAAAAAAAGGAAAGTCGGATGCAAATTGGCATTCCAATATTTACATTATGTTTTATTCTTTCAACTCTAACTGTTTTCTGTCATCACCCATAGCAACAATGTCTAAGACCTTTGCACTTAACTAGAGAGGAATCTAAGGAAGACTAGATTTTTAAAACCTCTCCTGAAAAAATATTTAGGTTAGTGTTTAAAATTATTAATTCAAATGGGGTCTAGTTTACTAGAAAGATATCTCACTGGGTAGGGTGACTGCCTTGCCAAGCAGGTCTTCCCAGCATGGGATGTACTTTGTCATGATAGAAGGTTCCTGTGCTGTAATTAATCTTCCATATCTCCACTTCTCTCCCTCTCCCTCTCTCTCTCTCTCTCTCTTTCTCTCTCTCTTTCTCCACCCTCCCCCCTCCATAAATATTTTTTTTAAGGAAGAGTGGTCTTGGATGTGGCACAGTGGATAAAACATTGTACTCTCAAGCATGAGAGTTCAATCCTCAGTAGCACATGTGCTCGAGTGATGCTCTGGTTCTTTTTCTCCCTCCTTTTATCTCTCACCAATACATTAATTCTTTAAAAATTAAAATAAATAAATAGATAAAATGAACAAAGAAAGCTCATCTTGAACCTAGCAGCGTATTAGAATTCATTCCTATAATGACCTAACTTTGTATCTTCAATACTTTCACCTCCCACTCCTCCTCATGAATACAGTTCACCCATGCCTAAAGCACCTGAGAATATAATCTCTACCTTCACAAAGAAAGAAATTCAAACCTGAACATTAGTAGAATAGCTCTAAATCTAGTCCTCTGTTAGTTCCTCTGTAGTCCTATTGATATTTCCCAACTATTAATTACTAACCTGTTCGCTCAAAGGCATGGAAAATCCTCAGTTGCCACATAGTAACACAACCATTATGGCAACCTAATATATGAGGCTGTGTAACAAGCACTGGTAGAACAGTAAGATTGGCACCTACAGCACAAGACTCTTCACAAATTTATTATTTGATCATGACAAATTATCAGATGGGGCTTTTTGAAAAGTATTGCTATGAACTACAAATATGTTTATATCCTGGGACTTTGTAAGAGGTTTATTCATATACATTTTCCAAAAACAGCTCTTTTTAATTATTTATTTATTTATTTAAAGATGAAACTGAGAGGGAAGGAGGAGATAATAGGCTTAGTTTTACTTGGAATGGGCTTTTGGTGCTTTCTCTGTAATAACGGAGCTGGGTTGTAACTGATTTTCTTTACCAATTAGCATGGTGCTCACTGAAGAGTCTAGAAGAATAGTGGAGATGAGGAGCAGCGGAAGGACAGTAGAAAGTCTAGAAGGACAGTTTGTGATGATGACTCTTGTTTTGCTTTTTAATTTGAGATAAGCCTACTTTTATTAATGCAGTATAATACTTTTCTAATTTATCACCTTTCACAATAAGATTCTTTTATTTATTGACTTATTTTCTTTTTCTCTCTCTAAGCCCTGATGGAATTCAGGATGAAATCATAGTCACATTGCAACTTGGTGGCTGAACGTTGATAAGATATAAAGCAGGACAAAATATTTAATAAACAGGAACCAGAATGTAGGAATAGGGCAGAGGGGAATAAGAATTTTAGGATGGAGGAAGATAAGAAGTCTATTTTAGATATGCTTCTAGGGGGACATGACTATAGTATTTTTTTCTGGAGCATGATAGCTAACATGCAGGTGGATTAAAATAATGTCTGGGAAGATGGTGTCAAAGTTGAGAATAGAACTATGAAGAAGGATGAGGGTAGAGAGTTGCTCAGAAACTCAAAGATCTATACATGCAATTAACTGTTCACTATAATGATCTAACGATCTAATCTAGAGCCCATATCTATTCATAATTAGCACAAGAGCCTGTACAATATCTGAGTGTTTGTCAGACTGAGCTCACAGTCCATGGTCACAGCTAGGAACATTCTAGGTTGCACTCATTTCAGGACCAGTCTTCCTTGAGTGGCAGAGTAGGATGACTCAGCCTTATTTCAGAGAGTGGAGCAGGCCCTCAGAAAGTGAGGATATAGTCCTGAAGAAGTCCAAAAGAGGGCTTATAATGATGTCCCTAATGGAAGTGACCAGTCATGGTGGAGAGAAGGATCTGTTAGAGGTCTAGGTCCATTGAATCTTTGTGGATATCCAAGGATTCTATGACGAGAGCTAGGGAGATGATGGCATAGATGGCAGTGACCAGAAAGGCAATCATTAAGTAAGCCAGTCTCTTGCCCTTTTCCAGCTTTTGTATTCTATTCTATTTGAACATGGGTTCAAACCCCTGGTCCCCACCTGCAGGGGGAAAGCTTTGTGAGTGGTGAAGCAGTGTTGCAGTGACTCTCTCTTTCTCTCTCTGCCTATCACTCCCTCCCCTCTTTATTTCTGGCTGTCTCTTAAGATTTAAACAAATGTATGGTGCCTTCTTTAGGCCTTCCTACTAGATTGCTGAGTTAAGTAGTTCTAAATTAATTAAGCACTTGTATTTTGAGGTATATATTGCTCCTACCTTATGGATATGTATATACATGTACCCAGTCCCCTAGGCCCTTACCTATATCTAGGATCTGTAACTTTACTAAAGAAAACATGGGGTTGAGGGGGACAGGGGGCAGTAGTGTACCTGATTAAGCACAAATAGTAAGAAGCAAAAGGATTGGGGTTGGGCAGTAGCACAGCAGGTTAAGCACATGTGGTGCAAAGCACAAGGACAGGCATAAGGATTCCGGTTCAAGCCCCTGGCTTCCCACCTACAGAGGAGTCGCTTCACAGGCGGTAAAGCAGGTCTGCAGGTGTCTGTATTTCCCCCTCTCTGTCTTCCCCTCCTTTCTCCATATCCAACAACAATGACATCAGTAACAACAGCAATAATAACTACAACAATAAAACAAGGGCAACAAAAGGGAAAATAAATAAATAAATAAATATTTAAAAAGGTAGAAGAAGAATAAGCGAAAGGATCCACGCAAGGATCCAGGTTCAAACCCTCTCTCCCCAAACAAAGCGGAACTGCAGGTGTCCCTGTCTTCTTCCCCTCCTCTCTCAATTTCTCTCTGCCTTATCCAGTAAAATGGGGAAAATGGTCACCAGGAGCAGAGGACTCATAGTGCTGACACTGAGCCCCAGTGATAACACTGGAGGAAGGAAGAAGGAAATAAAGAAAGGAAGGAAGAAGGAAAAGGAAAGGACCAGCAGATCATAGTTCTAAGGTGTATCCTGTGGAGAATTTTTTTTTCCCCCTCATTAGTTCAGTCCCTCTATAGTCTCTCTACTGGAAAGTTCCTATAGGGCATAGGCTTTTCCCCCGTAGATATTATTATTATTATCATTGATTTAATAATGATAGACAAAATAGTAGGATAAGAGGGGTACAATTACATACAATTCCCACCACCAGAGTCCCATATCCCATCCTATCCATTAGAAGTTACCCTATTCTTTATCCCTCTGGGAGTATGGACCAGAATTCTTTATACTTTATTCTGGGGTACAGAAAGTAGAAGGTCTGCCTTCTGTAACTGCTACTCCACTGAACATGGACATTGGCAAGTCAAACCATAAGCCCAGCCTATTTCTTTTTCTGATGGGATAGGGCTTTGGAGAGGTGAGGTTCTAGAACACATTGGTGAGGTCATCTGCCCAGGGAAGTCAGGTTGGTTTCATGGTAGCATCTGCAACTTGGTGGCTGAAAGCAGTAAGATATAAAGCAGGACAAATTGTTTAATAATCAGGAACCTAAAGGTAAGAACAGGGCAGATGGAACTAAGGGGTTTTGTGTGGGAAGAAGCTAGGAAGTCTATTTTAAGCATATTCCAAGGGGCCCCTGATTTAACTAATTTTTGTTTGATCCCAAGTAACTAACATGCAGGTAGGCTGAAAGTATTGTCTGGGAAGATGGTGTCAGAATTGAGAATAGGACTAGAAAGCTATATCAGGGCACAAAGTAGCCCCCAAATATTAAGAAAGTGTATAAACACTATTGACTCTAACTGCCATCAATCTAACCTAGGGCCCATTATCTTCACATTTAGCGAGGGCAGAGATTTTTACAGTATTTGATATGCTTACATTGTTAGTGCAACTGTGGTGGCACTAGAAAGTCTAGAAAAGCCAGATGCAATAGGCCTGTCCTCTGTCCTGCAGTCAAAGCATGGACATATATCACAAATACTGGAGGTCAGTCATCCACAGGTCTTTGTATTACAGAGTCTGATTTCAAATAGAGATATTATTAAAGTTATAATGGAAACAACAAAGAATCATAACTGTAATCCCATACTAAAGCAATTTGGTTTGGATTGTCACATAAAGACATGACTTTATGTCTTTTATTTAGAGGTAAAGTATTAGAAACATCCTAGAAAATCAAAGTAGGACTATAATCTCTTTAGATGTCAGAGATAAGAAAAGGGTTTATGAGTGGTGGGAAGATTTGTTTTTCATAAGTTTTATTTTATTTTTTATTAATGAGAAACATAGGAAGAGAGAGAAAGAACCAGACATCACTCTGGTACATGTGCTGCCAGGGATTGAACTCAGGACCTCATGCTTGAGTGTCCAATACTTTATCCATTGTGCCACCTCACAGACCACAAAATTTTTTTTATTATATTTATTTATTTATTAGACAGAGACATCCAGAAATCAAGAGGGGAGAGGGTGGGAGAGAGAAAGAGAGACACTTGCAGCCCTGCTTCACCACTAAGTAAAGCTGTCCCCTGCAGGTGGGGACTGGGGACTCGAACCTGGGTTCTTGCACATTGTAACATGTGTGCTCAGCCAGGTGCACCACCACCCAGCCCCTGTTTTTCGTAAGTAATAGAACTGATATAACATTCATTTAGATGTGAATGCACTGGTAACCACTCTACTCAGTATCTCGCTCTCTTTTAATATATATATATATATATATATATATATATCTTCAGTTTTCAAATTAATACATGTACTGAAGTATATACATAACAGTCTGTAAAACACTTTTTATTTTTTAAAGTTTTTTTATTATTTATTTACTTATTTATTCCTTTTTGTTGCCCTTGTTGTTTTATTGTTGTAGTTATTGTTGTTGTTATTGATGTCATCATTGTTAGATAGGACAGAGAAAAATGGAGAGAGGAGGGGAAGTCCAAGAGGGGAAAGAAAGATAGACACCTGCAGACCTGCTTCACTGCCTGTGAAGCAACTCCCTGCAGGTGGGGAGCTGGGGGCTCGAACCAGGATTCTCACGCCGGTCCTTGCACTTTGGCAACCTGCGCTTAACCTGCTGCGCTATCACCCGGCTCCCAATACTTTTTATTAAAAGGTTTATTCCATAAGAAAGGGAGAGAAACCATAGCATCACTCTGGCATGTATGATCTGAAGATTGAACTCAGCATCTCAGGCCAATTATTCCAGTAATGGACAGCTGAAATTTTCTTTCTTTGTTTACCTTATTAGTGATTTATAATGATTGACAAGATTGTGGTATAAGAGTACAATTCTACTCCATTCCCACCACCAGAATTCCATATCCTCTCACCTTCATTGCAAGTTTCCCTATTCTTTATCCTTCTGTGAATATGAGCCAAAGATCTCTATGGGGTGCAGAAGGTGGGAGGTCTGGCTTCTGCAACTGCTTTTCTGCTGGACATGGGCATTGACAGGTAGATCCGTACCTCCAACCTGTTTCTATCTTTCTTTTCCAAGTGGGGTAGGACTCTGGGGAGGCAGGATTCTAGGACACATCGATGAGGTCGTTTGCCCAGGGAAGTCAGGTTGGCATCACAGTAGCATCTTCAACTTGGTGGCTGAAAAGCATTAAGATAAAGCAGAACAATTTGCTTAGCAATCAGGAATCTAAAGGTAAAAGTATAGCATATGAAATTTGGGGTCTTCATTTTGGAAGGAGCTAAGAAGTCTATTTTAGGTATATTCCAAGAGGCCCATAACTTTACTAATTTTTGCCAGAGCCCAACAACTAATGTTCAGGTAGGCTAGGAACATTGTCTGGGAAGATGGTTTCAAAGTTGAAGACAGGATGAGAAAGCTGAATCAGGGAAGAAAGAAGCTCCCAAATATGGGGAATGTATATAAATATTGTTAACTGTAAACCCCATCGATCTTACCTAGGGCCCATGTTTATTCATATTTAGCATAGGAGCCTGTGTAACCTCTACAGCCCTGACAGTCTGAGCTCACATTTCATGGTCATAGCTAGGAACATTCTAGGTTGCACTCATTTCAGGACCAGTCTGTCTCGAGTGGCAGACCCTGCCTCCTGTCAGGGTGACTTCTGCCACTGTTTTATACTGAGGGCAAGGTCCTGTAGAAGCTCACAAGAGATGTTATGATGTCATGCCTGATGGAGATGACCAGTGATGGTGGAGAGAGCAATCTGTTAGAGGTCTAGGCCCGTTATATCTATGGGAATTGCAGGATTCCTTGACTCTGGCCTCAAATGATGGAATGGTCTGGTAGTGATCAAAAGGTCCATCATTAGATCATTAGAGTGTGCCAGTCTCTTGTCCTTATCTTATTTTATATAGTATGGTTGGATTTAGAGTGCTTGAAGGAAGAGAAATAGGGAATTATAAGTAGAAAATATTTGACTAAGTACTTTTTTTTTTTTCCCCTCAGCTCTGGTTTAGAGTGGGACTGACTAGGATGTCTGGACTTTGAACATGAAAATCTTTTTTATTTATTTTTTTAATTGGGGGATTGTTTTACACCCAAAAGTAAATACAATACAAAAGTAAACACAATAGCTTGTACATGATTAACATTTCCCAGTTTTCCACACAATAATACAACTCCCACTGGGTCCACTGCCATCATGTTCCAGGACCTGAATCCTGGATTAAATACTTTATGTTGTCTGATTAAGGTTTTTCTATTTGCTTGCTGCACTTACTGAGTCACTGTAGACTACTGTGCACTTTTACTTTAAGGTACATATTTTCCCCAAGTTTATGGATACGTGTGCACATGTGCCCTATCTCATGGGACCTGGTCTGTATCTAGGTTCTGAAAATATGTTGGGAAGTGCACCACCCAAAATGTAACTAAGGAGTCTTATGAGCTAGGAAAATTCTTAATATTCTCTTTTCCATTTCTTCTTTCCTCCCTCACCCCCCACACCTTTCTCTCTCAGGTATGCACTGCTCAGCTCCAGATTCTGATGGTGCTGGGGATTGAACTTGTGACCTTTGATGCCTCTGGCATGAAACTTTTTTTGCATGACCACTATGTTATCTTCCCAACCCCCTTTTTCAGTTTCTAAGTACTCAGTAATAGGAGACCCTCTCCCCTGGTATCTTTATAAACATGCTAACTAAGAAAAAGTTATACATACCTTTTTCCTCTCTTAGTGTCAGGTGACTACCCATTTCTATCCAGAAGACAGGAAAGTAATCATGTAACCACTATTGCATATCTAGGAAAAAGAAAACAAAACTACTAACTGGGGTAACTAAAAAACCAAAGTGCTCTGCAGAGAACTGATTGGAAGTTGATGAAAACACAGCTTTGTGGGTGCTGGCTAGTTAAACAGTAAAAGTACCAGATCAAAGACTGGAGTATCATTCGAGAAATTCTATTCTACTAAATTCTAAGAAAAAAAGAAAAGTAAGGGGCCAGGCAGTGGCACACCTGATTAAGTGTACACATTGCAGTACACAAGGACTCAGCTTTAAATCCCGAGACCCCATCTGCAGGGGGAAAGCTTCATGAGTGGTGAAGCAGGGTTGTCTCTCTCCCTCTCTGTCTCCCCCATCCCCTCTCAATTTCTGTCTGTCTCTATCCAATAATAAATTAATACAAGTGGTCTGGGAGGTGGTGCAGTGGATAAAGCATCAGTCTTTCAAGCATGAGGTCCTGAGTTCAATCCCCGGCAGCACATGTAACAGAGTGATGTCTGGCTCTTTCTCTCTCCTCCTGTATTTCTCATTAATAAATAAGTAAAATCTTTAAAAGAATAAAATTAAAAAATTAATTAATACAAATATAAAAAAGAAAAGTTGTTGGTATGCTTCTAAAAATCCCTTCTGTTTCATTAGTTTAATTCCCCCTGCTTAACACTATTCTATTTACATAACCACTTCATTCTATTTACATAACCGCTGTTAACAAGCACCACCCTCCCTCCAGGGCATTGGTGGTTTAGTGGTAGAATTCTCACCTGCTCCGCCCCCTCTCCTTGTCACACCCTGACCCTCTCCTTGTCATACCCTGATTTTCACCAGTCACTTTTCTCTCCACCCTCTCTGCATCCTGTTCCCACCCTACTGGGCTAGTATATTTATCAGGACAAGATTGTTTGTAGTAGTTTAGTTTAGTTTAGCTTGGTATAGATTGCGCTGCGTCCTGCATGAATAAAGAGATACTGCGTACAGCTCAACCATGAGTCCCTGGTTGTCTGTTACCCGCCCGTGAAGCCAGCC
Organism: Erinaceus europaeus; assembly: GCF_950295315.1. Taxonomy (NCBI): domain Eukaryota; kingdom Metazoa; phylum Chordata; class Mammalia; order Eulipotyphla; family Erinaceidae; genus Erinaceus; species Erinaceus europaeus. The sequence continues at coordinate 81,403,370 of NC_080172.1, read as the reverse complement.
TGGCGAAAACAACAAAAAGTAATGTTAGCATGCAGCTGCCAGGAAAATTACTCCCAAAAGATTCCCCAGTACTACATATGTCAGGACAGATAGGTGCTATTCTCTCTTTGTATTTCTCTCTGTTTTGGTCTGTCTGTCTGTCTGTCTCTCTCTCAAAAGGATCTTTTCCTTAAGTTTTGCATGTTGTATATTTGTATTTTTAACCAGAATACTGCTCCACACTGGCTTATGATGGGATGTATGTGTTTGGGGGGATTTAACCTGGGACCTCTGAGTTTTGCATAACCATTATGCTATCTCCCAGCCTTCTCTCTCATGAAATAAATTTTTAAAAAAAGATTAAAAAAAAAAAAGAAAAAAGAAAGAAAGAAAGGAAAGAAGAAAGAAAGACTTACTATGCAGAAAAGAAATCAGACAGCTGGAGACTGAGATAAGGTTTCTCACATAGTCTCAGCAGAGGTGGCAATACATGACATTTCAGGCCTGGACCAATGAATCCAACAAGATCGTTCATTTTTCTTATAGCAGGTTGTTTTGTTTTGTTTTTTGGTAGGACCAAGTGAAGTGGAGAAGGGAGAGGTAAGTAGAGGGGGGAGAGAAAGAGGACACTTGAAGCACTGCTTCACTGCTCTTGAAATTTCCTCTCTTCAGGTGGTACTTGACCTTTGTGCATGGTAACACGTGCTCTTAACTGCGTGCGATACAGCCGGGTCTCTTATTTTGTTTTTGTTTGTTTTTGTAGATAAAGAAAGAAAGACGTAGGCAAAGAGAGAGATTGTGTGTGAAGAAGATCACAATACCAAAGCTTCCTTCAGTGTGGTGGGGGCCTGGCCTAAACCTGTGTCATGCACACTGTCATGCAGCACACATTCCCAGTGAGCGATTTCACCAGGCCTCTTTAGTAGTTTTAAAGGCAATTGCCTGATTTGTCAATTGCTTTGGCTTTAGTCTCCAAATCAGGTACAATGTAACTATTTGCACATGAACTAGTCTCTGGAGCCAACACAACTAACCCAAGCTGCCTAATTGCCCCAACCTTAAAGAAGAACAGGGAGCTGTGTTGGGAACATGTGTGAGCCTAATAGAGCTTAGGGAGAACCACCCCCATCTTTGGATGGAGGTCTGAGAAGATAACCTCTTGGTAAGTCTCTCTCAACCTCAACTGAGGTGAGCATAAGGGGGGAAACTCAGACTTGGTTCTTTCTTTCTTGACTCTCAGGCCCACAGATACCCCAGTACTTCCCTCCATTAACTGCAGGCCACATGGCCACAGATTCACTTATTCAAAGTCACCTTCTGATCACAGAAGAACACACCTTATCACACACTTCATCACACACCTCAGAGCCCAGACAAGAGAAATTCCAAACTATATGGCCTTTTGATATCCATCTCTCTGTCTCACCCTACGGGTTTAACCCCTATGCTTCTCTCAAATACCTTTGGATAATTAAGTTGCTTGTGTTATGGAAAATAACTGTCTTGTATCTCATCAATTCCTGTCATACCAACCCCCTACCTTAGGGGCATGCTGACTGTTAAGAAACCTGTAATTTCTGTCATGTTGCAACAATAATTACCTCCATTGCTTTTCTATTTAACTCATGTCCACTTTGCTAATAAACGGACTCTAGGATTCTGGGACTCTAAGGACTCAGATTCTAGATTCACACTAAGAGTCCCCTGGTGTCTTTTACTAAGTGTCACCCCTGTCGTGAGCGAGAAAGAACCAGCCCGTTACCTTTCCCCTGGAGGACACCCTGCTGGAGATGGAGGGAGACACCCTGAAATCTGGCGCCCATAGTGTGGGGCGGAATTTCCCGACCCCAAACACCCGGTTGAAAAAAATGCTGGCCCAACCGTAGAGGATCGGGACCGTGACTCCAGGAAATCAAGAAGCAGTACCAAAGTACATTGGAAGGTAACCCCGAGGCTCTCGTTTGAGTCCCTGTGATCTTTCTCTCCTTCTCCCTATCCTTCAAGCTCCAGGGAAGCTCGTGGAGTGGACACAGAGAAGGAACCTCAGCAGATCAGAACCCTGGCCAGGCTCTGAGAAACTGAGTGTCCTTCCCCTGTTTAATCTTAAACGAGTCTGACCTAATTTTTTCCTCTCCCACTTTTGTGGCATTTTGTTCTATACCCTCTCCTAATTTCTGAGTCAATCAGACATTAAAGTGGACCTAGGCATGGTCTTAAAACTGCTATTTTCTGCTTAAAAGGAAAACACAAAAGATAAAGCTTTTTTGTGACAGCCAGAGCCCTCAGAAAACGATTAAACCAGTTCTGAGTGAGATATTACCTGGCTAGCAAGTTATTCTTTAAAGAAAGAAAGAAATCAATCAAACAAGACGGTCTCTTTAACTTAAAGGTTATTAGAGAACCAGCACACACTTTTGATAGCAATTTAATGATTTGTTTCTTTAAAAATCTAAAATGTACCTTAGCCCAGAAAAGAAACTTCCAAGATTTTTTTCTAGGCGTGGTGGTAAACTAAACCCGCCTGTTCCATCCGTGCAGCGAATCACATCACAGAGCTTCTGCTCCACAGATTGGCAAAGACTGCAGTCAATCATTCCTCTAGCCACACCCGCCCCTCCTGGGGTCGGGGTGGAGGGGGAGTGGCTGTGAGCTAAGGAAAAAAATTTTTTCACCAAGAATGTCTGTTCTAAATTTGTGTGCTAACTTTGTTTTCACTAATGTGTGTTAACCCTCTGAAATAACTAGATTTTGTTTTAAGTTTTAAATAAGATTTAGTTAAGCTGAATGTGATTTTAAAGATCCTGACTTGTAGAGTTGGCACACCTTTACCAGACTAAAATATAAGACAGTTTCATCCTTCTGATAGCTAATATCAGCATCAATTCATTAGTTAAAAGTTTTTCTGAGATCTCTAGGCATGGTAAAATGCCTCTACAGTCTCTCTCACTCTTGTGAGAATTGTAAACCTTAACAGCACCCCAATACCAACTGCCACTGTTTGTTAATTTGTTAATTCCATGTTTGAACTGGCTTTCTAATAACCCAGTCAGTGTAGAGGAGTGGCCTTGCCAGGAATAAAGGGTTAAACATGATATTCCTTGCCTGATAAAATTTTTTTTTATTCAGCAGATGTGATTCAACAAAATTATTTAGTCTAATATTGTCATCTAAAATAAATGTAACAGTAAAAATTTATTTTTAAACATTTAAGCTATGAGGTTTATCTTAGCTTTTTAAGTGAAAGATCAATTAAGTTGTGTACCCACCCTTGTTTATAGCTGCCCTAAGGGTGTGATAAGCTTTGTGATAAACAAAGATTCTAACAAACTAAGTTTAAAATTGTTTAAGTGATTAAAAAAAATAGTAAGCATTTTATCATGTCAACACATTAGGTATTGACTTTCTATAACATACTGGTATATTTTAATAAAGAGCCTTCTAAAATCATATGAAGGAACTCAAGCCAATTCTAACCATTAAACTTCTAACTTGGTACACATTATTTTCTCTTAAGTAAATAATAATTGTACAATCTACAGATGAAGAACCGACTGCTCATATGGTAAGATTTAAAACTAAACATTTTTCTTTTTTATTTATGGGTGTGTGATGACTCCTAAAGTCACTCATATCTTAAATTTTTTTTTTTCATTTTTTTACAAGCGTCTTAAATTTTAACGCTTGACCTGCCATAGTGAGAGCACTTTACTGGCTCCTGCTTTGTTTAATTAAGATCCTGCTATTCAGAATTTGAAGACTAATCCCCATTGATAAAAGCCAGTGCTCTCTGGCAGATTGATGTAACTCACCTGCCCATGTTTGGTAAACATTTTTTTTTTCTCAATTGGTACTTTTTCTAAATTTATGTGGGCTATAGTTCAAACAAGAAAAACTATAACCCTTAAGCTCAATTAATAAAAAAAGAAGGGGAATGTACCCCCCAGTATTCAGTTGGCTAAAGTATCGATGAAGTAACTTTACTAAACCTTAATATTTACAGAAATTCGAATTGTCCATTTATTATATCTAATTGACAAAGCCACCCAATTTATAGAGACACATAGTCATAGAGACACATTTTTTTTCTTTTTTCTTTTTTCAATGCTGGAATGTTTGTTTTCCTTTTATTATGGTGGATGACATTACTGCTCTTGGAAAATCCACAGAGTCCCTGTTGGCAAGTCCTTACCATTAAAGGACACCATGCCAGTATATACTCCAGCTAACCTCACCAGCCTACCCAATTCTCTTTCTGCTGACCTAGTTTTCGTGTCAGTTCTTCTCTACCTGGTCCTTGCCTCCTAGTTTTTCTTATTCCACAGCTGACCCTCTATGAAGAAGAAGAATTTCATCAGCTGGCGCTGACCCACCAGAGGACCAGACGTGCTGTTTCTTCCCCTGAACATCACATCCACTGACTGCATCCCTTAAACTTGCTGGTGGACTTTGGGACAATCTCTCTATGCTGCTGGGCACATTGAAAATCAACTTCGACAGTCCATTTGACTTCACCTCAGCCTGGAGCCTCTCCAGAGACAGATGAACTCCCTTGCCAAGGTGGTACTCCAGAACTGCCATGGTTTGGACTTGATTTATACTAAATAGTGTGATCTTTGTCTAGAAAAATGTTGTTTCTTTTGTAAATGAAATTAGATTTGTAAAACCGAAATGTTAATATCTTGCACAAACTTAGCTGTGATATTAAGAATTCCTTTTCCTCTTTCGGTACTAACTCCTGGTTCTCTTCTCCTTTAACTGCTTGGCTTCTACCTCTCCTAGGCCCTTTGCTAGCTATGGTAGCTCTATCGCTGATTATTCCTTGCCTCATTCAATTCCTCAAGAAACGCATACATGACATAATTAATGTTACAGTACAGAGAGTCTCAGTTCACCCTTACACTCATATTCCTTTAGAGGAAAGAAATGCTCTAACTGACATTGATCCATAAACACAGTTCATTAATTAAAGAAATTAGGAGGAGATGTTGGGAACATGTGTGAGCCTGATAGAGCTTAGGGAGAACCACCCCCATCTTTGGATGGAGGTCTGGTAAGATAACCTCTTGGTAAGTCTCTCTCAACCTCAACTGAGGTGAGCATAAGGGGGGAAACTCAGACTTGGTTCTTTCCTTCTTGACTCTCAGGCCCACAGATACCCTAGTACTTCCCTCCATTAACTGCAGGCCACATGGTTGCAGATTCACTCATTCAAAGTCACCTTCTGATCACAGAAGAACACACCTTATCACACACTTCATCACACACCTCAGAGCCCAGACAAGAGAAATTCCAAACTATATGGCCTTTTGATATCCATCTTCTCTCTGTCTCACCCTATGGGTTTAACCCCTATGCTTCTCTCAAATACCTTTGGATAATTAAGTTGCTTGTGTTATGGAAAATAACTGTCTTGTATCTCATCAATTCCTGTCATACCAACCCCCTACCTTAGGGGCATGCTGACTGTTAAGAAACCTGTAATTTCTGTCATATTGCAACAATAATTACCTCCATTGCTTTTCTATTTAACTCATGTCCACTTTGCTAATAAACGGACTCTAGGATTCTGGGACTCAAGGACTCAGATTCTAGATTCATGCTAAGAGTCCCCTGGTGTCTTTTACTTTGTGTCACCCCTGTTGTGAGCAAGAAAGAACCAGCCCGTTACCTTTCCCCTGGAGGACACCCTGCTGGAGTAGAGAGACACCCCAAAAGAGCTAAAAAGCATTTCATGAGGTTTCAGGTAGAAGTCAACAATCTGGCCAGATAAACTGAACATTTCACTTATTTCCAATAAAGCTAAATTAATTTTGTCCACATCTTATATTCCAGATATCACAATTTACATTGTGATTTGTTTAATGTTAAAAAGAAACACAGCGCTAAACTGTGGTCTGGCTAAAACAAACAAACAAAAGAACAAAACTGAACTACTCAAAGTTGTAAAAAAAAAAAAAAAAAGGAGAAATGCTAGTACTAGGGCAGGTAAAAAAAAAAAAACATGTTTGGGGGGCCAGGTGGTGGTGCACCTGGTTGAGTGCACATGTTAAGTGCGCAAGGAGCCAGGTTTGAGTACCCGGTCCCCACTTGCAGGGGGAAAGCTTCACGAGTGGTTAAAGAGTGCTGCAGGTATCTCTCTGTCTCTCTCTATAACCACCTTCCCCCTCAATTTCTGACTGTGTCTATCCAATAAATAAATAAAGATTTAAAAAAGCATGTTTGTGACTTACATTATTATTTGATGCAATTACCAGAAACTTTTTGTATTTCAAAAACAAATCTCATATAAATATTTCCCTTATAAGTGCTAAAAAAATCAATTTATATTGCCTACACCCCCATAAACCAGAACTGAGCACTGCTCTGGTAAAAAAAAAAAAAAATCAATTTATACTACAAAAGCAGTGACTCATATTTTATTTGTCAGTATCACTGACAACAGAGTAGTTTTAAAAAAGAAGTAGGAGAGTGGCAAACTGGGGTGGGGGCACCTGACCAACAATGCATGTTATCTTGTGCAAGGACCTAGGTTAGCAACACCGCATTCCTTACCTTGTTTATGTGTGTGGGGAAATCACTAGAGATGAAACAGGTCTGCATGTGTTTCTCTTTATCTCTCCCCTTTTTGACCCCCCACCCCACCCCCTCAATTTCCCTCTGTTCTATCTAATAATAATAAAAAAATGTCTGCCAGATCCTGTGCATTTGCCTGAGCTCCAACAATAACCCTGGTGGCAATAAATCAAGTTTTAAAAATGATGCTAGTGCTTTAGAAATTGAAATGTTGTAGGCAGATTGTATGAGAAAAATTGAGGTGGATTTTGCCTTTTATTAGTACTTGCAAATCAACATGAGTTTGCAAAAATGATAGCATAAGTATGTAGGAATATCATTTTTTGAAAAAAAATAGTCTTTTCTGCAGAATTAATTTTTGGACATAGTATCCAATTTTAAATTCATAAATAATCAGTCCATTTAATTAAGTTTATATATACACATCAGTAATTAATACAGAGGTGATTTTATATTTTCCAATGCTGTTTGAGCTCCCAGCTGCCCACCTGCAGGGGAGTCACTTCACAGGCGGTGAAGCAGGTCCGCAGGGGTCTTTCTCTTTCCCTCTCCCCTCCTCTTTACATTTCCCTCCTCTCTCCATTTATCTCTGTCCTATCCAACAATGACAACATCAATAACAACAGTAATAACTACAACAACAATTAAAAACAAGGGTAACAAAAAGGGAAAATAAATAAATATAAAATTTTTTTTAAAAAGGGGAAATAGATATTAAAAAAGGAAAAAGATTCAATTTCCCAATGCTAATAAGTTTCAGTAGTACTTCAGTACAAATAAGATAATTCCAGTTTGATGTCAGAATTCAGCAGTTTATTTTATCTTTAAATGTTCAGTTATGAGATTGAGTGGTAGATAGCTCACTGGATAGGTGTGTTTATGCCTTGCCATTCTTGTGACCAATTTGAGCCCGGCACCACAGAGTACCATAGCACTGAGAGAAGCTTCGATGCTGTGATATCTGGCCTGGGTGTAAAGAAACCATAATTGTGTGAGGCCTCAACTCAGCAGAAAATAAAACAAACCAAAAATAGTTATAATAAGTCTGCTTGCTTCAAACTTACATGTAAATGATATATTAATTTAATCTTTAAGATCTAATGTAAAATGTTATTTCTTCACTTGGAAATTTACCCTGGAGATATCCTTCCCCACAATATTATTATCATTATTATTTATTAATTAATTAATTTATTTACCAGAGCACTTCTCAGCTCTGGTTTATGGGAAATTGAACCTGGACTTCAAAGCCTCAGGCATGGTAGTCTCTTTGCATAACCATTATAGCCATTATGCTTCCACCCCTCCACAATATTATTTTTTATAAAGAGGACTTAAAAATAATATTGTTACTCATTAAGCATGTGGGCTTTGGAATCAGAATTTCTGCTATAAAGCTCTGACTTTGCCCCTTAATAATTGTGATAATTACTTTACACCTCCAAGCCCTAGTTTTTTCATCTCTAAAGCAGAACTAATAATAGTTGTGAAAACTGAATGAAATAATCCATGAGAAACACTTAATAAAATGCCTTCCCAATAGTAAGTATCAAATAAGTATTAGTCACTACTATGAGAAAGACTGTCATACCTATATTTAGAAGGCCCCCCTGGTAACATGCTGTGATCTGACAGGGATACACACCTTCTCAGCCTCCAAACAGATCTTTGTCTGCAATTAAGGGCCATGTGGTGATGTTAGAAAATATATATATTTTTTCCACCAGGATTCACTGTTGCTTGGTGCCAGCACTAGGAATCCACTGCATATGGTGGACATTTTTTTTTCTTCACTTTCTTTTTTTTTTCTTTTCTTTTATTTGATTGAACAGAAAGAAATTAAAGAGGACAGGGAGATAGAGAGGGTAAGGTAAACATAGACACTTACAGATTTGCATGCATTCTCCCTGCAGGTGGGGAGCGAGACTCAGACCTGGTCCGTGCACCATCACCTGGATTCTAGAAAATTACCGGACAAGTAATCACTTCTACTTCACCACATAAACTTATGTGGTGGCCACAGCGGGAGCCTGGGTCCTCTGTACCGAAACTCTGGTATAGATCTTCACAAGGTGGACAATGAACTCCTGATATGGATATTTGATGAACACTGTCTCTTTGCAGAGATATGGGTTAAGATAGGTACAGGTCATGGATGGCATCAAAGGTGACCTTAGCAAAGTTCCCCAGAGTGGTGGTGCAGACCCTGGCAGAGGTGTAGCAGTCGTTGATGCCAGCCATCATCAGCAGTTTCTTTGGTTGGGGGCTGACACGATGTCAGTACCCTTGGGGGCACAGATGGGGCTCACTAGGACTCATCAGAAGCAACCTGTGACCTTGTAGGGCATCCAATGGGTATGTCTGTATGGGTGTCAAGTGCTCCAAGGAGGTGGCCATTGCTATATGAGGGGCCATCATTCTCGCCAAGCTCTTCATCATCCCTGTATATAGGGGATACTGGGGGAACAAGATCCATAAACTTCACATGGTGCCACATGACCACAAGTATCTTGAACTTGGTCTGCTGCCCAGCTCAAGTTTCCTTCTACACAGGCATAATCCTAAGAACCTCATCATGAGGGATGGCCCCAGGAAGAAGTCAGTGACCTCTGACACCTTAATGGGCAAGGAACAAAGGCAGATTTCCTCCGGGTACTTGATCTTCATGTCCTTGATCAGGTGGCCCAGCTTGGTGACCTAGATCCAGTCCTTGTTCTCGGCCTTGCCATTAGAGGTTCTCAGCCTGGGTCCATAAGAGATTCTAATGGGATCTATCACATTTAATAAGATGCACTACTTTGAAAAAAATCTAAAATATTTATACAGGTTACTTTATGGGATTATGAAAGAAAGAAACATGGGGGGCCAGGATGTGGCGCACCTGGTTGAGTGCATACATTACAATGTGCAAGAACCAGGGTTCGATCCCCCAGCCCCCACCTACAGGGGGAAAACTTTGCGAGTGGTGAAGCAGTGCTGCAGGTGTCTCTCTGTCTCTCTCCCTCTCTATCACCTTCTCCCCTTCAATTTCTGTCTGTCTATCAAATAAATAAAGGTAATAAAAAAATTAAAAACCCAAACAAACATCAAACTGGACCCAATACATGAGGCCGGCAGTTACGTGGATGGCCTCACAACCCAAGGAAAGCCACTGGCCCTCTCGTCATTGGTTCTTGTGACCACGTGAAACAGAAAGAAGTGCCAGGAGAAATTCAGGTATGAACTTCCACTTTATTTGAGGTAAGCACAGGGTTTTATAGCAAACAGAACAAAGGACATTTTGCAAATATGTCAGAAATTACAGGTTTCTTGAAGGTCAGCTACCCCTATGGTGGGGAGGGGTAGGAATGACAAGAATTGATAAGATACAAAAAGGTCAAAGCAACTAGTTTCCATGATGCAAGACATGTTAATTATCTAAAGGTATTAAGGAAAACATAGTGGTTAAACCAGTAGGGTGAGATAAAGCAGAGAAGGGCAAAGCTTTATGTAAATCATAGATATCAAAGACACGGAAATAGGTGTGCGGGTCTCACTGCCAGGGTACTGGCAAGGCTTGTGATGGAGTATGCTTATGTATGTGATCAAAGGATGAAAGGATGGTGAACTCTGGGTGAATATAGTGAACTCTGAGCGAACTTACAAGCAGGCTGCCGTTTGGTCTGCTAGCAGGGGAGTGAACTGTGAGAGGATTCAGGTTTTTGTGAAGCTTTGAGAGACGAACAAGGGGAAACTGAGTCATGGAAAGCATTTCCCTCTTAACTCCATCCCTAGAAGGGAGAGTCTAATAAGTGGGGTGTCTTTCCAGACCTCCATCACAAGGATGGGAGAGTTCCCCTAAGCTCTACCAAGCTTTCACATAGTCCCACAATATGAGCCATGTAAAAGATCACTTAGAGGACTTTCTTTAATAGCCACTTAACATGGTTCCAGCCAAGTTCTTATCTTAGAATTAGGTCATTACTTCTCAAAACTCTTTAAGTCAAAGAATTCAAATGAAATCTTACAGGACTTTAGTTAGAAGTAGGTCACTTTAAGTTATCAATCGCTTGATTAAAATGAGCTTATTTAATTCATTTTTGCTTTTTTACATTTCATAAGGTTCTTTAGTCCTTTAAAAATTACCTCAAGGGAGTTGGGCGGTAGCGCAGCAGGTTAAGCGCACGTGGCACAAAGCGCAAGGACCGGCATTAAGGATCCCAGTTCGAGCCCCCAGCTCCTCACCTGCAGGAAAGTCGCTTCGCAAGTGGTGAAGCAGGTCTGCAGGAGTCTATCTTTCTCTTCCTCTCTCTGTCTTCCCCTCCTCCTCATTTCTCTCTGTCCTATCCAACAACAATAAGAATAACTACAACAATAAAACAACAAGGGCAATAAAAGGGAATAAATAAATGTAAAAAAAAAGGTTATAAAAAAATTACCTCAAATACAAGCAAACAAGATTTTCTGTAGGGAGGGAGTGGGGGAGTGTATCCAAGCAGAGCATATTAGTCACAGTTCCTGCCTAATTAAAAAAATTCACTCAGCTCAAGTGTTTTTTCAGAGAAATTTAACAGAAAGAACTAGCTTTTTTTTTTTTTGCCTCCAGGGTTATTGCTAGGGCTCGGTGCCTGCACTATGAATCCACTGCTCCTGAAGGCCATTTTTTTCCTTTTGTTGCCCTTATTATTTATCTTTGTTGTTGTTACTATTATTGTTGCTATTGCTGCCATTGTTGTTGGATAGGACAGAGAGAAATCGAGAGAGGACGGGAAGACAGAGACAGAGAGAGAAGTACAGATATCTGCAGATTTGCTTCTCTGCTTGTGAAGTGATCCCCCCGCCCCTGTAGGTGGGGAGCCCTGGGATTGTACCCGGATCCCTAAACCGGTCCTTGCACTTGGTGCCATGTGCGCTTAACCCATTGTGCTACCACCCAGCCCCAGAAAGAACTAGTTCTGTATGCATTAGAGGGCAGAGAAACCAAAATATAGAGCATAGACAATCAAGGAAAGATGCTTGCAGGAAATAGTACTATAAAGAATCTAGGGAAACAATGGGAAAATCAGAACCTAAAAGTTCAGAGGCAGGAAACATGCCTGGCAGCCACTGGTTCCTAAGACACAGCTGAAGATGGTTCTGAGAGTCTTGAAAGAAGTCGGAATAAAATCAATTGTTATTGCTATGACAACACTTTGCTAATTTGTCAAGATCAGCAAGTGAACACAAAAAGGAAACGCCTCATATCTTCTTGTTTTTCAATATCCTTTAATTTATTATTTTTTCCTTTTGACAACATACAGTTCTAGAGCTAGTCATGGAGTATAAGTTAATGAGTTTGGAGTTGACCTGTAACAGGTAAAAAAAATCCTACACACAGAACTAGTTCCTTGTTCCTTCTTAATTTTTTTATTATCTTTCTTTATTTGTAGAGACAGAAATCGAAAGGGAAGGGAGAGGGAGAGAGAAAGAGAGACACCTGCAGCACTACTTCACCACTCACAAAACTGTTCCCCCACAGGTGGGAACCAGGGGCAAGAACCCGGGTCCTTGCACATGGTAACGTGTGTGCTCAGCCAGGTGCTAACCACCCAGTCCCATTTATTTTTCTTTCTTTGCATTCTAGTTCTGCAACATTTAGTTTCTACCATCCTAATATTACCTGTCTTGCTATATTGTATCTCTGTTTGGGTATATTAATCATCTAATAGATTCATTCAGTTAAGTTTATGAGTTCAATAAAAACTTAGAAAGTGACTAGTATGAGTTTTAAGCCCCTTCTTCTTCTAGCGTTTGCCCTTCTTCCGTAGCCAGTCAACAGCGTCAGGTTGAGCCTGATGTAAAGTTTCGAGACCTCCTTTGAATCTGGAGAGGTGGCAGTCGTTGACTATGTGGGTCATAGTCTGTCTGTAGCCACAGGGGCAGTTCGGGTCATCTCTGGCTCCCCAGCAATGGAACATAGCGGCGCACCGGCCATGGCCTGTTCGATAGCGATTGAGGAGGGCCCAATCATAACGTGCTAGGTCAAAGCCGGGTTGACGCTTGCAGGGGTCTGTGATGAGGTGTTTGTTCTTTACCTCAGCTGACTGCCAACTCTGTTTCCAAGAGTCTGGAACAGAGAAGTTCAGTGTAGGCGTAGGGGACCAGATTGGATGATGAGACGTCAAGCGTTGGACAGGGTGGGCAAAGATATCCGCGTATATTGGCAGGTCCGGTCGAGCGTAGACGTGGGAAATGAACTTAGATGATGCCGCATCCCGACGAATATCTGGCGGGGCGATGTTGCTAAGAATTGGCAGCCATGGAACCGGGGTGGAATGGATGGTTCCAGAAATTATCCTCATGGAGGAATATAATTTGGAATCGACCAAGTGGACATGGGGGCTACGGAACGATACTGGGGCACAGTATTCTGCAGTGGAATAGCATAATGCCAGAGATGATCGTAGTGTGGAAGCGCTCACGCCCCATGAGGAGCTGGCCAGTCTTGCAATGATGTTATTCCTCGCGCCCACCTTTGCTGCAGTTTTTATGAGATGTTCATGAAATGACAGAGTGCGATCGAGAGTAACGCCAAGATAGACTGGCTGGGCTTCGTGCCGGATTCTCATATCGCCAAGCTGCTCACTCGAGGCCGAGGCATGGTGTAGATGGAAAACAGATGATACCGTTTTTGCAGTGCTAGGGATTAGTCGCCATTTTTTACAGTAATCAGATATCAGAGACATGTCTTTCGTGAGTGTTTCCTCAAGGATGTCGAACTTGGATGCCTGAGTTGCACAGCAGATGTCATCGGCGTAGATGAACTTCCTTGAAGAAGTTTCTGGGATGTCATTGATGTAAATATTAAATAGCGTAGGAGCTAGAACAGAGCCCTGGGGGAGGCCACTTGAGACAAGTCTCCATCTGCTAGACTTGTCCCTAGGAGCATACCAAAACAGATATCTTAGTCTCTTTACACCCGAGTCCCTATTCAAATTCACCCTATTCTTACTCTTCAGTTCCTATTTATTAAACATTTTGTCCTGCTATATATCTTACTACCTTTCAGCCAACAAACTGCAGATGGTAGTATGCTCTCATTCTGACCTCCATGGGTAGATAACCTTGCCAATGGGTCCTGTAACCTCACCTATCCAGAGCTTTAGCTCATTAGGGAAAGATAGAAACAGGCTAGGGGTATGGATCAACCTGCCAAAGTCCATTTGCAGAAGAGAAGCAATTACAGAAGCCGAAGCCCTTCTTTCTACACCTCTCAAAAGAATTTTGGTCCAGGGGCAAGGTTAAATAGTATAATGGTTATGCAAATAGAATCTCATGCCTGAGGCTCCAAAGTCCCAGGTTCAGTCCCCCGAACTGAGCAAAGCTCTGGTTGAAATTTTTTTTAAAAAAATAGGGGCTAGGTGGTGGTGCACCTGGTTGACTACACATGCTACATACAGCACAAGGACCCAGGTTCTAGCTTCCAATCCCCACCTGCAGGGGGAAAGCTTCACAAGTGGTGAAGCAGGGCTGCAGGTATCTGTCTGTCTCTCTCCCCCTCTGTCATCCCCTTCCCTCTCCATTTCTAGCTGTCTCTATCTAATAAATAAAGATTTAAAAAAATAAATAATAAAAATAAATAAATAAATAAATAAACATAAAAAAGAAATAAAAGAATTTTGGTCTATACTCCCATACGGAGGAAATGTTAGGGGATGATGACCAGAGGGCTCTAAGTCAGTTCCACCAAGACCAGAAATAATTGTCACTAGAAAATTTTAATTCCATACTGAAAGGGAAGGGAATCTGGAAAACATCAGAGAAAGTTGGGCAATATTTCAATTATGTAAGAGAGAAGAGGACAAAGGAAGGGCACTTGGAAGTAGTAATGGGTGTAGCTATGACCTAGAAAGGAAGTGAAGGCAAAGCTGTAGAAGTGAACAAAAATGGGCAAAAGAAATATAGATAGATGATAGATAGATAGATAGATAGATAGATAGATAGATAGATAGATAGTCAACCCATATCTGTGACCCTGGAAGAACTACTGCAGTTTAGATTAGAGGAATATGGGGACACAAAACTCTGGTGGTGGAAATGATGTGGAGTTATATTCCTAATCTTATAATTTTGTTTAAAAAAACTATTAAAAAACAAAGTAGTTCAGAGAGTTTTGGACTCCAATTCCTTCAGGATCCAGAGAGAGAAAAGGAAAAAAGAAGGGCATTAGGAAGTGGCAGTGAGTGTAACTTTGACTTGGAGAGGAGGACAGAGCTGGACCTTTGAAGAAATGAGCAAAATATATAAATATACACAGATAGTTATAGAAATATAGTCACCCCACATCTGTGACATTGGGAGGTCTACTGAAGTTCCCGGTGGCAGCAATGGGGACTCAGAACTCTGGTGGTAAGAGTGGTGTGGAATTATACCCCTGTTGTACCAAATTTTGTAAATTAATATTAAATCATCAATATAGAAAAAAAGTGACTATTATGCTCTAGTCAGATGACATTGATATAAAGGTGAAAATGATGCAATGTTGTTCTTATGCTATTGACTCAAACCATTGTATCTTATTTTTTAAAAAAATGTATTGTCTATTTATTTGATAGAGACAGGCAGAAATCTAGAGGGGAGGGGGAGATAGAGAGGGAGAAGAGAGACAGAGAGACACCTGCAGCCCTGCTTCACCACTCATGAAGCTTCCCCTGTACAGGTGGGGACCAGGGGCTTGAACCCGGGTCCTTGCACACTGTAACATGTGTGCTTAATCAGGTGTGCCACTACCCAGCCCCAAAACATTGTATTTTCAATACAGTGATTACCCAGCCACCAAGAGACTCAGAAGAGGAGTGATTATTCCAGTATGTGCTAGTAAGAAATAATAAAACAGACATGAGAAAAGGGTGCTTGAATGCTACTTGAGCTTTATATTGAAAGCTGAGGAGAGTGCAGTGGAGTAGGCTGAGCAATATCATTTTATTAGTGTATAAAGTGCAATCTAAGGATTAGGAAAGTCATGGATTGGCAAAATAGCTCACTTGCCACATGTGTGACCCAGCTTTGAGTCTACAATGCTGTATTCTCTTTGACAATCTCTCTCTCTCTCTCATCTCTACCTGAAAAAATTCTCTTGGAGAGAAGAATACTTAGGGGTTAAAAAAAAATAGAAAGAGGAAGAGACTAGAGTTAAGGCTGGAGATATAAGCCCTGTCTTATTTCTACAAAAATCTCCTTAATGTATTTAATATCATGCACTTAGTGAACACTCAAGACTTAATGAACAATTAAATAAATGAGGGATTATTCAGGATCCAATTTGGTATAGATGATGATAAAACTATGAGAGGTTATTAGATCCTAGTCATTACAGATCTAAGAAAGCACACAGTTAAAGAAGCAGTAATGGCATTCCAAATTTAAACTTCATGATTTCAAGTAACAGATGTTCTTCTCATATGAAATTGTATAAGAAAAAGTTATGACTAGATTTCATGTAGTCAATGTTTCTGGATGTGATGTTGACATTAAATTCAATTATTCAGGATTAGTGCATGTGAACTATAAGAAAGTGAGGAAATATTTTTTTTTAATTGGTGCTGAGTTTGCTAGAGACTGCAAGTGGAGCCTGGGTATATCATTAGACTAACAGTGCACTCTTGCCAATGGATTCCTTTTATGTTGAACCTCTAAGTGCATTTTCTATGAAAGGCCAAGATGATGCAAACAGAATGTTGATTTTTGTGTGTGAATACAAAGGAAACAAAGTTATATGAGATTATACCACCTCAGAAATATGTAATTTAGGCTTCTATTTTTTGCTATTAGTAACTGAATTACATTTGACTATTTAAGCTTGAATTGGACCACTATTCCCACAACTAAAGAGCCTTATAGGTTAAAGAACAAACGAACAAACAAAAAACCTGTTCATAAATGTTAGGGAGCAACCAAGGCATTTTGAACCTGAGAGACCAGGATCCCTGCAGAAGAAAATGCATTGAGCTTAGCCTAACATTTGGTGTCACTATTCCCCTTGAAGCATTTGCTATTTGTAAGTTGTGGCAAAGAATCTGAAAAGTCAACTAGAAAGCACCAACTAAAAGGCTGATAAATCTCACAGAATTTTAGTGTGAGCAAGACAATTTTCAGGTTGGGACCTGCTAAGAATGAGGCATCTGAAGACAATGCTACACATTTATCTGATACTCAAGAAGGGTCATACTCTAGGAATAAGGATAAAAAAAAAATAGATTATCCCGCACACATATTGAAATCTAGTTTTCAATAGCCTATTACAGTGGACTAAGGTAATCTATTTCATTAAGGTTCTCCACTCCCATATCAGGCAGTCAGAAACAAATGTAAATGTTCTGTGGAGGAGGACATCATTCAGAGTTCCATGTTAGCCTCACTGTGAGTGTAAATTTTGTTCTGCATTCAAAGAAAAACTAGGAAAAAAATGCTATAAGAAAGATTTTTTTTAAGTAAGAGAAAACTATCACCAATATAAACAGATCCACTGGTGATACATATATTGGCTTTCCTAGAATGAGGATTTAAAATTGCTCTGAACAATAAATTTTATTTTTTGAATGACCTCTATATTCACATATGTGCCATTTCACTGCCCCTAGGTAACTTTTAATTCAGAGAGAAACACAGAGAAAGATGTGGGAACTAGGCCTGAGCCTTGTGCACATAGCAAGGCGGTGAACTATCCAAGTGCGTGGCTTTACTCGCCCACATATTACTTTCAGCTGTACAACATAATTATTCAACATTTCTATATGCTGCTAAATGATCATCACAGTAAGTTTTGTTAACATCCATCAGCATATCTACTGACAAATGTCTTCTCTCATGAGTACTTTTCAAGAGTTACTCTGTTAGCAGCTTTCCAATATGAATAACTAATTACCAGGTTAGACACTACAAGTACTATGACTTATTTAATATATAACTGGAAGCATATAACTTATGAGCCCCTTTCTCCATTTCACACACCTCACTCCTGTTCTATGTATCTGTGATTTTTTTGGCTTTCTTTTCTTTTATTATAGTTTTATTGGGGAGGATTCTTGGATTACAGTATAGTTGTCGATACAAGTGTACAATCTCTCATTTCCCAGTTATAGGTGTCTGCAGAACACTCTCATTCCCAGTTCAGGTCCTTTTCCACCATCATGTGCCAGGATCCAAAGTCTTCTCCACCCCATTCTTCCCCTCCTTTCCCAGAGTCTTTTACTTTGGTGCAATATACGCCTGTTGTTTTGTTTTCTACATAGAGGATCACAAACGTTTGCCTTTCACTGTATGATCTCTTTCACTTTGCAAAATGTTTTCCAGATCCATCTATGCCATTTCAGTTGGTAAGAATTCATTCTTTGGGAGGCACTGGAGACACGGAGCATGATGGTGGATAAAAAAAATCAAATTGGAGGTGGTATCAGTGCACAGACAACTATCATGGAAGGATGAGAGACCATCCGTGTGACAACTACCTTGTAAACCATTATTTTTTAATAAATGAATAAGGTTTTAAAAAGAATTTGTTTTTAAAAAGAATAATGCTGCAGTAAACAATGGGATGCATGTATATCTTTTAAAATTAGTATGCTGTTTTCTTTGCACAAATAACTAGAAGTAGAATTTGCTAGATCATATAACAAATCAATTTAAAAACAGATTAAATCTATTGAAAGCAACTAGGAGAAAAATACATGGGCTGAGACATGGAGAAGATAAATAAAGCAGGCAATTCAAGAAAGGAGCCTCTGACACAGAGGGAATGATAAACAGACCCAAAACATTTGTACTTAAAAATCTTTGCATAGAGGAAGTGAAAAAAAGTAATAAAAATGAAAGAAACAATCCATAATAATTTTACAAACTGAAAATTGAAGTTAACATTGATAGATCCAATAATTTTTTACAAGTCCCAAGCCAAAATAATAATAATAATACAAAGACAACTATGTCAAGGCAAATAAGACAATGATAATAGCATAGATTATCAAAAGACAATTGTTACTTTACATTTGTATTTTTTAAAATTATTTATATTGGGTGAGGAAAGGGCTAATAGTTTACAATGCAGTCATTGCCACTTGGGTACAATTTCTCATCTCCCTGTGAAAGTTCTCTGTGGAACATTCTCACTCTCAACCTAAGTTGTTTTACACTATCATGTACCAGGAGAACTCCAGGGTTCTCTCTAGCCCCTTCCTAGGAGCTTCCACAGAGTCCTTTGCTCTGATGAAATTCATCATTCTTAGCCCATATTTCACTCTGTGTTCTCTTTCCCTGTCCCTGTTTATTAATAGGGACCTATAAGAGAGATCACTCAGTATTTGTCCTTCTCTTTTTGGTTTATCTTTAAGAATTTATTTATTCATGACAGAGATAGGCGGAGAGAAGGAACCAGACATCACTCTGGTACATGTGCTGCTGGGGACCGAACTCAGGAACTCATGGTTGAGAATCCAATGTTTTATTCACTGCGCCACCTCCCGGGCCACTCTTTTAGGTTTATCTAACAATGACGTATTTGAGTTTTATACAAGATGATGCAAAGGAGATGGCTTCATCATTTTTCAACACTAAGTAATAGTCTGTCATATGTATATATGGTAAATGTTTTTAGCCAGTCATCTGTTGTTAGGTATCTGGGCTGCTTCCAAGTTTTGGCTACTACGAATTGTGCTGCTATGAACATAGTGATATATATCTATTCATTTTTTTAAATGTATAAATGTAATTTTTAATTTATTTCCTTTTTGTTGCCTTTGTTTTTATTATTGTAGTTATTGTTGTTGTTGATGTCATCGTTATTGGATAGGAAAGAGAGAAATGGAGAATGGAGGGGAAGACAGAGAGGGGGAGAGAAAGACACCTTCAGACCTGCTTCACCGCCTGTGAAATGACTCCCCTGCAGATGGGGAGCTGGGGGCTAGAACCGGGATCCTTTCTCAAGTCCTTGCTCTTTGTGCCACGTGTGCTTAACCCGCTGGGCTACCGCCGACCCCCAAAGTTTTTTTTTATTATTATCTTTATTTATTGGATAGAGACAACCAGGAATTGAGAGGAGGGGTAGATAAAGAGACAGTGAGACACCTGTAGCCCTGCTTCACCACTCACAAAGGTTTCCTCCTGCAGGTGGGGACTGGGGACTTGAACCCGGTTCCTTACACACCATAACGTGCACTCAACCAGGTGCAACACCACCCGGCCCCTACATATATGTTTTTTTTTTTTTTTTATGATTTTCCCTTTTGTTGCTCTTGTTGTTTATCATCATTGTTGTTATTGTTGTAGTTGCTGTTGTTGTCGTTTCTGGATAGGACAGAGAGAAATGGAGAGAGGAGGGGAAGACAGAGAGGGGGAGAGAAAGACAGACACCTGCAGACCTGCTTCACCGCCTGTGAAGCGACTCCCCTGCAGGTGGGGAGCCAGGGGCTCTAACCGGGATCCTTATGCCAGTCCTTGTGGTTTGTGCCTCCATATATCTGTTCTTATAGGTGTTTTTTTCTTTGTTTCCTTTAGGTAAGTCCCGGGATGCATTGGATCTACCTTCTCGTGGTGCATCCCGTGAGTACCCATTTATTGGGGAAACTGACGATCCTTCCTAGCCGACTGAATCCACATGGATCCCAGTCACTTTCAAAGCCAGCAACAAGCAGACATCAGGCTCAACCTGACGCTGTTGACTGGCTACAGAAGAAGGGCAAACACTAGAAGAAGAAGAAGGTGGGGGTCGGGCGGTGGCGCAGTGGGTTAAGCGCACGTGGCGCAAAGCACAGGGACCGGCGTAAGGATCCCGGTTCGAGCCCCCGGCTCCCCACCTGCAGGGGAGTCGCTTCACGGGCAGTGAGGCAGGTCTGCAGGTGTCTATCTTTCTCTCCCCCTCTCTCTGTCTTCCCCTCCTCTCTCCATTTCTCTCTGTTCTATCCAACAACAAAGCAATGTCAACAATAACCGCAACCAGGCTGCAACAACTAGGACAACAAAAAGGGGGAAAAAATGGCCTCCAGGAGCGGTGGATTCATGGTGCAGGCACCGAGCCCAGCAATAACCCTGGAGGAGAAAAAAAAAGAAAAAAAAAAGAAAGAAAAAAAAAGAAGAAGAAGGTAAGTCCCCAGCAGAGAAATTTCTAGGTCATAGGGTAGGTCTATTTCTAGTGTGCTAGGCAATCTACCAATTTATACTTCATACCAGGAGTGCAAAAGTGTCTTTCCTCCCACTTCCTCTCTAACACTTGTCTAACACTGTCCTTTCTTTTTCTTTCTTCCTTCCTTCCTTCCTTCCTTTCTTTCTTTCTTTCTTTTTTTTTTTTTTTTTTTTTGCCTCCAAGGTTATTACTGGAGCTCAGTCTTGGTGCCTGCGCTATGAATCCACTGCTCCTGGAAGCTATTCTTTTTCCTTTTTGTTGCCCTGGTTGTTTTATCATTGTTGTGGTTATTATTGTTGTCGTTGTTGTTATATAGGACAGAGAGAAATCTAAAGACGTCAGGAAGATGGGGGGAGAGAAAGACAGACACCTGCAGATCTGCTTCACTGCTTGTGAAGCTACACCCCTGCAGATGGAGATCCTTATTCTGATGCTTGCACTTCGTGTGCCATGTGCTCTTAACCCACTGCACTACCACCCCATCCCCTTAACACTGTCCTTTCTCATGGCTATAAAATGGTATTTCACTGTTGTCTTTATTTGCATTTCTCTGATAATCAGTGACTTTAAGCATCTTCTTATATGCCTGTTGTCTGTTTGGATCTCTTCCTTGGTGAAGTTTCTGTCCATGTCATCACCCCATTTTCTTGCTTGCTTTTTTGGTGCTAGTTTGTTGACTTTTTTTTTTAAATGTATTTTGGTCCTTTACCTGAAGTATGTTGTGTAAAAATCTTCCATCTGTAAAGAGTCTCTCTGTTTGGGTGATGATACCATTTTCTGTGCAGAAAATTTTCAATTTGAAGTCCCATTTATATATATTCATCCTTTTTTTGTTATTAGCTTTACTTATTGGATAGAGAGCTAGAAATCAAGAGGGAGGGGGTGAGAGAGAGGGAGAGATAGAGAGAGATACCTGCAACACAGCTTCACCACTAGCAATTTTCCCCCTGCAGATAGGGACAGGGGGCTTGAACTTGGGTCCTTGGGCATTGTAACGTGTGCTCAACCAGGTGTGCCACCACTCAGCCCCTCATTGATATATTTTTGTTCTTGATTTCTTTACTGTTGGACTTGAGTCTTTGAAGACATTTTAAAGCATATATCATGAAGAGTTCTTCCAATATTTTCTTCTATGTATTTGATAGTTTCTGGTCTAATGTCTGTATCTTTGATCCACAGAGTTTACTTTTATGTATTGGTGGTCCAGTTTCAATTTCATGTGCTTGCACTTTTAAATCCAATTTTCTTTTTTTTTTTTCTTGATTTGTTTATTGGATAGAGACAGCTAGAAATTGAGAGGAGTAGGGGCGATAGAAAGGAAGAGAGATAGAGAAACACCTGCAGCCCTGCTTCACCAATCATGAAGCTTTCCCCCTGCAGGTGGGGACCAGAGGCTTAAACCCGGGTCCTTGTGCACTTTGGTGTGTACACTTAGCCAGCTGTGCCACTGCCTGGCTCCTCAATCCAATTTTCTCAACACTACCTGCTGAAAAGACAGACTCTCCATTTAATATTTTGGACCCCCTTGTCAAAAATGAACTGTCCATAGTTATGAGGACCACATTGTATTTTCTTTTTTTTCTCCTAACTTACTGTATTTATTTTTATTTGTTATTAATAGTATGTTATAAGATCAAAGTTCTGGATTCTCACCATCCCAAAGACAACCACGACAGTACTCACAAGTCTTAGAAACAGTTTGAACACTTTTTTTTTTTTTTTTTACTACACATTGTATGTTCAAACAGCACCAAAATATCCTTCAATGTGATGAGGACAAGGCTTGAATCTGGGTTGTACATCTGATAAATCAGTGCTTTATCCAAAAGAGCTATTTCACCAGTTTTTTTTTTTTTTTTTTTTGTAATGTTGGTTCACAGAAATGTACTGGGGCAAATTAACTGGCTGCATTTGTTTCCCCAATATTTAAAAATCCATCAAGCACAATCTCAACAAAAAATTGAGGAGAGAGCATGATTTTCAGGAATTTTTTTATATTTATTTATTTTCCCTTTTGTTGCCCTTGTTGTTTTTTATTGTTGTTGTAGTTATTGTTGTTGTTGTTGTTATTTATGTCGTCATTGTTAGATAGGACAGAGAGTAATAGAGAGAGGAGGGGAAGACAGAGAGAAGGGGGAGAGAAAGATAGAGACACCTGCAGACCTACTTCACTGCCTGTGAAGAGACTCTCCTGCAGGTGGGGAGTCAGGGGCTGGAACTGGGATTCTCTTGTCCTTGCGCTTTGCACCATGTGCGCTTAAGATTTTCAGGAATTTTAAACTTTATTCAAGAAAACTGAGAACATTCATATGTTAGGCCAAGAGAGAGACAGAGAGAGAGAGAGAGAGTAGAGCCCCCTTATTCATATCTGGATGTGGCGCTCACCTCAGTAGAGGGAGAGAGAGAAGCCCCCAGAGCTTTTACTCATGGGAGGCTCACCTAGCAAAGACAGCAAGAAATGCCCACAGGTCTAGTCTAGTTTATAACACCCAACCTCTGCCTTCACCATTCTAAGCCACACCTGTCACTTCCATTTCCTGGGCAGCAGTTTCTTTCCCCCAAATACTTAATTCCTGTCCCCCAACAGAACCATTTATGTTTTAACACTACATTATTTTTTTAATTCTCTCTCTCTTTTTAATATTTATTTTTCCCTTTTGTTGCCCTTGTTGTAGTTATTATTGTTGTTGTTATTGATGTTGTCATTGTTAGATAGGACAGAGAGAAATGGAGAAAGGAAGGGAAGACAGAGGGGGAGAGAAAGATACCTGCAGACCTGCTTCACCCATTGTGAATCGACTTTCCTGCAGGTGGGGAGCCGGGGGCTTGAACTGGGATCCTTCTGCTGGTCCTTGTGCTTCATACCATATGTGCTTAACCCGCTGTGCTACCACCTGACTCCCTCACTCTCTTAAAATTTTTATTTATGAAAAGGAAACACAAAAACCATAGGATAAAAGGAATATAACTCCACACAATTCCCACTACCAGAACTCTTATTCCATCCTCTCCCCTGATAGCTTTCCTATTCTTTATCCCTCTGGGAATATGGACCCAGGGTCATTATGGGGTGCAGAAGGTGGAAAATTCTTTTTTTAAAAAAAAAAAATTACCAGAGTACTACTCAGCTCTGGTTTATGGTGGTGCAGGGGATTGAACCAGAGACTTCATAGCCTCAGGCACAAGAGTATCTTTGCATAACCATTATGCTATCTAGGCGCCCCCCAGCAGTACAATTGTACCTCTTCAAAATGTGGTACCACACCCAAGTGCTAATCTGTTTCTAAAACAGTAGGTTGTACTTCCTCCCTGCTTTTAAACCCCTCCCCCATTTACCTCTGGCAGTCTCATTTTTTTGTGGTCAGAGTTTAAGTGCTTGTTTTTGTTTGGCTGCACCATAGCTTTGTTTCTTTATATGTTACAGATGAATGAGATGATTTAATACTTGTCTTTATCCTTCTAACTTATTAAAAAATGTTTTTTCCTGTTAACTCTTCTCTCTGCTTTTTTTTTTGTAACTGCAGTATTTCCCTCATGAAAGGAGTGTTTTTCTTGTTTATTTGAAGTTTTATCTTAACTAATTGATTTACGTTTTTCTTTCTTTTTTCTTTTTTTTTTTTTTTTTTTGCCAGAATACTGCTAGCTCTGACTTGTGGTGATTATTAAAGATTAAATCTAGGACACCGGGTGCCTCACACATGAAAATCTACTACTCTACAGCTGATACTATCTCTCTTGGCACATCTGTTGTTTTGAAACAACTCCACAACGATTCAAGAACATATTCATTTGTCAAAGAAACTACAAATTTCCTTGTATTTTTTTCTTTAAACTTTTGTTTTGTGTAAATATGTGCATTTTCATATAGCCAAATTCAGCAGTCTTTGCCATATGCCAGAACTGAGCAGTTCCCTGGGGAAAAACAAAAAAGAAAAGACTAGATACAGGTCACCAGTAGAGCACATATTTTACCATGCATGAAGACCTGGGTTCAAATCCCTGGTCACCACATAGTACTTTCACTCTTATGTTTACCAGTGGGCTTCAAAGAATCAGGAAATTGCTACTGTCACTAAATTCAGGGCTGTGATCTGTCCTTTGTAGTCACAGCTACCACAAGCTGAGGTTGCTGCAGAATTGTACTTTGACTAAAGCTAACACAGTGGCCTACCACTGTCAGAGAAAGAACAGCTTCTGCTTACTGTGTACCTTCTAAATACTGTATAATGATTCTGGATGGCTGGCATATATTTCTTTAATTTTTTTTATAGGTAAGAGAGAATTTAAAAGAAGAGAGGGAGATGGAGAGGGAGAAAGAGAGATACTTACACTGCTTTTGAAACTTATCCCCTGAAGATGGGGACTGGGTGTTTTGTTTGTTTGTTTTTCTTACTTTAAGGAATGTTTACCAGTGATTTGGTAATGGTTTACAAGATAAGCAAGGAATTTTGAAAAAGACAGCTCACCCTAGACAGAGAATCTTTGGATTTCCCCATAGATAATAAGTGTCTAGACCTCTGATAGAGCCCTCTCTCTACCATCGCTGGTTATACCAATTAAGAACATCATTATAAGCCCTTCTGTAGGCTTCTTCTGGACTGTACCCTCACTATGAAATAATAGTGGTAGGGCTTGCCCCACTCTCCAAAAAGAGGCTTAATCTTAAGACTGGTCCTGAAATAAGAGCAACCTAGATGTTCCTGACTTGACAAAGACTCAGAGGTTGTACATATGAATAGATATGAGCCCCATATTAGGTAATTATAGTGAAGAGTTAATTGCATTTATCAAATTCTTTGAATTTGAGCAACTCTCTGCCCTATTCCTTCTTCCTGGTTCTAGTCTTGTCTCAACTCTGGCACCATCTTCTCAGACATTATTTTTAATCCCCTTGTATGTGAGCTATCAAGCAAATCAAAGATTATTGAGACAGTGGCTCCTAAGAGCATGCCTGAAATTGACTTCCTAGCTTCTTTCTACCCTTCTTTCTGCCCTTTCATTTGCTCTATTTCTATAATATTGTTCCTGTTAATTAAATCTTATTCTCCTGCTTTCTATTTTACTGCATTTCATCCACCAATGTAGGGAAATTGTGAGGATGTGGTAGAGCTTGGCAGGGTTTGACCTGAGGGGTGCATCTATGCTGTCAGTCTCTCTCTCTACTAAGAGGTCAAGTGAGGAAAGACACAAGGACCCCAAATGTTTGCCTCATCTTATCAGACTCCCTGCCTCACAAAGCACCCTGAATTTTTCTGCCTTCAGGAGCCCAACATTCCTTAAAACATTAAACCAGCTCCCCCTGCTCCACCCTGCATTCCTTGATACTATGGCCCATCCTTTTATTATCTACATATCAGTCTTCTGCTTTGTCTAAAAATGACTTAAGGCTTCCCCCCTATTCCCCCACCCATTCTGCTCATTTAATATATTCTTTTTTCTACCCTCAAGACCGCAGGATATTATTAATTCTACCAGTTAAATCCCTAGCAACAGTTGCTAAGGAAGTTCCTACCTTTCCCAGCCCCCTTTCACCTTTCTCCGCCCCTTTCCTAACTGTGTATGGTATTGTCAAGCCACTGCTGTTTCTGACTTGGCTCTTCCGTGTTCCAACCTGGAGGAGTGCGCACGTGCAGACCTGGAGGCTGACATCGGTCTGTGCCAAGTGGCTTAAACAGGTGTGCTACCCGCCAGACTCTGGGGAGCTCGGATGAACACAGATTTGAATTGCCTTGCTGCCATGAGCTTGGTTCCTGGGTCATCTCTCTCTCTCTCTCTCTCTCTCTCTCGTTGCTAGCTGGAGATACCAAGTTGCAGATGCTACTATGATTACATCCTGCCTTCCCTGATCAGACAACCTTACCAATGCTTCCTGGAACCTTGCCTCTTCAGAGCCCTACTGTTGTATGCTTTACATTGGGTTCTAGTTCTCCCCCGCCAAGAGAATTGCATCAGTCCAGTTAATTTCCTGGGCCCACTTGGCCCCGCCCCAAGGAACCCCGAGAGAGGGTTCCTGAGTTCCAGAGTACCAGAGTTGGAGGGTTCCTGAATTCCTGAGTTCGAGAGTAAGAGAGAGAGTGCTTGCGCCGCCACAAAGAGACAGCAGAGTTCTGTTTGGTGATTAGTTTGTCTTAGTTTATGAATCGTTGTTCCTGAATAAAGAAATACAGCTGCCCTGCCCAGCCGTTGTCTCCGCATCTCTGTTACCCGCCCGTGAAGCCAACCTGCCGGCAAGAGCCTTCCGAAATTTTAACAACACCCTACTCCACTAGTGAAAGATAGAAATGGACTAGAGATTTGGTCAACCTGCCAATGCCTATGTCCAGCAGAGAAGCAATTATAGAAACCAGAACTCCCATCTTCTGTATCCTAAAAACAATTTTGGTCCATACTCCCAGAAGGATAAAAAATAGGGATGTTTCCAGTGGAGAGGATGGGACACAGAACTTTGGTAGTGGGGACTGTATGGAATTAAGCACCTATTACAATTATACCTCTTACAATCTTGTAAATTATTATTAGATCATTAATAAAAAGATACTCCTCAGAACTAATCTATAGATGTAAAATATCATGAGAAGTAATACAAATGTACCATTTATTTTTATTATCTTTATTGTATAAAGACAGCCTGAAATTAAGAGGGAAGAGGAAGATAGAAAAAGAGAAAGACAAAGAGACACCTGCAGCCCTGATCCACCTCTTGTGAAGCTTCCCCTCTGCAGACAGGGGGCTTGAACTCTGGTCCTTATGGCAATGTAACATGTGTGTTCAAGCAAGTGTGCAGCCACCCAGCACCAAAAAATTACCTTAAAAAAAAAACATTGTTATTGGATAGAGAGAGAAGAAAATTGAGAGGGGAAAGTGAGTCAGAGAGGGAAAGAGAGAGACAATTGCAGCCCTACTTCACCACTACTGAAGCTTTCCCCGTGAAGGTGGGGATCAAAGGCTTGAATATAGGCCCTTTTGCACTTAAACAGGTGCCAATGCCTGGCCCCAAAGAAGTGACAGAAATAGATACTAAGGTTCATTTTATCTAGTAAATCTACACAATTTTGTGAATGAAAAAATAAAACAAATAATAGTATTTTTATTAAATTGATAAACATTTAAGAGATTGGTTGTGAAATGGAGCTATGTGCCAGCATCCGGCGCCCAACATGGGCACCCAACTTGGGCACCTTTATTGGGGGGGGTTAATGTTTTATATTTGACATTGAATACAATAGTTTGTACATGAATAACATTTCATAGTTTTGCACACAGCAATAAAACCCCCAATAGGTCCTCTGTTATCATTTTCCAGGACCTGCACTCTCCCCCACACTGACCCCAGAGTCTTACTTTGGTGCAATACAACAACTCCAGTGTGATACGCCAATTCCATTTCAGGTTCTACTTGTGTTTTCTCTTCTGATGTTGTTTTTCAACTTCTTCCTGAGAGTGAGATCATCCCATATTCATCCTTCTGTTTCTGGCTTATTTCACTTAACATGATTTCTTCAAGCTCTATCCAAGATGGACTGAAAATGGTGAAGTCACCATTTTTAATAGCTGAGTAGTATTCCATTGTGTATATATACCACAACTTGCTCAGCCATTCATCTGTTGTTGGACACCTGGGTTGCTTCCAGGTTTTGGCTATTACAAATTATGCTGCTAAGAACATATGTGTACACAGATCTTTTTGGATGGGTATGTTGGATTCCTTAGGATATATCCCCAGGAGAGGAATTTCAGGGTCAACAGGGTAAGTCCATTTCTAGCCTTCCTAGAGTTTCCCAGACTGCTGTCTACAGGAGTTGGACCAATTTACATTTCCATCAGCAGTGCAGGAGTTGCTGCTACCATTTCTGATGTATGACATTCTCACAGGAGTGAAGTAGTAGCTCATTGTTGTCTTTATTTGCATTTCTCTGACTATCAAAGACTTGGAGAATTTTTTATGCAGGGGTAGTGCTGCAGGAGAGAGAGACTCTGGAACACGAAGTTGAGTGGGAACACAATGCAATTTTTTATTGATCAGAGAAAAATGCCTTTATACCTTCTGAAGCGGAAGTGGCAGGTTGGAAGAGGAAATGGGTAGGAGAGTGGGTGGAGAGAAGAAAAAGAGCACTAAGATAGCAAGCTTCCATCCAACCGTGGGGATTAAACCAATGCCCTGCAGGCAGGGCGAGTCTCAGGCAAAACAGTGATTATGTAAATAGACCACAGAATCAAGCAATGCAAGGGAACTGGTGTTATAACCAACATGGATAGAAACAGAAGGGGTCTTTAGAAGCAGAATTAGCCAAAGGAGAAATGATGACCAACATTTTCTGATGTGTTTCTTGGCCTTTTTGTATCTCTTCTGTGGTGGATATTCTGTTGAATTGTAATGATGATAGTGGGCAGCCCTGTCTAGTAATTGATCTGAGGGGAAATGCTTCCAATTTTTCACCATTAAGTTTGATGTTGTCTATAGGTTTGCTATATATTGACTCCACTATCTTCAGGAATTTTTCATCTATTCCCATTTTTTGAAGCGTTGTGATTATAAAGAGATGTTGGATTTTGTTAAGGGATTTCTCTACATCTATTAATATAACCATGCGGTTTTTGGTCTTTCTTTTATTGATATGGTGGATCATTTTGATTGATTTATGTATATATATATATTTTAAATTATTTTCCTTTTTTTGTTGCCTTTGCATTGTTGTTGTATTTGATGTCATCATTGTTAGGACAGAGAGTAATGGAGAGAGGAGGGGAAGACAGAGAGGGGGAGAGAAATATACACACCTGCAGAACTGCTTCACTACCTGTGAAGTGACCCCCCCCCCCGTAGGTGGGGACCCAGGGGCTTAAACTGGCATCCTTCTGCCAGTCCTTGCATTTTGTACCACATGCGCTTAACCCCCTGTGCTACTGCCTGACTCCCGATTTACATAAATTAAACCAACCTTGCATCCCCAGAATAAACCCCACTTGGTCATAATGAACAATCTTTTTGATATACTTCTGTATCTGGTTGGCTAGAATTTTGTTTAATATTTTAGCATCTATGTTCAACAGAGATATTGGTCTGTAGTATTTTTTTCTTTTTTGGTTATGTCTCTATCTGCTTTTTTATTGGAGTTATATTGGCTTCATTGAAGCTGGAAGGGGGTATTCCTGTGTCTCAATCTTCTGGAAGACTTTTAAAAGTAGAGGTATTAGTTCTTCTTTGAAGGTATTGTAGAATTAATTTGTAAAACCGTCTGGTCCAGGACTTTTTTTTGGGAAGGTTTGTGATAACTGTTTCAATTCCATTGTCTGTGATAGGCCTGTTCATATTATCTAGTTACTCTTTATTTAATTTTGGAGGTTCGTAGGTATCTAGGAAATCGTCCTTTTCTTCCAAATTTTCTAGCTTGGTGGTATATATATATTGCTGTTCATAGAAGCCTCACATGATACATTGAATTTCTGTGGTATCTGTTGTGATATTTCCTCTTTCATTTATGATTCAATTTATTTGGGTCTTTGCCCTTTTTTGTTTTGTGAGTCTGGCTAAAGGTTTGTCGATTTTGTTCACTCTTTCAAAGAACCAACATTTACTTTCGTTGATCTTTTGTATGGTTTTCTGATTTTCAATGTTATTTATTTCTGCTCTAACTTTAGTTATTTCTGTCCTTCTTGTTGTGTTAGGGTTCCTTTGTTCTTTTCTTCTAGGTCTTTTAAGATGTGCAATCAGGCTACTTATTTGTGTTTTGTCTTTTTTCCTAATGTGTGTTTGTATGGCTATGAACTTCCCTCTCAGTACTGCTTTAGCTGTGTCCCAAACATTTTGATAGCTTATGTCTTCATTTTCATTGTACTCTGAAAACATTTTGATTTCTTCCTTTATTTCCTCTTTGACCTAGTAGTTGTTAAGTAGTGTACTGTTTAGCTTCCACATTTTGGGACTATTACTAATCTTTTGTTGTTTATGAAGTGTTAAATTAATTCCACTGTGGTCTGAGAATATGCTTGGGATGATTTCAATGCTCTTCAATTTGCTGATGCTGTCTTTGTGGCCTAAGATATGGTCTATCCTTGAGAGTGACCCAAGTGGACTTCAGTAAAATGTGTATTCCAGTTTCTTGGGATGAATGACTCTAAAAAATGTCCAATAGTTCTAGTTTATCTATCTCCTCATTTAGCTCCCTCATTTTTAAAATTGATTTTCTGCCTGGATGATTCATCCAGTAGAGAGAGTGGGGTTTTGAAGTCCCCTACTATGACTGTGTTGCTGTTAATATATTGCTATAGCTCTTTCAGTAGATGTTTGATGTACTTAGATGTCTTCTCATTGGGTGCATAGATGTTAATAATTGATAAGTCCTCTTGATTGACTGATCCACTGAGCATTAAGTATTGTCTTTCCCTATCTTTTAAAATTTTATTTATTTAAAGTCTATCATGTCAGATATGAGATTAGCTGTTCTGACCTTTTTTGGGGGGGCCATTGCTTTGTATGTTAGTTTTCCATCCTTTCGCTTTGAGTCTGTGTTTGTCTTGTTGAGTTAGGTGGGTTTCCTGCAGACAGAATATTGTTGGGTGGTGTTTTCTGATTCATGTTCCTACTCTGCCTTTTAATAGGTGAATGCAGGTCATTGACATTTATTGATATCAAAGACTGAAGATATTTTAATGCCATTCTTGTAGATATTTAGAGTGTTCTGACAGATGGCATATTTATGGTAGTCTGTTTATAGGAGACCTTTCAGAACTTCTTTCAGGGCAGGCTTGGTAATAGTTGATTCTTTCACCTGTTGCTTCACAGAGATGGTTTTTAAGCCTCCATCTAGTCTGAATGACAGTCTAGCAGGATACAGTAGTCTTGGTAGAAAGGCTTTCTCACTGAGCACTCAGTAGATATCTTGTTAGTCTCTTCTGGCCTGTAGTGATTGTGTGGAGAAGTCTGCTGCCAATCTTATGTATTTCCCTCTGTAGGTGACTCTTTGTTTTTCTTTTACACCCATCAGGATCCTTTCTTTATCCTTATTCCTTTCATTTAAATATTATAGTTCTTGGTGTCTTTAAGTCTGGGTTAATTCTTTTTGGGACCCTCTGGGCTTCTTGAACCTCTATGTCTTTTATATTGTCTAGACTAAGTTTTCAGCTATTATGTCCTGATGAATGTTTTCTTCCCCTCCCTCTCTTTCTTCCTCTGGTAAGCCAATAATGCATATATTATTTCTTTTGAAGTACTACCATATGTCTCTGTTGTTGTTTTCAATATCTTTTAATCTCTTTTTGAGATCTCTGACTTCTTTTTTAGTTGTCTCTAATTTGTCCTCGATCTTGCTAATTCTGTCTTCAGTCTCTTTTATTCTATTCTCTCTCCTCTTTTCTGTTTTCTGGATTTAATCTATTTTGTTACCCTGTTCTGATACTCTTTTAGTTTGTTCAGCTTGCTGTTTTCTTATCTCAGGTATTTCAGCTTTCAGATCTCTAATAACCTTGAGATAATTAGTGTTTCTTCCAGAGTTTCATTTGTTGTTTCTGCATTTCTGATGATAACTCCTTTAAACTCTTTACTCATTCCTGTGACTATTTCCTTAACTAGGAAATTAACTGAATGTTGACCTCATTTTTTTGTGCCTCAACCTTTGGGGGGCTTTTAGCTGGACTTTTGGCCTAGTTCATTTCTCTAATATTTCTTCTTGTTGGTTTAACCATTTTATATAGTATGTTATAAGGTCCCTCTCTCAGTACTATTCAAATTACTGATCACTCTTGCCTGGATTGACTTGTGTCCAAGTAAGGTGCTTAAAGTGTTCACAGTTGTGGAAATTAACAGTTTTTTCAACATCAGACTCTCAAGCATGAGGTTTTGAGTTCAATCACAGGCAGCACATGTATCAGAGTGATGTCTGGCTCTTTCTCCTCCTATTTTTCTCATTAATAAATAAATAAGATCTTTAAAAAATACTGTCCCTTAGGCTTCGTGAGAGCCATGAACCATGGTAATGGCATAGGAGGGCAGAGAGGGTTTATAACTTTGGTAGAGAACTTACCCTGACATGTGTGGTAACAAAATCATTCTTCTATTCTCACATATTGTAAAACTCTTTTGAATCTCTATTTAGATTAAAAAAAGAAAAAATAGAGAAATGTGGCATATACAGATACAATAACCAGCCAAGTCACTGAAATTTCAAAAAGCTTTTTAAAACAACTATTTAATGATCTAAATAACTCATCCACTTCAGTAATACAGATTCATCACTCATGTATAATTGCTGATGACAGCTTGATTTATAACTTCTGTGTTTTGTCTATGTGCAACTGTATCCAAAATACACATTTTCTATGAGAAATGTGCATATGATATGCATATGTAAATATATATTAGCATATAGATGTATACAGGTACAAACTGTTTAACTTATTATGCCATGTTTGTTTTTATATATCATTAAGTATAAAAATTTTTGGTTCTTTTTAGTAGTTGAGTAATATCCCCTACAGTAAATATCACATATTAGTTGTATTAAGACTTGAATACTACTTTGTGGTATGCCTAATGTTTTAATAAACATTCATAAATCTTTGCACATTTTTAGGAGTGTCCAGAAAAAAATATGTTAGAGTAGAATGTCTAGACTGTATTACACTTTTTAAATGTATATTGTCAAATTACTTCATGAAACATTTTCCTTTCTTTTCTTTCCTTTTTTTAAACAAATTTGCTCTCTTACTAATTGTATTTGATTTTTGCAAGTAATTTATTTAGCCTTCTTCTCTGTCAACTGGGAATACCAAAGGAGATCACCTTGGAGCACAACAAGCCAGGACTAGAACGAATTAGGGAACCCACCAAAACACCAGCGAGTGCAAACACATGTTGCTCATGGACTGAGAGGCACCTAAGGACAGATTCCTGGGGCTAAAGCTCATTTCTACTCCTGAACAGCTGTAACAGTTGGGCAGTTTACTGGTTGAGACACCACCTCCAGTCATTTTTACAAATAAAAAGACTGCAGAGAGGAGGAGAGGATTTCCCTAAGACTCACCAAATGCAACTTTGGGTCTCCATTGCTACTGCCCTCAGAGATTGGAGCAGCAGGGGTAGGCCCTATGCTGACATCAGGGGGGTAGAGAACTCACCAGGAAACTCAGGAGAAGATGTACACCCCAGTGGCCTAGTAGAGGGGCTGTATAATGGGAGCTTTTCTACATTGTTCTCCTGAGAAGAACGTGGTGAATAATTGCCTCAGAACCCACAGACTATAAATAGGAATTGCTTAGAAAGTCACATGGCCCAGCAGTGCTGTCCAGCCTGGCAGAGAAGCTGAATTGAGCCTGAAGTTTGGATCCTTGGGGTGTGAGACTCTCTTTGCATAACTATTGTTGACTTAAAAATTATAATGGGGCCAGGTAGTGGCACACCTGGTTGAGCGCACATGTTAGAGTGCTCAAGGACCCAGGTTTGAGCCCCTGGTCCCCACCTGCAGGGGGAAAACTTTGCAAGCAGTGCTGCAGGGGTCTCTCTTTCTCCCTTTCTATCACCCCTTTTTCTAGATTTTTGGCTGTCTCTATCCAATACATAAACAAAGATAATAAAATGTATTTTAAAAATTGTAATATAATTTTTATCTGGTTTTGAAGTAAGCTTGGTTAATTTCTCACCTCCTCAATATGCATTACATCACCACCAACACCATTAAAGTACGAATGTCTCTGCACTATAGTTCACTGAGCCATCTTGTACTCTACAGGCCCCCATGTGCCTTTGCTAATCTTAGTTCTGCATTCAGAGTCCATTG
This sequence comes from Erinaceus europaeus, assembly GCF_950295315.1. Taxonomy (NCBI): domain Eukaryota; kingdom Metazoa; phylum Chordata; class Mammalia; order Eulipotyphla; family Erinaceidae; genus Erinaceus; species Erinaceus europaeus. Next base: position 81,368,915 of record NC_080172.1, on the reverse strand, counting down.
TGTTTGTTTTTCTTTTTCTTTTCAAAATTTTCTTTTTCCATTTATTTACTGTATAGAGACACCCAGAAATTAAGAGGGGGGTGATAGAGAGGGAGAGAGATGGAGAGACACTTGCAGCACTGCTTCACCACTCATGAAGCTTTCCCCCTGCAGATAGGGACCGGGGACTTGAACTTGTGTCCTTGTACATTGTAACATGTGCACTCAACCAGGTGCACCACCACCTGGCCCCAAATTTGTTTTTCTTATATTGTTTGTTCCCCCATATGGGTGAGGTCCTTCTCCAGTATTTGCTTCATTAAAGATATGACATACTTATGGAAAGTAAAGTAGATGGGAGATTTTTAGAAACTGGCTGTGTGATTGTTGGGGCTGGCAAGTCTGAAATCTATAGTCATGACAAACACAGAAGAAATTCAGCTAAAGATTGATACTGACTGTGATAGCATAATTTGTAAGGAGAAATCTGGAAGAAGATTTCTTCTTTGGCATACTTAAAAAATCTTTAACTAATTTCATAAAGTCCATCCATATATGGAAGAAAATTTGCTTTAATTCAAATATTTTAAGATGATTTTAACAGCCCCTTAAAATGTAACCCACTAGTTTTAACACTTATGCACATAACTTGCCTGCAGCAATTATAACTTCCATGCTTTAGTGGTTATTTTTCATTTCCCTCATATCTTCAACTCAAATTAGTTGGGATTCCTCTGAAAGGAAGAATTGTCCTTTCTCACTTAATTATTTTCATATGAACACATGGGCATTTAGTTTATACTTTGATGTGTAATCTAATAGTATGTTGTATATTTTGTTGCTCCTCTTGTTTCAGTGTTTGATCCTGAGAGCTCTTGTTGGTTGATGAGCTTCCCTTCCCTTAGTTTTTCTACACACACAGTTTGATAATTGGTAATGCAGTAGCCTAATAAGTAACATGAGGGGCAGGGGTAGAAGCAGAATTTTGGTGATGGGTATGATGTGAAATAATAACCCTGTAATCTTAAAATCTTGTAAAGCATTATTAAATTACTAATAAAACATTTTTTAAAAAACAGTAACAAAAAGTACTATATATTCCAAATAATCGTGATTTGAGAGAACAATGCTTTCCTAAAAAATAACAAGAGATGAATGAGATTCCTTATAAAAGAAGCTTTATAAAAGAACCTCAAAATGTACATGTTGTGGTCCAGGAGGTGGCGTAGTGATAAGGCTTTGGACTCTCAAGCACAAGGTCCTGAGTTCAATCCCTGGCAGTACATGTGCCAGAGTGATGTCTGGTTCTTTTTCCCTCCTCCTAACTTTCTCATTAATAAATACATAAAATATTTTTAAAAAGTTAAAACAAATAAATAAAAGTGTTTAAAAAATGTGCATGTTGACTCTTCTACAATGCTGGTAAAGATGTAAGTTGGTTCACTTTCTATGGAAAATAGTCTGGGGATTCATTAGAACTCTAGAAATGGACCTATCTTATGGCCCAGCAATCTCTTTCCTAGGGATTTACCCAGGGAAAACAAAAACAACTATCTAAAAAGATCTATACATAGCTATTTTCGTAACACCACAGTTTGTAATAGCCCAACAACGGATGAATGGCTAAGGAAGTTATGGCACATATATACGATGGAGTACTATGCAGCTTTTAAAGATGAGGACAACTACTTTGCAATATCATGATCAGAACTCAAAGGCATCATGTTGAGTTAGATAAGCCAAAAACATAACAACAAATGCTGAATGATCTCACATATAGGTGAAAATTAAGAACAAAGAACAGTAAAGTAAAACAAGGTAAAACTTGGATTGGATTGCACCAAAGCAAAGGACAATGGGAAAGAAAGGAAAGAGACAGGATGAAAGGTCATTGGGTTTCTATTGTGTCTCCTAGATACCAATTTCTCTCCTCTCCGTGTGTTACAAACTCCTTGAGAGGCTGCTTCTGTCACGAATTTCTCCTCTTACAGAGAACTTCCTATCACCCGCCCAAGCTGGTTTCCGCCCAGGAAGATCTACCTGCGAACAAACCCTGGCCCTCTCATCTTACATTGAAAATGGATTCCAGAAGAATTTAAAGACGGGTGCTGTCTTTGTTGATCTCACAGCAGCCTATGACACGGTCTGGCACCGTGGTCTCCTAGTCAAGATCTCAAGATGCCTGCCTCCATGGGTGGCCAACACTATATCGTTTCTTCTCCAAAACAGAAGATTCTGGGTGCATCTGGGTGACAAGTCTAGCAGATGGAGAGTTGTCTCAAGTGGCCTCCCCCAGGGCTCTGTTCTGGCTCCTACACTATTTAATATTTACATCAATGACCTTCCAGAAACTTCTTCAAGGAAGTTCATCTACGCCGATGACATCTGCTGTGCAACTCAGGCATCCAAGTTTGACATCCTCGAGGAAACACTCACGAAAGACATGTCTCTGATATCTGATTACTGTGAAAAATGGCGACTAATCCCTAGCACTGCAAAAACGGTATCATCTGTTTTCCATCTACACCATGCCTCGGCCTCGCGTGAGCTTAACATGCAGCTTGGCGATACGAGAATCCGGCATGAAGCCCAGCCAGTCTATCTTGGCGTTACTCTCAATCACACCCTGTCATTTCATGAACATCTCATAAAAGCTGCAGCAAAGGTGGGAGTGAAGAATAACATCATTGCAAGACTGGCCAACTCCTCATGGGGCGCGAGCGCTTCCACACTACGATCATCATCTCTGGCATTATGCTATTCCACTGCAGAATACTGTGCCCCAGTATCGTTCCGTAGCCCCCATGTCCACTTGGTCGATTCCAAATCATATTCCTCCATGAGGATAATTTCTGGAACCATCCGTTCCACCCCGGTTCCATGGCTGCCAATTCTTAGCAACATCGCCCCGCCAGATATTCGTCGGGATGCGGCATCATCTAAGTTCATTTCCCATGTCTACACTCGACCGGACCTGCCAATATAAGCGGATATCTTTGCCCACCCTGTCCAACGCTTGACGTCTCATCACCCAATCTGGTCCCCTACACCTACACTGAACTTCTCTGTTCCAGACTCTTGGAAACAGAGTTGGCGGTCAGCTGAGGTAAAGAACAAACACCTCATCACAGACCCCTGCAAGCGTCAACCCAGCTTTGACCTAGCACGTTATGATTGGGCCCTCCTCAATCGCTATTGAACAGGCCATGGCCGGTGCGCCGCTATGTTCCATTGCTGGGGAGCCAGAGACGACCCGAACTGCCCCTGCGGCTACAGACAGACTATGACCCACATAGTCAACGACTGCCACCTCTCCAGATTCAAAGGAGGTCTCGAAACTTTACATCAGGCTCAACCTGACGCTGTTGATTGGCTGCGGAAGAAGGGCAAACGCTAGAAGAAGAAGAAGATACCAGTTAAGGGGAGATGAGAGGTTGTGTCTATATGCTAAAGTTTATACTGTAAACCATTATCTCCCCCTCCCCAATTAAAAAAAAAGAAAAAAAATCAAAGAACTATGTAGGGCGAATCCTCAATGGACTACAGTCTATAACAGATGTGTTGTTTTATCCAGCTGGCTTCACGGGCGGGTAACAGAGACAACCAGAGACACACGGCTGGGCTGAGAACGCAGTTTAATTTTTATTCGCAAATGGGCAAATCACCACACCATGTGCTTTTCTCCATCATCTTCTTTCCACAGCTGCTGCTGGGACTCTGCCCATCCTTAGCATAGGGGGCGGGGAGAAAGCAGGGCGTGAAACTAGCAAGGGGCAAGCCAATTCTTCTCAGAGGTCAGGGGGAAGGGAACATACCAACAATTCCCCCTTCTGTTTTTAACTAAATGACCACAGTATCAGGGGTGTGGGGCGAACAGAAACCTATATCGTACAGGCATTTTCAAAAAAGAAAGTGGCACAAACATGGAGAAACATGTAAGCAAGTAACAAGAACCAGTGTGCTGCCAAGGGAGGGCCTGAGGAGGCCATTTTTTGCCTCTGTGGGCAAAACTTTATCAGCTTAAAAAAAACATTTCCTGCCTCTGGGGGGCGTACTTGCCTCGATGGGCATTTTATAGCATGGGGGCGGGGAACGGCCTAGAGTCCCAAAGGCAGCTGGCTGCAGTCAATGTTTGAGAAATATAGCAGCACTTTTGCACTTTTGTGCAAAGTGTCTAAGGGTGTACCAGTGAGTCCAATAGGAGTGCCAGTCGAAAGCATATGTCCACAGAAGAATGCTGGGGGGTGGAGAGTTGTATGAGGAAGGTCTGCTGCCAGAATTCTGCATTTCTGTAGAGAACTTGACAGCTGCAATTTACTTACTATGAAACAAACTTGTAGCAGGTTAGAAGTTTATCACAATTGATAACTATTACAATTAGAAGTCTTTTTTAGAATGATTTTAAGGTTGGCTAAAATTTAAACAATATAATGTGAAAAGGTAAACATGAGAATCAAGGAAAGAAAACCTCAGGCATGAGTATCATTAGCATAGCCATTGTGTAATCTACCATTTCTAATAGAGAAGGTAATCGAGAGTTTTACATATCAACAAGTCTATTTAACCTTTTGTTACACCCATTTAAGATGGAGACACACCCTAGGTGTGCACAGGTTTTGTTTAGACCAACTTAGTTAAAATATATTGATTGTTAACTAATTTTTACCTCAGACTTTAAATGTAAGTTAATTTTATCTTTATGAGAATTACGTTGAAAACCTTTTTCATTTAACTTTGCCTGGTAAGAATTTAGCCTTAAAGTTATATTCTTAACCTTAAAGTTAATGTTACCAAACTTTAAACACACACATACACATACATGGTCTTCAATATACAAGGAGAGAAACTTTTGTTATGAAGACATGTCATTTTAAACACGAATTTAGATCTATACTGTCTTAGCCGTTCTGGGAGTGCGTTGTCCAGCGGTGGCCTCTTGGGCAGCTTCACTTCTAGGAATTGCAGGTTGCAATCTCTGGATGAATCTCTGCATATTTTAGCTCATCTGTCTTCAGACCCAAGCTGGAGATCTAGGCCAGGGGGCCCAGTTTCGGCAGGGAGCCCATGGTCTCCAGGTGGCCCGGGATCTGCCCAGACTTCATAGCAGGAAGGCGGGCGGGCCAGCCGTGCAGAAGGCGTGGGCCGAGGTTCCCCGGGGGTGGCGGCCATGATAGGCTGCTGTGGCCCTGCCCCATGGCCCTGCCATGTCTGCTGCCCTGCTCACAGTGGCCGAGCAGCGTGGAGGGAGCCCATGCCCAGTGCCCCGCGCCATGCGGTGGAAAGCCGGCTCCTGTGGGCTGGCGTTGGGAGGAAACCACAGAGTGGTCCAGAGATAAATGTTCCAGAAGCAGTGAAACAGTCTCTTAAAGAAAGGGCAGACACCTTTGGAGATCTCTTCACAAGCAGAAGAGAAGGCCATAGTGCATAGGTAGCCAAATTGTCTTCACTTATCTGAGAGATGCACAGGTCTGGTCCCACGTTGTAGGCGCCATATGTTGTTTTATCCGGCTGGCTTCATGGGCGGGTAACAGAGACAACCAGAGACACACGGCTGGGCTGAGAACGCAGTTTAATTTTTATTCGCAAATGGGCAAATCACCACACCATGTGCTTTTCTCCATCATCTTCTCTCCGCGGCTGCTGCTGGGACTCTGCCCATCCTTAGCATAGGGGGCGGGGAGAAAGCAGGGCGAGAAACTAGCAAGGGGCAAACCAATTCTTCTCAGAGGTCGGGGGGGGAAGGGAACATACCAACACAGAAGATTCAGGGATTCAGAAGTGGGAAGGGAGTGTTACTAAGGAGAGACTTACGATATAATGGTTTGATTAAGGGTAAAATGTACTGATATCTGTCAGGGAAATGTTGACATGTACACTTATGACAATAAAAATCCTGTAAATCAATATTTTTACAGTAAAGTGATACTGTAATTGGAAAAAATGAAATGAAAAATAAATAAATATATTCATGTTGAAGTAAATAGGGATAACATGATAAAACTTAACCTAACTATTGTTTTTAAACAGAAATATTTCTAATAAATATGGAATTTAGAAAAAGATAAGCCAAAATGGCCATGTTGACATTTATCAATTAGTAATTAGTAATAAACTAAACAACCAGTATATTTCAGGATGATGGACACTGAATGTTAAAGAAAATGAATAAAGTTTCTGTTGGAAACAGGAGTAATTCATTGTATCTGAACATGGCCTGGGTAAAATTACCTTAAGTTGTTGGATTTAATCTCTTCTAAGTTTTCTATTGATTATGATTTGACTCCAGATTCTGAAGTAAGATTGCTTTAGTTCCATCCAGTCTTAGAATTCAGTACTTGGGTTCTGGTATTTCTATTCCTTTGGGTTTTACTTTCCTAATTTGTGAAATGATTTAAGAGCAAACTCTTAAATCAGAGGACTAGGGTGTTGGGGGTTGGTATACGTTCTGAAAAGATGTAGCATACAGCATGGGGACTGTAATCAATAATATGGTATTGTACATTTAAAAGCTGCTGAGAAAAGATTACAGATGGGCTTACTGTGATGACCATTTTGTAACAAATCATTATGTGATATAACTGAAACTAAACTAAGATTGCATATCAAATATATCTCAATAATAATTGCTACTTATTATGGCTTAGGAAGTGATATAATCAGTAAAGCAATGGATCTTCAAGAGGATGTCCTGAGGTCAATCAGTGACATCACATATTCTGCACCCCCTCCTGTAAAAGTTAAAAATATAAATCTTTACCTTCACTGCCACCAGGTTTAACTCTGGACCTCAGTGCATTGCTCCCAGTGTCTATTTTTTCCTTTTTTTTTTTTTTATTTGGTAGGACAAAGAGAAAATGAGAGGGGAGGGAGAAATAGAGAGGGAGAGAGAAAGAGAGGCACCTGGAAAATTCCTTCACTGTTCATGGAGTTTCTCCCTTGCAGGTGGGGACTGAGAGCATGAACCAGGGTCTTTGCACATTGTAACATGTATGCTCAGCAGGGTCCACCACTACCTGCCCCCCTAGTCTTTAGAAGAATCACTACTTAACTCATAAGATTGCTATGAAAATTAAATAAGATGGCACTGGCCATAACCTGTGTTGCTAAACGGATGTCTCATTTGTACAGTGGATACAGGCCATATCTGAGTTACTGCTATGAGGTTTTGTTCAGATTGGAGGATGTCAGTAGCAGAAGTTATGAAATGCTCCAAAATCTATAGGGGGATGGGGGGCTGGAGATAGAAATCTATCTTCCACGTGAGGGAATTGAGCATTAAAATTCAAGTTCTCTCATACACCTTCCCCAATGACTCAATGAGAAAGAAGCAGGTAGCCACTTGTGGAGAGAACATCATTACCATGAATATGCTTTTCATAATTTCTTTATCCAGTCATCTGCCAATGGGCATTTAGGCTACTTCCACTGTTTGGCTACTGTAAGTAGTGCAATTATGAGCTTTCTATTTTCTAATAAAAATAATTTTAGTTATTTTCACAAGAGTTGGGTACTGTATATTCTCTTTCTAGTAAACATAAGAAAGTTATTTTATAGTGATAACACAGATTATAGCAGTTAAATGACACCTTTTATTGTTTCATTAGGCAACTAATGATTTCCAAGATCCAGTTTTCTCTCTCCCTCTCTCCTTTCTCTCTTTCCCCCTCCCTCTCTCTTCCTCCTTTCTTTCTGCTTTTCTTCCTTCCTTCCTTTCTTATTTCCTTTCCTTTCTTTCTCTTCCTTCCTTCCTTTCTTCTTTTCTTTCCTTCCTTTCTTCCTTCTTTCCTCCCTTTCTTTCTTTCCCTTCCTCCCTCCTTCAATTTCTCTCTCTCTCTCTTTCTTTCTCTCTTTCTTCCTGATAGGGTCAAAGAAGGCAGAGATGCAGAGAGAGTGTAAAAGAGACTACAGTACCAAAACTTCCTTCAGTTCTCGAGTTGCTAGGCTTCAAATATGGCCATAACATGGCAAAGCAGCACACTACCCAACTAGTTGTTTCACCACCCTGTGAACAATTAATCTGTCTGTGACAAGGGTCTGCACATCAGTTACAGCATCAGCTTAAGTCTTTCTTCACCATCCGGCACAGGTCCCCAGCCCACTTAAATGAAACAACTTCAGAAATCCCAAAGATATTAACTAGATGTGAGGGCTCTTCTATATCCAGGTTCTGCTTCAGCTTTGCAAAAAGCTCTGCTAATTGTGGCAAATGCCTCCTCCGGAGTGTTGCTGATTAGCTCATTGGCTGAGTGTTACTGCTGCAGGAAAAACTTGATACTCTGTGTCTGGCTAGTATTAGAAAATTCCTCATTTCTGGACATTTTATGGCACCCTGCTGGCATATAGGACCTTGCTGACCCTAATTAAGGACAAACTCAAAGTTGCAATGTGCAGTACACTAAAGATACCAAAAAAAGCAGTAGGCCTCTATTCCAATACCTGATTTCCCCTTGAGGCATTCTGACCCTTGAATCCATTGTGTGACATTAGTTAACTCACAAAATATAGATTTTACTTTTTCAACTCTTCTGTACTGCATTCCTACTTCCTCAACTCCACAACTCTTAGTTTACTGTCTTGTTTTTTAAAGTTTTCCACTAACATTTAAAGAAATGGTGTGTGCAATAGAAAGTAATTAACATATATCACTTAATCTCTTCTGAAAGCATCACCCCTTGATAATCTTTGGAAGAAACATTGTATACAATGTCACACACACACACACACACACACACACACACACACACACACACACACACACATATATTTGACAACTATTGTCCCTTTGATAACCTTTATTTGAATCAACAAACAAGTAAATGCTGTAAAACTTAAGGTTAAGTTAAGATTGCACTAAAATCCAAGGTATATTTCCTCCCTAATTTGAGGCCAGACCCCATAAACCTATTATTGGTTTGAATACAACAAATGATACAATGCTTTAACTACTGGGAGAAAGTCTAAACTCTTAAGATAAAGAAAGGGCTACAAAAGCTGAATGACAAGAGACTGGCTCACTTAACAATGGCCTTTTTGTTCAATACCAGGCCACCTTATCATCTGGGGCCCTAATCATGGAATCCTTGGATTCCCACATAGGTTATATGATCCTATACCTCTAATAAATCCCCCTTGCTACAGTCACTGGTCACTCCAAATAGGAAGGAACAGCCTCACAAGGCTTCTTGTGAGCCTCTCCAGGAGTTGTAGGAATCATGTTAAGTGATATAAATCCAGAAAGAGAAGAATGAATGTGGGATAAGAACATAAAGGGGAAACAGAAGAAGAAAAAACAGAGAAAGAAAGAAAGAGCAGAAGGGGAAACACAGAGTAGATCTTGGACTGAGTTTGGTGTATCTACCTTCAGATATTATACAAACATTTTGTGTATTCTATAAGAAATTATAACAGTCTGGTTGGCATCATGCTAGCATCTGGAACCTGGTGGCTGAAAAGAGACTGAATATGTAAAGCCAAACAAGTTGTTGACTAATCATGAACCTGAAGGCTGGAGTAGTGCAAATCAAGAGTTGGGGTGGGGGAGTCTCCCTTCTGTAGATAGCTAGTAGGCATACTTTAGTTATATTTCAAAGGGCCTGTGGTTATACTAGTTTTTTGTTTTTTTTCACTCCTGAGCCTGAAATCTGATATGCAGGTGGATCCTAATTATTGTCTGGGGAGATGATATCATGGCCAGAAAAAGGATCAGAAAGCTGGATCAGGGAAGACAGTAACCCCCAAATATGGGAAAGGTGTATAAATATTGTTGACGGTAAACCCCATTGATTTGATATGATTTTGGACCCATATTCAACTTAGGAACCTATGTGACTTCTGCATCCCTGTAGATCTGAGCTCACATTCTGTGGTCATGAGTAGGAACATTCCAAGCTGCCCCAATATCAGAACCCATCTTCCTCAGGTGTAGCATAGAGTATGTTGTCCATCTTCCCTTCAGAGGATGGAACATTCTCTACCATTGTTGATTCAAGTTGAGGGCAAGGTCCTATGGGGGCCCACAAAGGGGATTTCACCTTACCCTGGCAGTTTTATATGTAAGGTAGGCTAGAGTGCTAGTGAATTTTTCTCAAAATGTATGTTCTTTATACTTAATTTTTATGTGTTTCTATGTAAATAATCATGAGGGTTATTGGGGCTTCTCTTCAGAGTCTAACTCCTCTTCAATGGTAGACTATATAATCTTTTGCTATTCTGTCTTTGATAGACTAATTACAATCCCAAGGAAGGTTCTTTGTTTTCCTGGTATGGAGTGACTTTTACTTTAACCCTGAGCTTAGGACTTGAAAGATCCATTTTTTTCCCCTTTTCTCTCTCCCTCTCTCTTCCACCAGGGTTATTATTGAGGTTTGGTGCCAGAACTTTGAATCCAACCTTCTGGCCATTTTTCCTCCTCCCCCTCATTTTTAAAATTAGGTTAAACAGAAATTGAAAGGGGAAGTAGAACTACAGAGGTAGAGACAAAGAGGGACATCTGCTCATGAAACTTCTCCACTGCAGCTAGGGATCAGGGGTTTGAACCCTGCTCTGAGCATGGTAATCTGCGCACTCAAGTGGCGAATCGCCACCCAGACCTGAGCTCAGCTCTTTATATGTTTTGACTATTAATCCTTTGTTTGATGTATGGCAAGTAAAAACCTTCCATTCTAAAAGGAATCTCTGTTTCGGTGGTAGTTTCTTCTGCTGTACAGAAAGTTTTCAGTTTGATATAGTCCCTTTGGTTTATTTTTGTTTTCCTGTGACTTGACGTGAGGCATTGAAGATGCCTTTAAGCTTAGATCAAAAAGAGTTCTGTCAAGAACTCTTGACAGAATTCTTGTTTCCTCTAAATATTTATGATTTCTGGTCTAACATTTAAATCCTTGATCCATCTGGAATTTACTTTTGTATGTGGTAAACTTTAGTGGTCCTGTTACATGGGGGGGGGGTGGCCAGTGTCTGAGGGAAGACCCCAAAACAGTTTTCTTCAGAGAGAAGTCAGGTCCAATCACATGTCACTTTTAGAAAAATCACAAGTGACTCTGTCATCAGGTGTGCAAAACTTGTATTTCAAAGAATTAAGATAGAAGTCATGTAAAAACAGAATTAAGGTGCAGGTTAATCTGTGACAGATTACAAAATATAATGAAAAGAATGATTTTTTTTTTCATGTGTTCTCCCTTCTCTTCCATTCCCTGTTCTAGTCCCAGCTGGAGCTAGTTTCTCATGGGTCCACTCAGTTTATCTGCCTTTCCTACTGTATTTCTGTATTCCAGGTGTGGCTATCTTTCTAAATATCCTTACTTAGTTTAAAGTGCTTCCACTTATTTTCCTAAAAAAACATTCCTACTATTTTCCTGGTGTTTGCTTTCAGTTCTTTCCCACTTGTAGGGGAAATATGTCTTAAACAATACAAAGTGGTCATAGATTCAGACCGTCCCAGGTAACTGAAATTCCAAGCCTCCTTCCTACCCCTCCAATTTTCCCTTAACAGACCAGTTTTACTCTTATGCTTGTTTTAACTCAATTTTCCCACCACATTTGTTAAAGCGACTCTTCTTCCTCCATTTAATATTTTGGGCACCCTTGTCAATAATTAAATGTCCTTAAATTGAGGGGCTTATTTCTTGGCTTTCAATTCTATTCCACTGGTCAGTGTATCTATTTTTGTTTCAGTACCTGGAAACTTTGATTATAATAACCTTATAATATAGTTTGAGATCTAGAAGTGAGATACTTCCAATTGTGTTCTTTTTGCTCAAGATTGTCTAATTTTTTTTTCCCTCCAGGGTTATCACTGGGGCTTTGTGCCTGCACTATAATCCACTGCTCCTGTGGCCATTTTTTTTCTTTGATTTTTTTGGATAGAACAGAAAGAAACTGACAGGGGAGGGGAGACAAAGAGGGAGAGAGACAGAGAGAAACCTGCAGACCTGCTTCATGGCTTGTAGAGTGACCCTCCTGCAGGTGGAGGAGCTGGGGGCTCAAACAAGGATCCTTGCCTGGGTCCTTGCCACTTGGTACTGTGTGTGTTTAACACCTTGTGTCACCGCCAGCCCCCGCCCCAATTGTTTTATATAGTAAAAACTGCAGAGTTAAGTTTGCCTTGTTTTTCAAGTTTTACAAGCAAAGGATATCATTATTTCCTGAAAAAAAATATACAGGTGTCCAATCATAATATATATATATATATATTTAACCCCAGAAAAATCATTTATCTTAAGTCTGAAAAATATCAAACCTAAAATTCTTGCCAGGTGAAATGTTCTCAGGCCCTTAATTTCTTTTGGTCAGGATCTAAAAATATTTGCTGTGACCCCCTTGAGCTAGAGGTATTGATTTTTTTAATGGGTACACTTTTCTCAAATGGAGTCCATCACTTAAACCTAACATCCGCTCCTTTGTGGGAGACGCAGTTTCTTGTTTCCACATAATTATTGGTCTCCTTTTTGCTACTGATATCACTGTGTTTAAGAGTCTACATATTCTCTCAAGGAAATTCAATGCCAGAAAACAAAGAGGCAATTGGATTTTTAATAATTGATAAGTTGTTATAAAAGTTACAACAGAATTTTTAAATTTAAAGACAGAATTTTGATCTCTTCTACATAATACACAGACCTTTTATCTTTTGAGATCGGATAGGTTTTATCTTCCTAAGTTGAAATAGATAGTTTCTCTATTTTATGTCACTTTGAACTAAGTGTGAAAATTTTAGGAATTACAGAAGCTGTCAAAAATTAAGGTTTTTTTTTTTTATGACATCTTTACAGAAAAGGAAAGTACCCAGTCCATGAGGATTTCATGGTACCCATTTGAACATGTTTCAATATCTCGTACTATTCTCATGTAACTAGAAGGCACCTGGCAATAATCTAAGACATGTGGTATTAGGTGGTGACAGAAGAAGATATTTTTAAAAAATAAACTTGCACTTTACTCAGGACAAATGATGCTGAGATGTTTGTTCTCATTTCTATTTATTTATTTATTTATTTATTATTTTTGAGGGGATTAATGGTTTCCAGTCAACAATAAAATACAATAGTTAATACATGCATAACATTTCCCAGTTTTCCACTTAACAATTCAGCCTCCACTAAATCATCCTCCACCATCATGTTCCAGGACCTGAACCCTCCAAACCCCACGAGTCTTTTACTTTGGTACAATAAACCAACTCTAGTCTAAGTTCTGCTTAGTGATTTTTCTTTTGATCTTGTTTTTCAACTTCTGCCTGTGAATGAGATCATCCCATATTCATTCTTCTCTTTTTGACTTATCTCACTTAACATGATTCCTACAAGCTCCATGCAAGATGGGCTGAAAATGGTGAAATAACCATTTTTAATAGTGGAGTAATACTCTATTGTGTATATGTTGCCCTCGTTTTATTGTTGTTATTATTGATGTCGTCGTTGTTGGATAGGACAGAGAGAAATGGAAAGAAGAGGGGAAGACAGAGAGGGGGAGAGAAAGATAGACACCTGCAGACCTGCTTCACTGCCTGTGAAGGGACTCCCCTACAGGTGGGGAGCTGGGGGCTCGAAATGAGATGCTTATGCAGGTCCTTTTGCTTTGTGCCACCTGCGTTTAACACGCTACGCTACAGCCCGTCTCCCCTTTCACATCTTTTATTAGGTTTACTCTTAGGTACTTTGTTTTTGCTGCTATAGTGAGTGCGACGGATTTTTTTTTTAATTTCTTCTTCTTCTGACTTAGCACTTGCATAAATGAATTCCACCATCTTTTGTATGTTAATTTTTTAGCTTGATACCTTACTCTATTGCCTGATAATTTCCAGGAGCCTCCTGCTGGATTCTTTAGATTTTTCTATGTATACTATCATGCTGTCTGCAAATAGTGACAGTTTGACTTCTCTTTTAATCTGTATCCCTTTAATTCCTTTCTCTTGCCTAATTGATATGGCAAGAACTCCCAACGCTATTATGAACAGTAACGAATCGAGCTTCTATTCAGACATGACAGGATCTGTATAGTTTTCTTGAGGAGAACAAGCACAGGTGTGATATTCAGTAGGCATCTGATCTTCAGTTTGTTTATTTCTTTATCTTATATACCAACACAATTTTTAGAAAATTAAGAAGATTAGATAACAAAAGCATTTAAAAAGAAATCAAAAGATGAAGGGGTGGGCAGTAGCTCACTAAGTGAATGCACACACACTACCATGCACAAGGACCCTGGTTCAAGCCCCTACTCTCCACCTGCAAAAGGCCTCTTCAGGATGTGTGAAGCTGGTCTGCAGGTGTCTATCTTTCTGTCTCCCTGTCAATTTCCCTCTCCTTTGTCAGTTTCTCTTTGTCTTGTCAAATAAAAACAGAAAGGAAAAAAAAAAGAGAGAAATTGACTGTAAGAGTGGTAGAATGGCAGAGGAATGAATGGCAGCACTCAGCGATAACCCTAGTAGTACTTAACCGGAAGATGGGAGTTGGGCAGTAGTGCAGCGGGTTAAGGGCATGAGGCACAAAGTGCAAGGACCGGTGTAAAGATCTCAGTCTGAGCCCCGGTTCCCCCCCTGAAGGGGGGTCCGTTCACAAGTGGTGAAGCAGGTCTGCAGATGGCTATCTTTCTCTCCCCCTCTCTGTCTTTCCCTCCTCTCTCCATTTCTCTCTGTCTTATCCAACAACGATGACATCAGTAACAACAATAATAACAATAATAAGTACAACAATATAAACAAGGGCAACAAAAGGGAATAAATAAATATTTTTAAAAAAATCAGAAGATAACTATTAATAAAATAGAGGGGGCTGGGCGGTAGTGCAGAGGGTTAAGCACACATGGCGCAAAGCACATGGACGGGCTTAAGGATCTGAGTTCAAGCCCTGGCTCCCTACCTGCAGGGGGTGGGGATCGCTTCACAAGTGTTGAAGCACGTCTGTAGGTTTTGTCTTTCTCTCCCCCACTCTATCTTCCCCTCCTCTCTCAATTTCTTTCTGTCCTATCCAACAATAATGACAATATAATAACAACAATGATAAACAACAAGGGCAACAAAAGGGAAAAAAATAGCAGTAGACAAAGGTATTTATAGAGCTAGGAGTTTGCATGCCTGTGTTCCTACATCTGATTCTTAGTACCATATATATATGTTGGAGAAAAGTTGTACTCTGATCTCTGTTTTCTGCTCTCTTATAAAATAAAAATTAAAAGAGATGACTTAGAATGACTGATTTTACAACAAAAATTAAGACAAAATCATTATGGCATTAGTGTATGAATGGACTGGATGAAGGTTTTTAATCTTGGTAAAGATAACTCAAATTAATTTTGCATAAAAATGTTTATTCAATTAGAAGAACTTGATCAGTTGTGACATCTAGGCAGCTATCTAGAAGATAGCAAGAAATCCATGGAACTCATAATCCAAAGAACTTATAATCATTTCTGCACCTAAATCTAAAGAAATTCATTCAGAAAATAGCACCATTCCATGAGAGAGGAAAGAGGGAAGGAATATATTTTAGGGGAACATCATACTTCTTCTTCTAGCGTTTGCCCTTCTTGCGCAGCCAGTCAACAGTGTCAGGTTGAGCCTGATGTAAAGTTTCGAGACCTCCTTTGAATCTGGAGAGGTGGCAGTCGTTGACTATGTGGGTCATAGTCTGTCTGTAGCCGCAGGGGCAGTTCGGGTCGTCTCTGGCTCCCCAGCGATGGAACATAGTGGCGCACCGGCCATGGCCTGTTGGATAGCGATTGAGGAGGGCCCAATCATAACGTGCTAGGTCAAAGCTGGGTTGACGCTTGCAGGGGTCTGTGATGAGGTGTTTGTTCTTTACCTCAGCTGACTGCCAACTCTGTTTCCAAGAGACTGGAACAGAGAAGTGCAGTGTAGGCGTAGGGGACCAGACTGGATGATGAGACGTTGAACAGGGTGGGCGAAGATAACGCGTTTGGCAAAGGACAGCCCCTCAACATTAAGTTGGAGGACTCGAAGAGCAGGACTAACAGCTTGAAAGCTGTCAGGAGCTGCTTGTTGCTGGCTTTGAAAGTGACAGTTGGCTAGGAAGGATCGTCAGTTTCCCCAATGAATGGGTACTCACGGGATGCACCACGGGAAGGTCAATCCAATGCATCATACTGATAACAATCTAGTCAGTTTCAACGCAGCCCCACTCTGATCAGATAAATTTCTTCCAGATACTTCTTTATGAACAACACTTGTTTTTTTTTTTTTTTTGGATCACCTCTTAGTAGGTCATGAAACAAATATTTTTGAGCACATACTCAAAAATATACTTTTACCCAAAGCAGTGTCTTTTGCATGATCTGCCCTTTTCTCTGTATTAGTAACCCTATTTTTCTCTAAGGCCTGACTCATTTCCTAACTCTCATGTAAGTAATCTGCAGTGCATATTCACAGTTGTGCGGGCTATGCCTTTAGACCTTTGATACTGAAATCTTTTCTTCTCCATTTTTTTTTCTCTTCTACCCACCTCAAACTGTGTAGGACAGCTTTTCTAAATTATCTAAATGAGATGTTTACCATTGGCAATACTTGGAATGACTTTTGGAGACACACAAATAAAGTTTTATATTAAATAAAAGAATTACATTAAATTATAATAAATAACAGAATGACATAGTGAAGATTATTATCTTTTTTTTGTAAACAGAGAAATGCTCAGCTTTATGATGGTGCAGGTGGACTGAATGTGGAACCTCAGGTGCTTCAGGCATGAATGTCTTTTGAATAACCATTACCCCTCTCCCTCTCTCTCTGTATCTCTCTCTATCATTAAACTAAATAAATGAGAATAATTTAAAAAACATATATATATATATATATATATTTTAAAATTAGATGTTGGAGAATGTCTGGCTATAGAAGGTAAATCCCTTCTTTTATTTCTTTCTCACTAAAAGGAGAAGAAAAGAAGAAAAAATATGGGAACTTGTCCATGTAGGGGAGCAAAAACTATCACTCCTGGAGTATGTTTTTGATGAAAAGAGCTGATTTCTGTCATGCTGTGACTTGGAGGAGAGAGAGAGAGAGGAGATCCAGAGCGGAGAGGGAACACAATTCTTTATTCCTGTGGGCACCTCAGAGTTGGGTGAGAGCAATGGTTAGGGCCACGTGGAGCTAGCCAAAATGGCCACCTCTCACAGCAACCCTCCCTGCGTCTAATCACCTAAGTGAAAAGCGGGCAAGAGAGACGAGGGGCGGAAGAAGAAGGGCTTTATAGGGCAATGACCAGGAGTGATGTGTCGGGACAGGATTGGTTGAAAAAGGCACTGCGAGAATATCAAGGAAGTGGCAAAGCCTGAGGGGACAGCTTGGCAGATGTGACTGCATCTGCATAATTCCCCAGCAATTTCATTGAGGGGATCCCTGAAAACCAATACACACTTGTCTTAGAAATAAAGGCTTTGAAATAAAGGCTCAAGTGAGATTCTTGTGTGTGCAAAAGAATGAGTATTGATATCCCTCCAGAGCAGCTCTTTAGAGAATCTAGGCTTAAATTTCACCAGATAATCTAGATTCATAGCTTAGTGTTGCCCTCATCTTCCTGACCGCTTCCCTTCTTCTTCCTGGAGAAAGTGGACCTTGCTAATCCTGACTTCTTCCCTAACTCTTCTGCAATGGAAACATGTTATAAAATGATGCCTGGGATTGATAGCATGAGCTGTTGGAATCCACGAAGTTCCTCTCCTGCGTGTAGGAGGTATATGTCATCAATTAAATTCTCTTTACTTTTTCTTATAAATCGACTTCATTTCATTTGGATTATGTGCCTAGCCTTGACAAAGTAAGGGGGATAGAATGATTTCATTTCCTTCTAACACAAACATACACCCTACCACTTGATAAAATGGGCAGAAGTCATTACTCATGGAAAACGGACAACTATAAAGAGCTATTGGGCAACTCCAAATTTCTAACCAAAAAAGCAAAAAATTCTATGGATTTTTATGACTTGATTTGGGAATTATCAAACAATTTAATATGATTACTTAAAAACAAGAACAATAACAAACAACTTCTTTGTGTAGGTAGTACTATGGTCTTCCTTAATACCAGCAACATTTGATATATACAATCACTTTATCAAAGTGTGCTGACCCTTTTAAAATCTATGAGAGAGAGAGAGAGAGAGAGAGAGAGAGAGAGACCAGAGTTACTCAGCTCTGGCATGTGATTTAAGACACACCCATTTTCTGCTCTAACAGGCTGAGCTATCTCCTCAGTTTTCTCTGATCCTGGTTTAGAAGATTAATTTTTCTCAAAGCAGTATTTTATTGCTACTGCTATTAGACATGGGACTTTGACATTTTTAAATTGGCAATAATGCCATAACATACTTTCTCATTAATACCTTATGGTATCCATAAAACAGGTGAACTAGAGACAGGCATTTATGTCAGAGAATAGGTTTTTATGACCTGTGTAAAAGGCTTGTTTCTTAACCTGTATTATCTTGAGTTATGGATGGTTAGGCATTTTTTTCATGAAATAATCAATGTGATATCTACTTTTATTTCCATAAGGGAATTACACTTTTAAAAAAGAGTACTATTTAAACTGATGATGATTATGCCTAGTGAAAGGCAACTACCATGTGGTTTCATACATTTTGTGTAACAAGTATTATTGAAACACATGAATTTTCAAAAAAAGAAAGGAAGGAAGAAAGAAAGAAACAGAGGAAGAAAGAAAGAGCAAAACTGCTTCTGAGGCTTCATGAGAACTATAAGTGGTTATGGAACAAGGCATAGAACTTTGGTGGTGGGTACAGCATGGAATTATTATCCTTAATCTTATAATCTGTAAGCCATTACTAAATCAGAAAGAAACTTTTTTTTAAGGTTTAACTTTTAAACTTTGTTTGTTTATTGGATAGAGACAGCGAGAAATTGAGAGGGAAGGGGATGATAAGAAGGGAGAGAGACACCTGTAGCCCTGTTTCACCACTTGCAAAGCTTTTACCTTGCAGGTCTCAAACCTTGGTCCTTGAGCACTGTACGTAACACGTACGCTCAACCAGGTGCACCACCACCCGGCCCCTGAAATAAACATTTTTTAAAGATAGAATATCTTTTGTGCCAACAATATAGCTCACCCAGATGGTGTGCCTGCTTTGTCATATTCATAACTCAGGTCATATTCATAACCCCACCACACTGGAGAAAGTTTCCGTGCTGTGGTGCCTTTCCCTCTCTCCCTTCATCTTTCCCTTTCTAAGTGAAGGAAGTCAGTTCAGAAGAGTATTATTTTTTTAATGGAACAGAGCTGGGAAGAAACTCAGCTGTAAATTGTAGGACTTGTATATATGAGATTCCAGATTTTCTCTCGCGCGTTGAATATACCAGAACTAAGAAGTGCTCTGCTCTCTCTTTCTCTCTCTCTCAAGTCATATAAGTACTCCACATTAACGGATTGTGCCACTGGAGCTCCCCTCTCTTAATTCATAAGGGAACAAATGATTCAGATTTTATCTTTTAATTTATTTTTATTTTATTGGGTAGAGACCGAGAGAAATTCGGAGGGAAAGGGAGATAGAAAAGGAGAGAGACAATTGCTACACTACTTGACTACTTGTGAATCTTCCGTGCTGCAGGCAGAAATTGGGAGCTTGAACATGGGTCACTTAGGGCAGGGGTAGATAGCATAATGGTTATGTAAAGAGATTCCTCATGCCTAGGGCTCCAAATTCCCAGGTTCAACACCCTGTACCACTATAAGTCAGGGATGAGCAGTGCTCTGGTTAAGAAACAAACAAACCTGGGTCCTTGCGCATGATATGTGTGCACTTTACTAGGTTTGCCACCTCCTGGCCTGAATCAAATTTTCTTGACAGAGAAGAGTGCAAGTATCAACTCTGAAAACTGTAATGCCACTACTTGTCCAGGAGTTTCCCCCCGGTGGCATGTCATTCAGCACAATACAAGTGAGCCTTACCTGGAGGTCCAGAAGTAAGCCCCCACACCTATGGATATCTAATCTTTGACAAAGGGGCCCAGACTATTAAGTGGGGAAAGCAGATTCTCTTCAACAAATGGTGCTGGGGGAAAAAAATGGGTTGAAACATGCAGGAGAATGAAACTGAGCTACTATATTTCACCAAATAGAAAAATAAATTCCAAGTGGATCAAGGACTTGGATGTTAGACCGGAAACTATCAGATATTTAGAGGAAAATATTGGCAGAACTCTTTTCCGCATAAATTTTAAAGACATCTTCAATGAAATGAATCCAATTACAAAGAAGACTAAGGCAAGTATAAACCTATGGGACTATATCAAATTAAAAAGCTACTTCACAGCAAAAGAAGCCACTACCCGAACCAAGAGACCACTCATAGAATGGGAGAAGATCTTCACATGTCATACATCACACAAGAGGCTAATCACCAAAATATAGGAAGAGTTTGCCAAACTCAACCACAAGAAAACAAATAATCCCATCCAAATATGGGGAGAGGACATGGACAGAATGTTCACCATAGAAGAGATCCAAAAGGCTGAGAAACACATGGAAAAAATGCTCCAAGTCTTTGACTGTCAGAGAAATGCAAATCAAGATAATGAGATACCACTTCATTCCTGTGAGAATGTCATACATCAGAAAAGATAACAGCAGCAAATGCTGGAAAAGATTGTAGGGTCAAAGGAACCCTCCTGCACTGCTGATGGGAATGTCAATGGGTCAAGCCTCTGTGGAGAACAGTCTGGAGAACTCTCAGAAGGCTAGAAATGGACCTACCCTATGATCCTGCAATTCCTCTCCTGAGGATATATCCTAAGGAACCCGATACACCTATTCAAAAAGATGTGTGTTCACATATGTTCTTAGCAGCACAATTTGTAATAGCCAAAACCTGGAAGCAACCCAGGTGTCCAACAACAGATGAGTGGCTGAGCAAGTTGTGGTATACATACACAATGGAATACTACTCAGCTATTAAAAATGGTGACTTCACCATTCTCAGCCGATCTTGGATGGAGCTTGAAATAATCATTAAGTGAAATAAGTCAGAAACAGAAGGATGAATATGGGATGATCTCACTCTCAGGCAGAAGTTGAAAAACAACATCAGAAGAGAAAACACAAGTAGAACCTGAACAGGAATTGACGTATTGTACCAAAATAAAAGACTCTGGGGTGGGTGGGGGCAGAGAATACAGGTCCAAGAAGGATGACAGAGGCCCTAGTGAGGGTTGTATTGTTATACAGAAAACTGTACATGCAAATGTTATGCATGTACAAACTATTGCATGTACTGTTGAATGTAAAATATTAATTCTCCAATAAAGAAATTAAAAAACAAAACAAACAAACAAAAAAATCAAGTGAGCCTTGCATTTTGGAGACAAGGACTGGGGGTTGATCCAAATCAATATCTAACCTTAGCCAATAGTCAAACTCATAGCATGTCCAGAAATGTTCTGATATCAGATTAAGAAAGGTTTGTACCAAGAACACTGAACAACATAATTAAAAGAAAGCCTTTATTTTAGGTTCTTGCTATTCTGCTAAGTAAATTTTTAAATGCTGCTTCCCTTTAGATGATTCACTCAGATTGTCAATAAACTGCCTAGCTTTAGAACAAAGAAAGTGGCTTTAGTAAGAGAAGAACAATTAAAGAGGGGCATGAGAAGGTAACAGAATTTAAGAAAGCACCAAAGCACAAATTAGACAATATGTGCATGTGTGAGTAAATGCATGAATAAATGAATACATTATGAGATGGGAAGAGAAGGCAGTGTGTTGAGGACAGGCAACAATCAAGAGATATTCGAAGATGTGTTTCGAGAAGTTATCAGAAGGAAACTTCAACACTATCTTGAACTGAATTTATTTTTATTAGTGAATTTAAAAAAATATTTATTTATTTATTCCCTTTTGTTGTCCTTGTTTTATTGTTGTAGTTATTGTGGTTGTTGTTGTTGATATTGTCATGGATAGGACAGAGAGAAATGGAGAGAGGAGGGGAAGACAGAGAGGAAGAGAGAAAGACAGACACCTGCAGACCTGCTTCACTGCCTGTGAAGTGACTCCCCTGCAGGTGGGGAGCCATTGGCTCAAATTGGGCTCCCTATGCTGGTCCTTGCACTTCGTGCCACTTGGCGCTTAACCTGCTGTGCTACCGCCCGACTCGCTGTTAGTGAATTTTTTTAAAAATTTGTGATAAATTGTGTGTTACAAGAGTGTAAGATTACACTGTATAGCTCCACACCACGCTCATTACCAAAGTTCTGTATCCCTATCCTCTTACCTCTGAAAGGTAACCACCATAGTTCTCACAAGTCTTAGAAACAGCTTGCTTATTTCTAGTTTTTTGTTGTTGCTGTTGTTTGTTTTGCAGGTTCACCTGTTTCAGTTCTGTAGATTTTCACATGTGAGTGAAACTATCCGGCAGCTGTCTTTTATCTCTTTACTTATTTTGCTAAGCATAATCACCTCTAATTCTGTCCACTTTATCCTGAAGGACACAGTATTTCTCCTTTATTTTCTCCTTTTTCCTCTTCTTCTTCTCCTACTTCTTTCTTTACTTCAGAGTAATATTTAAATGTCCCAAAAATTCTTTAACCACTAACCTGTTATTGGCCATTTAGACTACTACCAGTCTTTGCATACTATGAATAATGTAGCTATGCATATAGGGCTACTCATGTCCTTTTGAATAAATGTGTGTCCTCTGGGTAAATGCTTAAGAGTGGCATTGCCAAATCATAAGGTAATTCCATTTTTTATTTGTTTAAGGACTTTCCATGCTGTTTTCCAAAGGGATGCACCATTTTGAGTCCTCATCATCAGAAGAGTCCTTTTTTCTTCACAACCTCACCAACATCTGTTATTTCCCTTTTTATTGATATAGGCCATTTTCACAGGTATGAGATGAAGTCTCAATGTAGTTTAAATTTGCATTTCTCTAATTATAAGTGGAGCATGTCTTCATATGTTTATTGGCCAAGTGCATCTCTTCTTTAGAAAACTGTTTATATAGTCCTTTCACCCATTTTTCTTCCTTCCTTCCTTCCTTCCTCCCTTCCTTCCTTTCTTCCTTTTTCTTTCTTTCTTTTTGTCTCCAGGTTTATTGCTGGGGCTTGGTGCCTGCACCACAAATCCACTGCTCCTGGAGGCCATTTTTTCCCTTTTGTTGCCCTTGTTGTTTATCACTGTTGTGATTTTTATTGTTAACGTTGCTGTCATTGTTTTTGGATAGGACAGAAAGAAATTGAGAGAAGAGGGGAAGAGAAAGATAGACATCTGCAGACCTGCTTCACTGCTTGTGAAGTGACCTGACAGCAAGTGGGGAGCTGGAGGCTTAAACAGTTCTTTCTGCTTTGTGCCGTGTATGCTTAACTGGCTGCACTATAGCCTGACACCTGACCCAATTTTTTCATTGGATTATCTTGATTTCTTTCATAGATCTGTACTAATTCTGTATTAGATATTTGATATATGTTTGTTGCATGTGTGATGTGTGTAAATATTTTCTACCATTTACTGGGTTGCCTCGCTATTCTTGTGTAGTTTGCTTTTGATGTGCAGAAGCTTTTCAGTTTGGTGTAATCCCATTTATTTACTCTTACTTCCATTCTCCATGCCCATAAAGTTGAGTCTCCAAATACATCTTTGATGTGAAGACCTTACAAAGTTTCACCAATGTTTTCTATAAATTTTAGAGTTTCAGGTCTTATTATTTAGTTATTTTACCAGCCTGGAATTAAAACATTTTCTTTCTCCTTTTTACAGTTAGGTAGAATCTACTTGGTAGATAAGGAAGGTATGGTTCTTTTACTAATTTTTCTCATTTTCCCCACCCTTTCCTCGTTATCTGCTTTTTTTTTTTTTAAAGATTTTATTTATTTATTAATGAGAAAGGAGGAAATAGAGAACGAACCAGACATCACTCTGGTACAAATACTGCTGGGGATTGAACTGAGAATCTCATGCTTGAGAGTCCAGTGTTTTACCCACTGGGCCACCTTCTGGACTATACCTTGTCTGCTATTTTTAATGAAACTGAGGATGAGGGTGGTGGTGGTGGTGGTAATAAGGACAGGACTATTATTACCTGACTAGCTGGGTTCATGATTGCTAGAATTGGTAGATGTTGTTGGTTTGCCTATGTTCATATATAGAAGATCAAGACCCCCCCATTATTTGGAGCATTTTCATGAGCTACACACAGACATTTTGCCTGCATTATATCCTGAAATACTCTTTACTCAAAAGGATGTGGATTCCTTCCATGCACTATGGTTGCTGTGTCTCCTTTCCCACCCACTGAGTATTATGCTATCTACTTCTCACGTGATTCTGCTGAGAATATAAGCAAGGATGATAGCACGTGGTACTCCCATATTTTATCAGTATGTATATCACAGAATGTTTTGCTTTTAAAAACTGTGTGAAGTTAAGATGATTTTTTCATGCATCAATTACTCTTTCTTGCTACCAAGACAGTTATTAATAATTCCTCTAATCCTTTACATAACTCAGTAGCCAAAGCTAGTGCTAATATTCTCAGGCATGAATCTCACTTACAGACAGAAGCTGAGAAACAACAGGAAGGGAAAACACAAAGTCGAACTTGGACTCAGGTCTGGGCAGGGGAAAGTGACTTTCATGTTCTACTGCAAGATGGTGGAGGAGGACCTAGGCTGGGGGTATGAGAATTTTGCAGAAAACAGAAATTTTACACATGTATAAACAACTGTATTTACTGTAAACCATTAATTCTTACCCACTCTCCCCTTAAAAAGGAAATTGAGCTGAAGAAAAATATTCGCAGGCATGGAAAAGATATCAGTCTTCTATATTTCATTATAATCTTGTCTCTTCTTTAAGTAAAAAATAGAATAACAGGAACTAGATTTACCCTTATATTTAAAATAACAAAAATAACAGACTAAAAATTTAAAAAGTGACTTTCAGTCTTAACAGAGGAAAATCAAAGGAAGTAAACTCGTTCATTTTTCCAGCTAATTTCCCAGCAGCACCACGAAAGGGGGAACTAAACAGAGCCCAGCAGACTCCATGCCTTAAGAAAAGGAGACATGAACACAGGCAGCAAAAGAAATTAGAATTCTTTGACTAGATAATGTAGGGGAGAGTGCTTCATAGAGTTCCAGGAGAATTGTGCAAGGTCTTCCCCTTTCTACCTCTATAGCTTTAATTTCCTGTGCTATACTGTTGTAGAATTGTAGGAATAGGGCTGTGGTCCTGGAATTTTGATACAACCTGCCCTTTGTTTATCAGGTTAGAGTCCCAAATCTTAAAATCTTTCCCAATTGCAGTTAGAGGTCATGTTTATTGTTCTGTGAAGAGAGACTTTTTTTTTCCTTGTGGGAGTGAGGGGGAGGGGAAGAGCCATCTCAGTGAGTCACTGCCAGTTGGATGTTGACCTTATGCCATTGCTGAGTAAAGCTCATTTCCAGTTGTTTTGTTTTTGTTGTTGTTGCTGTCATGTAGATTGTGGCATACATTGGTGTTGATGGTAGGAAAAGACAGTTCTTTAGATTCAGCCATCTTAGCCTTACCTCAGAAAGCAGAGTGTCTAAAGTGAAAAAAACAAACACCAATAAGTAGAATTAGCATCAGATTAGAAGCAATGGCATAGAATATTAGTGAACTTGAAGCATAGTAATAAAAATAATCTACAGTAAAACAGAGAGCAGACACACAAGAAAATGTGAACTTAAATTTAGTGAGGTAGGACCACTTTAAATAAGCAAGTAATTAAAGATGTCAATGAAGGAGAGAAGGAAGAAAATACAGAATGATATATTTTTAAAAATCTTACAAGAGAGCAAAAGTGAAAGCAGAGCTCCTGTCTGTATATATGGTACTTGGAATTGAGCCTGCAACTCTACTCATGTAAAGAACGTATTTCTACATTCTAGGCTACCTTCCTAGGAGCAAAATTACATATATACATATATATGTATATATAGATAGTATATGTATACATATAATTTTGGCATATGTTGTTAAGTGGTGGTCTAGCTTCATTTTTTTATGTGTCTGTTCAGTTTCCTTTGCACCATTTGTTGTAAAGTTCTTTGTCATAGGTTAGGTGCCTCTATATGTGTGGCTTTATTTATGGGCTTTTTATTCTGTTCCAAATGTCCATTTTTTGTGCCAATACCACTTTATTTTATTTATTTAATTTTATTTTTAAGTATAAATTGAATTCAGGAAGCATGATGCCTCCATTTTCTTTTTCTTTAGGAATGCTTGGATGCTCATCTGCTTTATGAATTCATATAAAAATTTGGATATGTTGTCCAATATCCTTGAAATACATCACTAGGATTTTGATAGTAATTGCAATGAATCTGTACATTATTTTGGGTAAGACGGTCATTTTAATATGTTTGTTCTACCAATCTGTGAACAAAGACTATCCATCTGGTTCTCTACGTATATTTCCTTTTCAATGTAAATTCCTCTGATATCTCTTTCTTGCCTGATTACACTGGTGATGACTTTTTTTTTCCTCCAGGGTTATTGCTGGGGCTGGGTGGCTGCACTAGGAGTCCACTGCTCTTGGAGGTCATTTTTCCCATTTCATTGTCCTTGTTGTTACCTTGGTTGTTGTTATTATTTTTGTCATTGCTGTTGTTGCTGGATAGGACAGAGATAAATTGAGAGAGGAGGGGAGACAGATGCGGGGGGGGAGAGAAAGACAGACACAGGGACCCCCCTTGCAGGTGGTGGTGGTGTGTGTGGGGGGGTCAAACCCAGATTCTTGTGCCAGTTGTGCTTTGAACCATATGCACTTAACCTGCTGTGCTACCGCCCTACCCCCTGACTTTTATGTTGAGAATAGAGATGTACTTTATGCCTGAGGGGATGCAAGATGTAGAATTGTTAATATTCATGTTTCTTAATGGCTCACAAAGTGTGTGGGTGGCTAAGAAAATGAATGCAGTGCAATTAGCCCAAGTTTGGGGTGGGGTGGCTCAGGTCTTTTGAGCTGAGGAGACAGTATAATGGTTATGCAACTGCATTATATGCCTGAGGCTCTAAGGTTTTAGGTTCAATCACAGTTTTGGTTCAATCATAGTTTTGGTTCAATAACCAAAACTAAGCTGTGTTGTGGTCTCTTTCTCTGTCCTACCCTTTCTCTCATTAAAAAAAAACAAGGCCTTTAAAAAAAAGGTATTTTATACTATCATAGTTACAAAGGAATATGAATTCTTCCTGTTTTGTCTAATTTTCATTTACCATCTTTAGAGTGCTAACTTCTCCTTCCTCTGTCATTGAGTAAAGTTCTTCATTTAGCTGAGCAGGCAAAGAGCTGAATTTCAGTGATAAAATAAGCATAATAGCATCCGCATTAAATCAAACTCCCTTTACTAGTCTTTAAAACTGATGTATTCTCCAAAGAACAGACACACATGGCCCACAGGCATATGAAGAAATGCTTCAATTCATTAATCATTAGAGAAATGCAAATCAAAACTATACTGAGATTCCACCTCACACCTGTGAGAATGGCCAAAAATAACAAAAAAGGAATGGATAGGTGTTGGGAGAGGTTGCGGAGAAAAAGGGACTCATCTACATTGATAGTAACAATGCAAACTGGTGCAGCCACTTTGTAAGACTGTGGAGAATCCTTAACCAAAAATGAAATTACGGGACTTGGTGGTGGCACACCTGGCTGAGCACATATGTCACAATGTGTAATGACCTAGGTTCAAGCCCCTAGTCCCCACTCACAGGGGGAAAGCTTCACGAGTGGTGAAGCAAGTTTGCAGGTGTCTCTCTGCTTCTTTCTCTATAACCCCCTTCCCTCCTCTTGATACCTGGCTGTCTCTATCAAATAAATAAAGATAATAAAAAAATTTTAAAAGAAGATTAGCTTAAAAAATTTGAAATTACCGTGTGATCCTACAATCCCACTCTTAGGCATTTACCCAAAGGTCACAGAACACCCAAAGAGATGCATGTACTCCTATCTTCATAGCTACATTATTCACAGTGACCAAAGAGTGAAAGTAGCCTAAGTGCCTATCTTCAGATGACTGGCTAAAGAAGTTATGGGCTTTATATTCCATGGAATATTGCTCTGCAATAGAAAAGATGATATTGTGTCCTTTGGGACAAAATGGTTGGAACTGGAGGTGATTATGCTTAGCTAAATTAGTAAAGAGATGAAAAACAACCACTGTTAGAGGCAGTAACTATAGAATAGTTATAAGTATAATCGCTTTTGAGTTTTAAGAATAGTTTAAATATAGTTGCTTTTTGCCCTCCTGCCCAGTGAGGTGGGAAATTCCTTGCCCTTTTCCCCTCAACAGAACTTAAAAGGCCATCAATTACTTTAACAGACCCTGCAGTGAACAGACCTCCTCATGACCTTTGCATAGGGATACTGTCACCAGGTAGTTCAAACAGATGGCCTGATGAATTACAAACAGATGGCCTGATGAATTACAAACAGATGGCCAGGTGGTCCCAACAAAGAGCAAAGGAATGTGGTGACCCCCTCCCACTTAGGCGGGGACCTATTGGTCTGGTGTGATGTTTAGAACTAGCCCATGCTTTATTCTGAATGGATCAGGCTATTGATAAGTTTGAAATGATTGGATATAGGCTAATAAGGTGATGTGTTCCCCCCTCCCTGAGTGGAGTCTGAATTCCTATAAATTGTGTGGTTTGAGCCTTGTTCAGGGTCGAGCTTGGTAGACTAATACCAGTCACCATCTCGGCCCGGATTGCAATTCGTGAACAAACATCTTTTGCTTCCTTGCAGTGGATGGTGGTTTGATTTTGCTCGCTAACAACCACCAGATGGTTTCACTTACATGTGGGATCTAGAGAACTGATACACATCAACTTACAAAAATAAATAAATAAAAAGGAAGTAAACTATTTCTAAGATTTGTGAGAATTATGGTGGTTATCTTTGGGAGGTGGGAGGGGTCGGGGACATAGAATTTTTGGTGGTGGATGTGATATGGAATTATACACTCTAATTCTACAATCTTGTAACCCACTATAATCAGAAATAAAAATTTTTAAATGAGTAATCCTTTGCTTTTATTGAACTGGAATTCCAATAGGGCTCTTATTATTATTATATTTTGTATAAAATTTCAAAGTTTTGTTCAGCCTGTTAGACTGCCCTATTCATATGGAAATCCAGTGATGAGGTAACATCAAGGAAAAGATGAAAGAAAGGTTTAAGATGGAGAGATTTTGAAACATATGCTTATAAAGACTAGGAGCATATGAATACGAGGATATGGAATTCTTTTTCTGAGCCAGGCTGAGCAGTGTAACTTTTTTTAAAGCTTCTTACATTTTCTTAGATTATAAATGTGAAACTACTATTTTTTGAAGTGTATTGTGTCAAGAACATTATACCTAAATTAATCTAGCATTTCTTTTTTTCATTGAAATCTAATGAACATATTTTATCATTTATGAAGAATACATATATATATATATATATATTGCATTCAGATAAAATCTAGAGAAGAAGGTAAATAAGTTTTTGTATGTGAGCATTCTGAATTAGAGTTCAATGTACTATTGTCCAAGAACAGGCTCCCTTCAATTTTTTTGATGCAAAATATGTTATTCCAGAAGACATCTTTTATATCTTCTTAGAGATGTCCTGAAAATTACCAGAGAAATACAGATATTGGGAACATGACATACAAAATATGCCTAATGTTAATGTTAAAAGAAAATTTATAAGAAAAAGCACCATACTAGATTTATAGCTTTGGTTATAAAATGACCAGGTTCCAGGTGCTAACATGATGCCAACAGGACTTCCCTAAAGGATAGAAGACCCCACCAATGTGCTCTGGAGCCTCACTTCCCCAGAACCCTGCCCTACTAGGGAAGGTCAAGAGTTCCCAGCAACTTCTGCTCACAAAGAATGAGGAGTCACTTCTCCTGGGTAAAGCTTCCTTCCTGGAAGGAGACCAAGAGCTCAGGTCATTGTACTTGATAATGTGTGCAGTCAACTGAGTGTATCATTGTCCAGTTCCCTTTTTGATGTTTTCTAAAATAGTTTTCAGCCAGACCCTTGATCGAATTTTACTTAAGAGCTACCATTTACTGCCAGTGCCCTGAATGTGTTACTGGCTATAAAATATTTCTCTCTTCCTTCTTTCCTTCTTTCCTTCCTTCCTTCCTTCCTTCCTTTAATTCTTTCTTTTTTTTTTTTTTTTTTTTTTATCTCCAGGGTTATCGCTGGGGCTGGGTGCTTGCACTCTGAATCCACTGCTCCTGGTAGCCATTATTTTTCCACTGTTGTTGGATAGGACAGAGAGAAACTGGGAGAGGAGGGGAAGACAGAGAGGGTCAGAGAAAGATAGACACCTGCAGATCTGCTTCACTGCTTGTGAAGAGTCCCCTTGCAGGTGGGGAGCTGAGGGCTTGAACTTGAGTCCTTGTGCACTGTAACATGTGAAATAAACCAGTTACACCACCACCTGGCACCATTCCCAATAAAAAATATCTTTAAAAGTTTTTTTTCATTTGTTTTTAACCCAAGTCATGAATCCCTTTTTTTTCCTGTGAAATTTGTTAGAAAAATTCAGGAATCTTCGAGTCATTTTTCTGTATACACTCTTTATTATACATAGCTAAAAGAAACCAGTTGGGAGTTGGGCTGTAGCGCAGTGGGTTAAGCGCAGGTGGCGCAAAGCACAAGGACCGGCATAGGGATCCCGGTTCGAACCCCGGCTCCCCACCTGCAGGGGAGTCGCTTCACAGGCGGTGAAGCAGGTCTGCAGGTGTCTATCTTTCTCTCCTCCTCTCTGTCTTCCCCTCCTCTCTCCATTTCTCTCTGTCCTATCCAACAACAACAACAATAAAAAAACAACAAGGGCAACAAAAGGGAATAAATAAATAAAATAAATATTTAAAAAAATTAAAAAAAAAAACCAAACCAGTTGACACTTTTAACATTTGACCAAAAGTGTTCTTACTCCAAACCACCATTTCTTTTTTAAATTTTTTCTTATTTTATTTATTTTTTGCTGGCAATTTAAGATAAAAAGTAGAACAAAATGTTTAATAAACAAGAACTAAAACGTAGGCATATATAAGATGAAATTAGAGATCATAGAGTAGAAAAAAGCTAGGACGTCTATTCTAGGTATCAAACCACCATTTTAAAGCTATATTTTTCATTTGCAATGTTGCTGAAATATTTCTCTCTGGATAAAAAAAATCTTTATTTCTTCAACTTCCAGTGATAATTTTCTTGATGTCTTTCAAGTTTTTCTGTCTCCTTAAGCTCTCTCCAGTTTCCACCAGCCATCAAAATTACTACAACAGAATCCAGACTCTACTGAATGCTAAACACATAATATTACAGTTGATTTTCATGAGAAGTCTACCAAAACATGTATCTACATATCTAATCAAGAGATGATTGTGCCAAAATCATCATTGTCCCAACTACTTGCAGGATCTGCTATCAGGAAAATTTCTTGTGATGTGTCAGAGTAAAGGTAATTCTGGAGGACTGTGCACAGGCAAGTAAATGCTCAGACTAGAAAAGCAATGTCACTTCAACTTATGCATTATCTAAAAACAAACAAACAAAAGAACAACAACAAAAATGTGGCATAGGCAAACTGAAATCAAGAAGGTGGAGATATATCAACACAATCTTATCACGTACTTTGAAGATGAAAGAAACATTTGTGACCATCCCACATGTTTATCGCCTCCTAAATAGTTCCTAATATAATTCTGGTCCTAAATAAATACTCAGTAGATAGTAACCATTGTTGCTATGATTCTTATTATTCTTATTTATTCATTAGTATTCTCATTATTATTTTCTCTGTTATGGTATAATGATTACTGATTACAGCTAACCATCTGTTAGTCAGTTGTCACCTTTTAATGTAACATAAAATAAATTAAATCGTGACTTGAGTTCAAATTTTGCCATTTACCAGCTGTATAAAAATGGGAAAGCTGGGCACCAAAGTAAAAACCCTGTGGTGAGGGGTAGACATGCAGCTTCCTGGGCCAGTGGGGGGTGGGAGTGGGTGGGAGGGATGGGCCACTGTCTTTTGGTGGTGGGAATGGTGTTTATGTACACTCCTAGCAAAATGTAGACATATAAATCAGTAGTTTATTAATATGAGAGGGGGAAAATCAATTGTATGTCTCAAAGTTTTTCAAAACACAAACTGAATCTTTTTAATATATAGGCTGTGTATTTGATATGCGGGCTCTCTCAAAAGCCTAGACCAAGTAGATTAGAAGCATCCAATAGCACAGCTATATACAAGATACTGGATACTGTACAGCAAACCATAACAAAAGGACTTTTCAAAGTTAACCCAATTACCAAATAATGTGATGATAACATTAACTATCGATTGTCTTTTTGAACCCTAAGACAGCAGGAACCTCACATCTCCACTATAGAGCCCCTACTTCCCCCAGTCCTGGAACCCTTGGATAGGGCCCACTTTCCCGTATGCGTCTCCCAATCCATACCAAATAATATTGCATCCACCGATCACCACCTAACCAACACAATGATTGCCACCTCAACATGCTTCACCTCAGACTGTGTCCAGAGACTTCATGAGTGGAATGACAACCCTTCAACTTCATTACTCGGGTGAGAACTTTCCTTTTATAGTACACTCTAATTTCATCTCAGGTGGTTCACTTTCTAACAAAGTCCCATAACCTAGATATACACCAGTTTCTGTGAGAGAGAGCTATGTTCACACATATCCATAAACTACTGCAAAATATATACCTGAAAGCAGAAGTACACTGACTACCCCCCTAACACTTCCTCTCCACTATTCCAAGCTTTGGGTTCATGATTCTTCAACAATTTGTTTGGCTTCGTATGTTAACTCTCTTTTCAATCACCAGGTTCCAGATGCCACCAGGATGCTGGCCAGGCTTCCCTGGATTGAAGACCCCACCAATGTGTCCTGGAGCTCAGCTTCCCCAGAGGCAGACTGGGAATATGGACCAACCAGTCAATGCCCATGTTCAGCGGGGAAGCAATTACAGAAGCCAGACCTTCTACCTTCTGCAACCCTCAGTGACCCTGGGTCCATGCTCCCAGAGGGATAGAGAATGGGAAAGCTATCAGGGGAGGGGGTGGGTTATGGAGGTTGGGTGGTGGGAAGTATGTGGAGTTGTACCCCTCCTACCTTATGGTTTTGTTAATTAATCCTTTCTTAAATAAAAAAATGCGAAAGCTATTTGATCTTTTAATATATTTTCATTTAAAATATATTTTGATAATTTTAAAGTATGACATAAATGCAGATCAAGGTTGATGCTTCAACTTTGAAACTATATAATTTTGGATCTTATTCTCCCCAAAGTAGCCATTTCCTCCATTAGAAATCTGGAGTGAGTAAATTCATAAGCCTTAAAAATCAAAAGCAAAACCAACTTTCTGCTGGAATGCCTTTTCCCACACGTCTCTAGGCAACTTCTTGAATACTCCCCATTGCAAGCTTACCTCTTCCCATGCTTTCTTCTATTGTACACTTAATTGTTGGTTTTTCCTTCTAATGATTCACTAAAGTGCTTTTTATTGTAAGCAAAATTCTATGTAATTTTGACTATGTTATTAAGTCTCTAGATATTATATTTTAGTCCTTTCTAGACTTTAACACCTGCTTTTTACCTGTTCAATTCACCTACTAGTATCATTCCTATTCAAACCACTGTTCTTGTTTGTTTTTGTTTTTTTTCCTCCAGGGTTATTGCTGGGATGGCTGCCTGCACCACAGACCCACTGCTCCTGGAAGCTACTTTTCCCTTTTTGTTGTCCTTGTTGTTTTATCATTTTTGTGGTTATTATTATTGCTGTTATAGCTATCATTGTTGTTGGATAGGACAGACAGAAATTGAGAGAGGAGGGGAAGACAGAGAGGGAGAGCGAAAGATAGACATCTGCAGACCTGCTTCACATGAAGCAACCCTCATGTAAATGGAAAGCTGGGGGCTCGAACATTGATCCTTATGCACCTGGCCTTCCAAACTTTCATCCTTTTTGATCTAGCCTATTTAGTCTTCATTTAGTTCCAGACAGTATTAACAACCTTTCTGTCAAAATATAAAAATCAAAGGAATAAATGTGTTGTAATAGACAAATGTACTAAATTTTCTATTTAACTTCAGTCTTATAACCTTCTAATGCTAAAATTTTTATATAACACTTTTTTGTTCTTTTAAAATTTATTATTATTATATTACTCTATTTATTACTTATTTGTCATTTATTGGCTAGAGACTGAGAGAAATTGAAAGGGAAGGGGAAGGTAAAGAGAAAAAGATATATATATATAGAAAGGGACCTGCAGTACTGCTTCACTATTTAAGCTTCCCCCTGCGGGTGGGGGCAGGGGGCTAGAACATGGATCAATGCAAATTGTAACGTGTGCTTAATCGGGTGAGCCACCAACCAGTGCCTAAATTTCTGTTCTTATTTTAAAGCCTCTACACGTCTCTACGCTTTTCTTATATACATTCCTTCCCTTGGCCTTTCTAACACAAATCAGCCTCTGTGTCAACAATGGCTTAATACATGCAAGAATATCCCAACAGATAGATTCCACTGCCAATCTCTATGTTCCTTAACTAATATAACCCCCTTGTCCCTTCATTTTATATTTTAAATTGCCACCAGAATTGTCACTGGGGTTGGTGCCTGTACAATGAAACCACCACTACCAACTCCATTTTTCCATTTCCCCCCTTTCTATTTGATTGAACACGGAAAAACTGATAGAGGAGAGGGAGATAGATAGATAGATAGACCGGAATACTTGTTTTAACACTGCTCATGAAGCCTCCTCCTTGCAGGTTGGAAGTGAGGGCTTGAACCCAGGTCTTTGAGCTTGCTAGTGTATGCACTCAATCAGGAGTGCTACTGCCTGTTGTCACCCCTCAGTCACTCTTATGTCAGATTATTTTCACACAGTAAAGCAAAGTCTAAATTACTCCCCTCCTTTTTAATTTTTTTTTAGTAGAGGAATTTATCTGTTTTTCTATTTGACATGGGAATCCCAGTTTGTAGACTAATTCCTGGTTTAAAGTATGTAGTCAATAAATATTTGTCAAAGAAATAAATGAGTAAGTATATTTCCATATTAACTTTACCCTTAATATCTTGCCTTTGTATATTTTCTGTACAATAATTAGTAAAATGGAAAGTTGTCTGTGGGGAGGTTGGGCAACATCCGCTACCACTCCAGGAAGATCGGTCCTGAAATTAGTGCAGCCTAGAATGTTCCTAGCCGTGACCACAGAATTCAGACTCAGATATACAGGGACACAAAGGTTACACAGGTTCCTGCAATGAATATGGGCCCCAGATCAAATTGATGGGGTTTACAGTTAACAATATTCATATACTTTTTCCATATTTGGGAGCCACTCTCATCCCTAATCCAGCTTTCTAGTCCTATTTCCATCTATGACATCATCTCCCCAGACAATACCTTGGGTCCACCTGCATTTTAGCTGTCAGGCCCAGGCAAAAATTAGGAAAGCCATGGACCCCTTGGAATATACCTAAAATAAACCTAGCAGTTATTTCAAAATGGAGACCCCCAAATCTCATCCACTATATTCTTACCTTTAGGTTCCTGATTATTAAACAATCTGTTCTGTTTTATATTTTAATGCTTTTTCAGCCACCAAGTTGCAGATGCTCCCATTACACAAACCTCACTTCCCTGGACAGAGGACCTCACGAATGTGTCCTGGAACCACACCTCCCCAGAGCCCTTTTTCACTAGGGAAAGAGAGAGACAGTCTGGGATAGACCTGCCAACACCCATGTTCAGCAGAGAAGCAATTACAGAAGCCAGACCTTCTACCTTCTGCACCCCACAATGATCCTTGGTCCATACTCCCAGTGGGACAAAGAATAGGAAAGATTTCAAGGGAGGGCATAGGATATGGAATTCTGGTGGTAGGAATTGTGTGGAGTTGTACGCCTCTTATCCTATGGCTGTCAATATTTCCATTTTATAAAAAAAATGTAAAAAAGAAAACAATGGAAAGTTGTGTGTTTTCTGTATAGTACTTATTAAAATGGAAAGTTTTACTTATTTTTCTGCTATCTTATTTATTATATCTTCCCCATTACAACAGAAGTTTAATGAAGACAGGGACTATGACTATCCTGCAAATGCTGTGACCCTCACAGACTAATACAGTACCTATTACATAGTTGGCATAAAACATTATTGATCAATTTAGTGAACTAGTGATAGGAATAATTGTAGGACATTAAAAAGTATTGTGGGGGCACTGAAGTAGTGAAAATAATCTGCCTTAGGTAGAATAGGCATGAGGTTCACTGAAGTTTTATTATCTAAGTGAAAAAAGTGATATGAATTCTAAGTAGCAGAACACTCTGTGTAAATGTATAAAGGCATGAAAAGCATGACCTTTGCAGGAAGAGTGAAAATTTATATTTGACTGAAGTGTTTCAATGTTTTTTCATTTCAGTGTTTCCAAACTGTTCTTTTCTTTATAGGAGAATGAATTATTCCATTCAAGAGAAAACCTTCCCACCAATGTTCTTGGTCCGATACTACTTCCATTGCCTATAGAATATATATATATGCACATATATACATATATATCCAATAATATATAAATTTATAAAATAAAAATATCGAGACAACAGTAGGTTAAGAGGAGTTCAATTCTACCACTAAAGTTCCATATCCCATTCCCTCCCTTGAAAGTTTCCCTATTCTTTCTCCCTCTGGGAGTATCGACTCAGGGTCATTATGGGGTACAGAAGGTGGAAGGTCTGGCTTCTGTAATTGCTTCTCTGCTGAACATGGGTGTTGGCAGGTCCATCCCAGACTGTCTCTCTTTTTCCCTAGTGAAAAAGGGCTCTGGGGAGGTGTGGTTCCAGGACACATTCGTGAGGTCCTCTGTCCAGGGAAGTGAGGTTTGTGTAATGGGAGAATCTGCAACTTGGTGGCTGAAAAAGCATTAAAATATAAAACAGAACAGATTGTTTAATAATCAGGAACCTAAAGGTAAGAATATAGTGGATGAGATTTGGGGGTCTCCATTTTGAAAAAACTACTAGGTTTATTTTAGGTATATTCCAAGGGGTCCATGGCTTTCCTAATTTTTGCCTGGGCCTGACAGCTAAAATGCAGGTGGACCCAAGGTATTGTCTGGGGAGATGGTGTCATAGTTGGAAATAGGACTAGAAAGCTGGATTAGGGATGAGAGTGGCTCCCAAATATGGAAAAAGTATATAAATATTGTTAAGTGTAAACCTGTTTTTGATACTATTGTACTATTGTAAATATGATTCATTTGCTCATTTATTTTCCAGATGAGCCATTAATATATAAACAGTCTATTATGTAAAACATTATTTGTTCATTTTGAATATAGATAGAAAGTTTGAGGAGAATGGAGAGTTAGGGAACAAAAGAGAGAGTAAGAATGAATGATAGAGACTTGCAGCACTGCTAACCACTTGTGAAGTTTTCCCCCAGTAAGTGGCTATCAAGGACTTGTGTTCTTAGGCACTGTAATGTGTGCACTCAACCAAATGAGTTAGTACCTATTCTCTATATTTTAAAATTTAATTTAATTTTACTTTATTTTATTTTTTATTGTTATTCAGGGTTATTTCTAGGGCTCAGTGCCTACATGAGGAATCCACTGATCCTAGTGACCATTTTTTTCCTCCTCCTCTCTTTATTTGATAGGACAGAATTTGAGAGTAGAAAAGGAAATAAAAAGAGGGAGAGATACAGAAAGACATCTGTAATACTTAATTTAATGTTCATGAAGCTTCTCCCTGGTAGGTTGGAAGCAGGGGCTTGAACCTGGGTACCTGCACCTGGTAACTTGTGTACCTTACCAGGTGTGCCACTGCCAGGACCCAAGGTTTTGTTTTTATCTGAGCAGCAGCAGGGCTAATCTCTGTCTTCTGGTAGGACTAGGCTTTGAACCTGGGGCCTTCGGTGCTTCAAGGCATCCTTCCAGCCCCCTGCTTTTTTTTTTTTTAATCTTGATTTCTTGTTCTGTTTTTGTAGTAACTTTAGGATTCTTTTTTTTTTCTTTTCTATATTAAAACACTGTCATCTGCAAAAAAAAAAAAAGGGAAGTTTACTTCTTTCTCTTTAGTATTGATATCTTTTATCCCTTTTTTCTTATTTGATTACTCTGGCTAGACCTTCCAGTAGTATGTTGGATGACAGTTGTCAGAATAGGAATTCTTGTCTTTTTTTTTTTCAACCTTTTATCATTGTATATGATATGCCTGTGGGTTTCTGATATGTATCTTATAATATATTGAATTATGTTCTTTTGCATCTTATTTTCAATATCTTATCATAAATGGGTTTGAATTCTGTTGTGTTTTTATTGATTTTGGTTTTTTATATTAATATATCATATTCACTGATTTATGTATACTATTGCACTCTGTGATAAATCTCACTTGATCATAGTAAACAATCCTTTCAAGATACTGCTGAATTTGTTTACTTCTTTAGTAAGAATTTTTTTTCGACATTTATAGGGATATTGACCTTTAGTTTGCTTTTCTGGTAGTATAAGGTAATGCTGGCCTTACAAAATGAGTTTGGAGTTATTTGATCCTCTTCAAATTTTTGTAAGAGTTTGAGAAGGCTTATCATTATTTCCTTCTTAAATCTTTATTAAAAATTCGTCCTTGGTAGTTCTTCACTGAGAGATTTTTGTTAACTGATTCAGATTTCTTACTAGCTCTTGATCTTTTCATTTCATTTTATTTTATTTCATGTTTTCCCAGGGCACTGTTTAGCTTTGATTTATGGTAGTGCTGGGAATTGAACCTGGGACCTTTGGTTCCTTGGGCATTAAAGCATTTTTGTGCTAGATAAGGGAAAAAGATTGGGCTCACTTAATGATGGCCTTTTTGGTCAATACCAGGCCACAACATCATCTGGGGCTCTAGTCAGGGAATCCTTGGATTTCCACATAGATAATATGAGCCTAGAACTCTAATAAATATCTCTGTCCACCATCACTGGTCACTTCCATTAGGAATGTCATCACAAACACTCTTGCGAGCCTCTCCAAGACCTTATCCTCACTATAAAGCAGCAATGGTAGTGACTGCCCTGCTCTTCAAAGGGAAGCTGAGTGATTCTACCCAGCCACTGGAGAAAGACTAGTCCTGAAATGAGTGCAGCCTAGAATATTGCCAGCTGTAACCATGGACTGAGGGTTTGAACTGACAGGAACTAAGAGGTTACAAAGGCTCCTGTGTTAAACACGGATAGATATGGGCCCTGGGTCACATTGATATGGTAAATAGGTAATTGTACTAATATATTTTCTTTGAGTTTGGTAGCTACTCTCTGCCCTGATTTGGCCTTCTAACCCTATTCTCAACTCTGACTACATTCCAGACCATATTTTTAGGTCACCTGCATGTTAACTATCAAGCTTAAGCAAAAATGACTGTTATGGATACCTAAAATAGACTTTCTAGCTTTTCTCTACCTTAAGATCCCTATTCTCATCTGCTCTATTCTTACTTTTTGGTTCCTGTTCATTAAACATTTTGTCCATATATATATATATATATATATATATATATAATATTTTGTCCTGCTTTCCACCTTTCAGCCATGAAGTTGCAGATGCTACTATGATTCCATCCTGAATTCCCTGAGCAGACAACCTCACCTCACCAATATGTCCTGGAACCTCACCTCTCCAGAGCTCTAAACTACTAGGGAAAGACAGAAACAGACTAGGGGTATAGATAGACCTGTCAAAGCCCATGTCCTGCAGAGAAGCAATTACAGAAGCCAGAACTCCCACCTTCTATATCCCATAAAGAATTTTGTTTTATACTCCCAGAGGGGGAGAAACGTTAGGGGAAGATGACCAGAGGGCTCTGAACTTCAATTCTATCAGGACCCAGAGAGAGAAGAGGAAAAATGGAAGGACATTTAGAAGTAGTAATAGGTGTATATGTGACTTAGAAAGGAAGAGAAGGCAGAACCATAGGAAAAAATAGACAAATATATATAAATATAGTTATAGAAATAATAGTCAGTGCATGTCTATGACCTTGGGATAATTACTGCAGTTTCCAAAGGAGGGAATGGAGATACAGAGTTCTGGTGGTAGAAACAGTGTGGAATTATGCCCCTGTTATCTCATAATTTTGTAAATCAATATTAAATTACTGATAAAAATTAAAAAAGAAAGCTTTTTTTCTATAACCATTATGCTATTTCTTCAGCTCATTTGATTTATTCAGATTTCTTTTGTCTTTATGATTCAATCAGTACATTTATGAATGCTTCCATTTTTTCCTATGTTGTCAAATTTTCTGGCATATAATTGTTCATATAGAATAATAATTCTCAATTAAAGAAAAACGAGACCATGGATAGCATCATTAAAGTTTCCAGTCATGAACAATTGCTGACTTGGTAAAAAAAAAAAAAGCAAACTTAAAATAAAAAAGCAAAATTGATCTCTTTTACACTTTCTATAAGCAATTAACCATTATCAGGAACTGACACAATCCTTCCTGGTGGGATATTCTATCCATATACAATATTCCTGAACCTTTGTAAAATTTAGATTGTTATTTGGTTTTAGTTTTAGGATGTTAGTGAGAGAGAATGAAAACCTAAGGGCTGCCTGCAATTAGGAGTGAATGCAAAGCAGCATGAAAATAATTATTTTGCCTGAGAATTAAGACCTAGGGGAAATCGAAAATTTACCAAAGGCAAGGGTTTGGCAATATTTGCAACTTGAAGATCTTCATATTGTTCTGAATTAAGGAACTATGTGTGTAGTGACTGTGTCTGAGTTTCCGCTAGTAAGATGGAAAGCTCTGCAAATCTACCAAAATATACAAGAAAAGGGTGTTCTCATGTGTTTGGCATGTGAAAATAACAAGTCAGCAGAAATCTAGGTTAAATACATTTCATTAAATTTTATATAATTAAAATATGATTTCAGCGGTTTCAAACAGATTGTTATCAAGAAAGTCTTGTCCTCATATGCTTAGTTGTTTCATAATGAAAAAACAAAAATCTACATTATCATTTTCTATAATTATTGAAATGCCCTATCCATCTTCTGTGTCAACTATATGTAAATAATACAATTCTAAATCTTCAAATTATTTATTATAAGTAACTATAACTTGCAGACAGTGGCATATATTTATACCTACTATTTATTTAAAGTTCATGAAATGCCTTCAACTCCCTGGAGAAAATGCACTGAGTGCATATGAAATAATAATAAAATAATAATATGCCCAAGGATAAGCTATATTCCTGTGTTTTCATACTGTGAGCATCGTGGGCATTTTATAGTACAGGTTGTTTATAAATGAGGCCCCCAGCTGCTACTGAGAGACTCAGGCAGAAAAAGGGAGTAAACGGAGGATAATAACTCTGATTATAATAGGAGGCTGTTTCTATAGTGACCTAGGGTGAGTTGCATTCTCCCTAGGAGTAAACTGCTCAGTCAGTAGCTCCTAAGAAGTACCATGTGGTAAATTACCTTCTTGCAGGTACTAAATGATACCTTGATGCCTTGAAAAAATTAGTGGGTGAGTGGTTTACTCTGAGAGCATTTTATTCCCTCTGAGTCAATGTAGGATTCTGCCCAATTAAGTTCTAGAGGGCAGGATTTGCCCTAGAAAGAACAGTTTAGAGGTTTAGAGTTTTAAAGGCAATATAAAAATTCAACATATATCTTCAAGCTAGGACCTTATATCCTGGATAAGACTTCCATTATTAGCAGAGTTATTACTTTTCTCAGTGGCCAACCAACGAGGAAAGAGTAGGAGCTTCTATTAATGTATGAAATATGTTAGCATATCATTTTTTATATTTATTAGCAGTCAATCAATTCTCTGCTGGTCTGTTCTAAAACATGTTGAGTCCTTTAGCCTATTGCAGTATCTCAAACATTTCAGACTGATCCATATTAGGTAAGTATAAGTTTCAGTTTTCTCTAGAAATGTATTTTCTGCTTTTAGTGGATTATATATTCATTTAGGTAACATAGAACTCAAGTTCAGGCTGGAGGCATTATTATGTTTTTGACTAATTTTTTTTTAGAGAAGCCTCAAATGCCATTTAGTTCTACTTTATCTAATTATTTCTCCAGCTCTGTTACAGTCAGTTAAATTGAATTAACAAGATTAAATTAATGAATTTTTGAGGAGAGTTTTCTTTCAAGACTTTAATATGACTGGGGTTATGTTAAAATGGATATAATCTCTATATAATAAAAGTGCCTTAAGCACCTTTGAATCTTGTATAAGCTTAAGTCATTAATGAAATATTTTAGATGTAGTTATTTTATGATACTTTAGTAACATTGAAAGTGTTCTATTTATAAAGCAATTTTTTTCTGAGAAAACGTGAACTTTTTCTTAAAATATTTTTTTTAGCAGGCATTTGCAAAATAAGAAGTGATACATATTCAATTGTGAACTATGATATCAAGGAACAGGAGATACTAAAGAGTATTTTGGACTTTAGTCTTCTTAACTTTTCCTCACAGTTGTCAAAGCATACTTTAAAAATGAAAACCGAGTTTGGGATTACAGTTCAGTCCATTAGAACATTAACTTCCATGCCTGATGCCCCAGAGGTGACAGGTTCAATCCTAGCACTACTTTTCTTTTTTTAAAAAAAAAATCCTAATGCCACTTTATTGAGGAAATCCTGATTTATAAGATTTTTATAATTACAGATGTACATTTCCACATTTATCTAAGATAGACATCATTACATTTTCCTGTCTACAAAACTAACATCTTATTCTACCATAAGGACTCCCAAACCTCCTCTTAGTATTCTTTCCTTCCTTCTGAGTCCTAGAATCTGCCGAGAACCACTTTATGCCAGAACTGAGAAATGCTTTTGTCTCTCTCTATTCCTTCTCTTTTTTTCTCTTTCTTATACTCTCTCTCATAATAAATAAGTAATTAAAACATAGAAATATGATCATAGAACTCATAAACATGGAAATGTATGGAAATATGAATAATGCACTCATGTTTACAAAAAATAATCGAGGAATAAATTACACCATGTAATTTTAATATTTGGAGTTACACTATGGAGATCAACTTTCTGTCACAGCCACTTAATGATAGTGCTATTACCCTTGTGAACTTTAGATTTCTCATCTGTAAGATGGGAATAGTAATCACACCTATCTCATGCAATTATCTCAATGATGAAGCACTTAGCACCTTACCTCATCACGACAAGACTCAATAGATGTTAGATATTATCACATTATTACTATCATTAAAAAGATTATTTAAATTTTTGTGAGCAGCCCAGGTCAAAGTAGAGAGTACAAATGATATTGGACACATGATTTTTTGCTGTTTCAGGAAATAATCTGTCATAGGAGAAAATATTAACAAAACAGGGAGGAAATTGTGATATACTGTTAAACATATGATAATTGTGGACTAGATAATAAAGACTATAGAAATACATGATGGTTTGACCAGAATCAGATTTCAGTCCTCGTTTTTGTCATTGGATTCAGCAAATCAATAATGCATTCAATAGGCTTGTCATTAGGTATACATACAATGGACCTGATACTTTAGAAGTGAGCTAACAAAAACAGTTCTTCCCTTCTTAGAGCTTGCCAATTGGTGAAAGAGATGGATGTCTAGAAAATAACCATAAATAAATAAACAAACAAGTAAATAGATAAAATGCAATTGCTATATGAAAAATCAGAAAGTTGCAAAGGGTTAAACAAGTACTACAGTAGGTATAAAGAATCCTTTTTTTTTTTTGAGAATTGTGGTGATAGCAGAACAATACGGATAGGAAGCAGGACAGTAGCTTGATATAATAGGGTGACTAAAAATTATTTATTTTTGATATTTTATTTATTTATTGGATAGAGACAGCTAGAAATCAAGAGGGAGAGAGACAGAGAAATACCTGCAGCACTGCTTCACCACTCACAAAGTTTTCTTCCTGCAGGTGGGGACTTAGGGCTTGAACCCTAGTCCTTGCTCATTGTCATGTGCACCACCACCTGGCCCCAAGGAAAATTCTTCAGATCACATTTATATGTAGAGTATGTGAATCCAGTAGAGGAGATGATAATTAATTGTAAGGAAAAAAAAAAGACTGTGTGGATGGTCCTTAAACAA
Organism: Erinaceus europaeus; assembly: GCF_950295315.1. Taxonomy (NCBI): domain Eukaryota; kingdom Metazoa; phylum Chordata; class Mammalia; order Eulipotyphla; family Erinaceidae; genus Erinaceus; species Erinaceus europaeus. The sequence goes on along the minus strand of NC_080172.1, from coordinate 81,324,777 downwards.
AACTGGAATTACATTATGACTGGGCAATAACACTCTTAGGCATTTAAACAGAGGACAAACATCCAAAGAGACATACATACACCTATGTTTATAGATGCTTTATTCACAGTGTTCAAAGGTAGGTAGCAGTCTAAATGGCCATCAACAGATGAATGTTTTACACAGGTATGGAGGCATTGCATCCTTCAGGACAAAGTGGAATTAGAGGTGATTATGTTAATGAAATAAGTAGAGGGATGAAAACTAATGGATGTTTTCCTTCATATATGGAATCTAGAGAACTAGAATACATGACTCTGAAACAAAACAAAACCAATGAACAAAGGCAGAAACAAACTGTCCCTAGGATTCCGTGAGAGTTATGGTGATTATCATTGGCAGTATAAAGTCACAGAAGTTTGGTTATGGTGGTTATGGTGTGGGAACTATACCCTGTAAGCCTATAATTTTGTAACCTATTAGTAATCACAAAAATTAAAAAAGGAGAGGACTAGAACAAATAAGATGGAGGATGGTATGGTGCAGGTAGACTAAGCACCATTGTGCAATTAAAATCCTCACGAATCTCCAATCATTAGTAGCTTTTAAGTCATAAAATTGTGAAATATGAGTGTTTTGTGTATGTGAGAGAGCTGAATTTCTGAGGAAGTAGACTTCTTTGACCAGATAGTTTTATTTCGGAGTCACGGCTATGAGATAAATGCAGGATGCATAAGTGATGTGTTTGGTTTTGCAAATTGACAGTTTGGGAAGAACAGAAAATATATTAATTTTATAATTGACCATCCTCAATTTGAATCTACTTTCTACTTCTTATTAGTTATGGAGGCCTTATTTTATGAAATTACTAAGGCCATTCCATTTGTGGGATTTAAAATGGATAGCATAAGTAGATTACATTACCAGATAAACATTCAGTCAACATTACCTGTGATGATGATGATGATGATGATGAAGATGATAGAGAAGGAATGGGTCAACGAAATAGCTTATTTTGGATAATGTGCTCTTTGCCATATGCTGGACTTAGGTTTGAGTTCATCTCCCATCTCACTGAAGGGATTTTCGGTGCTGTGGTTTCTTTCAATCTCTGTCTTTCTATTTCTAACTTAAAACAAGAAAAGGAAAGGAAAAAAAAAGGAGAGAAAAGTTATTGTGTTGTATATGGTCATACAGAGAAACAAGTGAGAATAAATAACACAAATATGAAAAAGATGTGTTTTCTCATATCTTCAGATTAGTCAGTTTAATGGAAATAATTCACATCGTAAACAGAGAACATCATCACAGAACTTTGTGTCCTTCTCCAGAAGACATATTGGAGTCATTAGGAAACAGATCAGAAGATAATGTTACCTACAAGCACTTCTTCTAAAACAGCTTTATTTGTTTGTAATGAACATCAGTATAATTTTTGGGTAACAAGTTTGAATTATTACCTAATACTATGTCATGTGAATTCAATGATTCTAGGCCATTGCTTCTATAGCTTCTAAAGAGACTCTTGAGCCTCTAGGAAAGGGTAAGTGTGACTTTTCCTCTAGAGTGCAATAAATTTAAACACCTAGGTTATCTGTTTTTTTTAAATAAAATATAAGTACAAAAGAAATTTTTTACTATTTAAATGATGATTTATTACACACTTCAGACTTTAAGAATTCCACAGATAGCAGTGTGAATTACAAAGGCAGATGAAGTAGTTCAAGATTGGAGGCAGTATCTGATATGACAGAGGCCATAACTTTTTCTCTCTTTTTTATTTTTTCTTTGGTCATCAACAAGAATTAACTTCTCTGGGTTGGCTTTTTAAGATATGAGGAGAGAGTCAGACAGAAAGAGAGAGTGAAAGACCACAGCACAGAATCTTTCTCCAGTGCAGTGAGGGCCAGGCCCAAGCCTAGATCATCCACATGACAAAACAGATACACTCAAGACAGGTGAGCAATTTTCTCCAGTTTCAGACTCATTATTTTTAACAAATGATTTTGATCACTTTATATCTATCTATCTATCTATCTATCTATCTATCTATCTATCTATCTATCTATCATCATCTCCATTTCTTCCACCAGTGCCATCATTGGGACTTAGTAGCCTGTGTGATCAATCTACTTTTTCCTTTCCTTTTTTCTTTATTTAATTGGACAGAGAATAATTGAGAGAGGAGTGGAAGAAAGAGGGACAGAGAAAGAGAGACAATTGCAGCCCTATTTTCATCACTCTTGTAAGCATCTCCGTGGAGGTGGGGACCAGGGGCCTGAGCACATAGTAACATCAGAGCTCAACTGGGTGCATCAGAGCCCAGCCCCTGTCAATTTCTAAATTAGTAACTTGAGATTTTACTAAGAAGAAAGTGTCTCACTCTTAAGGTGAACTTGCAGCGCAATTATTTCTGATGATAATAAGCAATGGCCAGGTTATAGCTAGTTAGCATCATTTCACATTAATCTGATTTGTAGCTTTACTATTATTTTATTGTTCAACCTTATTAACTTTATTCTTTAACTGACACTATCTCTTACTTGTTTAGTAAGGCACTTGATTACTCAAAGATTTGTGAATTATTTTCCTTACAATTCTGATAATACATATTTTTTTATCTTTCTTTCATTCTAAATGCCATGTGCCAGAAATGAATACATACTTATCCTATTTTATGTTTAAATAATTAGGTCCAACCATGAAAATAAAGTCGCAATTTCTGTTTTTCTTTACAAATACAGTTGCTAGTGTATTCAGATTTCTACTGCATTTTTTGTTATATTCCGGCTTTCCTATTTTTGTTTAAAAATTCTAACACAGATATTCATGCCAGAAAAAAAAATCTCTACAGAAAGCCAGAAGAAATGATTTCAAGTTTCAAGACTGTGAAATTGACTATGCCTGACTTTTTCCAAAATGACTCTCAGTGCTTATTGCCAGGCAGATTCTAGGACCAGTTAGTTTATGATCAAAACTTACAGATGGTGCTTACAGAAGACTAGCCAGTAGGGCATTTTTTGAGAATGTCAAGATCAAACACTATAATTAAAGGTTATTTTGGGAAAAGCCAGCGTTCCCATCACTAACTCCATGGGGGGAAAATAAGAAGGAACGATTTTGTGACAGTAATTGCTGACAAAAAATATTGTAACCCAATATGTCATTTGAAAACAATTGAATTTCTTGTCTTTTCATTGCAGAACCTTAGCTTTCAAAGTGATGGTTAGGGTTATAGTGTATAATGCTGACTTTTCCTTAAGATCATAGGTTATTTCACAGCTGTCACTGTTACACAGTCGCTTCCCTGTCACCAGTTATTATAGTTCATCCTCGCCTGTTGATGTCTTTATGCCAAACCTCTATAACGTTTAATAGCCACAAGGTAGAGGTCACATGATAGCAGTCTGTGATGATTTTTTTGCCTCTTAGCAGCATATAAGTGAAATTTTTCTTTGCTGAGACAAAAAGCAGAAAAACAGTGAATATCTATAGTTAAATTTCCATGCATCACTGCTTGTGGCAATGAAATAAGTACCAGGATAAAGTAATAAGAGTAGTTGAAATAAGTACCAGGATAGAGTAATAGGGTAGTTGAAGGAGTGGGCTTGTGATTTAAAGAAAAGAATTAATATCCATGATTAAAATTACATGAATGATTGCCAAGGGGTGTGGAAATATGTCAATTATATGAATGTTGGTTAGGGTTAGAGAAGGCACATTTACGATTTAGTAATAGCAGCTCTGTTTTCCTGTATAGAAAATCAGAGTCCTTACAAATGATTCCAGCAATCAATAAATTCCATGGACAGCAATTACAGAAGCCAGGCCTCCCGCTTCTGCATCCCATATAAATCTTTGGTCCATACTCCCAAAGCGATAAAGACTAGGGATTCTTTCAATGAAGGGGAGGGGGTATGAAACTAGTGGTGGGAATTGTACCTCTCTTACTCCACAATCTTGTCAATCATTATTAAATCACTAGTAAAGCTTTAATAAGTTATGCACATATTTTAGTTTATTGTTAATTTTCAATCTCTTTTTCCTTTAAAACCAATTCCAATCAACAGAATATTGCTTTGCATAGATTCACCTTGACCTCCCCACACACACCCACGCATACATAGTCTCACACACTAATACTGTAAATTCTGGGCAACAATTCTTCACAGAGTATACCACAGTATTAAATCAGTCAGATTTAATATTTATAGTTCAAGTTTATATCCTTGATAATGATGATAAACTTACAATATGCTATTTCTAGGAAAATAGTTAAGCATAATTTTAGAATTATTTATCTGTAGGTTAGGTTATTTGTGACTAACAATTACACACAGTTTTAAGTTTAAACATACTGAACACCCATTAAAGAACTCAATGGAGGATATTTGAATCATTTGTACTGAAAATTAATCAATTTTCTCTTAAAATTATTATTATTGTTGTTGTTGTTACTTTAATTGCCACCAGGGTTATTGTTGGGTCTCAGTGCCAGCATGATTAATCCACTGTACCAGTGGCTATTTTTTTTTTTCTTTTTCCTTTTTTATTTGATAGGAATAAAGAAACTGAGAATGGAAGAGGAGATAGAAATGTTGAAAGAGAGACACCTGCAGCAGTCCTTTCTTTTAAAAAATTTTTTTTATAAAAGGAAACACTGACAAAAACCATAGGATAAGAAGGGTACAACTCCGCACAATTCCCGCCACCAGATCTGTATCCCATCCCCTAATCTTTATCCCTCTGGGAGTAGGGACCCAAGGTCATTGTGGGATGCAGAAGGTGGAAGGTCTGGCTTCTGTAATTGCTTCCCTACTGAACATGGGTGTTGACAGGTCAATCCATACTCCCAGCCTGTCTTTCTCTTTTCCTACTGGGGTGGGGCTCTGGGGAATTGGGGCTCCAGGACACACTGGCGTGGTTATCTGTCCAGGGAAGTCTGTTTGGCATCATGGTAGCATCTGGTAGCATATTTCCCTATTTGTGAAGCTTTTGCCCTGCAGTTGGGAACCAGAGGCTTGAACCTGGGTCCTTGTACATGGTCAACTGTACATTCAACTGAATATGCCACCATCCATGTTCCAAATCATTCAGTTTTAACAATAACTATTGTACACTTTGAAAAAGTATTTCCAGTATCCCATATCTTTTATAATTCTTAAGTTATGATTTACATCAATTACTTGAGGTTTCATAGATGAGTTTTTAATGTTGGAAGAATCTTTTGAAAAAAACATATTGTATTTCTGAGCAATCTTGATTGAAGACTATTAATTTACAATAAAGCACAACTTTGAAGTGCAAAACTTGTAAATACACCACTTTATGGATTAGGAAGAACCCAACATAGATAGATTTTTCAGCCTAACAAACCCAACCAAAACACACATATATACATACTGTTCCAATCCTAGTATAATGTTGTGCTTCTGTACTTTGTCTTTCTGACGGAGTTGAGTGCTATACCTTTTACTTTGCTCAGAGTTGAGTACTTGCTCAGCACTAAGAAATATGAAGTCATAATGGTACATACTGAATCCAATTTGAAATCATAGTAGAAAGTTCAAATGATCCCAAATCCCAGTGTTACATGAGTTAATTCCACCTGTGGGAGAGTTTCAATGCTAGATTTTTATGTTCAACAATTCAAATTATTCTCTTCTATTTTTAACTTCTGGGTAGGCCAAAGACATTTTCACACTGAAGATTACAGTCATGTCTTTCACCAAGCTGAAAAAACAAGCTTTAATGTGATGATCCACACAAGACCAAACTTGATGAGAAATGTGGGGTGTTGCTATGGCAATTCCATTTGTTGGAACTTTTCTCTGCAGGCTTCACTCTGACATTGCATTCTAAAAAGAATTATGTGAAAAGGTGTGGTGGCTGTGAAGACAAATGTGAAGCCAAAAAGATAGAACTTTCTCATCTTTATTTCTCTGGAATAGAGAACATGTCGTTACATTATAATGCCACCTCAATACAGTCAGAGGGCTGGCTGAGGAGGTGTCATTTTGACGTTTCATTGAAACCCTAGGGTATATTTCTTTTTGGCTTAATTAGAAAATGGGCAATGCCAGGATTATGATCAAAATTACAATGTGAAAAGAATTTTTAAAAATTACGATGTTAGGAAAGATGCATTAGCTAAATGGAAGTATGTTAAGATCTTGGCTGATAGTAGAATGGAGATCTATTTTGTTTTGCTTCATTTTAAGCAGAGTTTTAAAACATTAAAATAGTATCTAATTCAAGACATAGAAAGTAAACCAATGACAGGTTGGTTTGTTATAATTAAGGGATATTTATCATTTTACCTAGTCTCATTTCTTTCTAGATAGATCTTCTTTTTAGAAGTTATAATAAATTTATTTGTTGTTTATAACAACCTCAATTAGAATAACACTTAGGTAAGTGTCAAGCATTTTTTTCTAATTGATATCATTTCAACTTTTTACAAACAACCCTCAAAGATAGAGATTATTATCTCCATTTTTCACATGAAAAAAGGAGACTTGGAGAGAATATTTAATTGTGGCAAGGTCAGAGATCTAGAAATAAAAAAGGAAATATAGAAGCTGAACCAAAAGTGAGGTTTGTGGTATTTTTTTTCTACACTGTTCAACTCTGGTTTATATGGTGGTAAATGGAATTGAATCTGGTACTTTGGAGCCTTAGCACAAGAGTCTGTTTGCGTAATCATTATGCTATCTTCCCCAGAAGTCTTAATCAGCTTGTTATTACAGAGTACTTACTATGTCAGGGAACTAGTATAATGGTTATACAAAAGACTTTCATGCCTGAGGCTCCATAGTCCAAGGTTCAATTCTTGGCACCACTGTAAATTAGCTCTTGCAAAAAAAAAAAAAACCCTAAACTTAAATCTGGTGTCAGTTCAGGAAACCATTGTTTCTTTCCTTCCATCATCACCAAAATAATCTCTAGGAAAAATTCTTCTTTAAAGAAACTATGAGTAGTGTGGGAGAAATACTCCTCCCATAAAAGTAAATATTCAGTGGTTATGCTATTGTTGCATGGTGTTCCAAGAATAATAGAAATTGACAACTGTGCACTTATTTTGCTTTCAGAAAAGCAATAATTTGAATCACATTTAGACTACAAAAGATTAATGATCCTAGAGTCGTGACGTAGGTTCTCTGTTCTAGTGAGATACAAACTGAATACTTTAGAATGAGCCCCCATGGAGTATAATAAGGAAAGAGCTATATGCTGCTGAGCTCAAACATTCAAGGAACACAGTATGATGACATTAACATAATGGCACAAAGAGAACAAACCTTTCCTCCCTTGGGTCTTGGAAATGGATCTTTCATCACCATATAAGAGAAGTTGCTTCCTCCTCTGTAATTATTATTATTTTTTGATAATCTGTTTCTATATTTGCTTTAGAATAGGTTATCTCAGAAGTGTTAGCTCACTTTTTGAAAATAAAAAATCATGGAAATATTATAGTTAACACATTTGGACATGTGTTTTAAAAGGAACTTAGTTCAAAGTATGGTCTCAATTATGGAATGAAAAAAAACAAGACCCAAACTGTATTTTTATACAGCCTTAGAAAAAGGAATATAAATAGTAAAAAGAAAATATACTATATATATGAAGACTTTTTTTCTGGGTTATCAGATGTGTCAGGATGAATTTTATTTTTAAACTTCTATAATTTTAAAAATATATACATCAAGCAATATATTATTTCTACAAACAGATGAAACTGAAACTTATTTGTCAAAGGCTTTTAATATAATTATGATTTAAAAGATTATAAGATAACAGGGATACAGTTCCATACCACACAACATTCTATACCCCTCAGTAATAACCACCATAGTTCTCACAAAATCTTAGAGACAGGTTGGTCACACTTAAAATATATATATATATATATATATATATATATATATATATATATATATGTATATATATATATACATATATATATATTCAACTTCATGTGTTTTAATTTCCTACATTTCATGTATGAGCAAAACTAGCTGATAGTTGTCTTTCATTTTTTACTTCACTAAACAGAATCACTTGTAGTACCTACCATCTGTCTTGTCCCAAAAGAGACAATGCCATCTTTTTTATTGAATAGTAGTATTTCATTGAGCATATGCCCCACAGCTTCTTTATCTATTCATCTGTGGATGGGCATTTAGGTTGCCTCCAAATTTTGGCTACTGTGGATAATGAAGGTATGAACTTGGAGGAGGTGCATGACCCTTCAGATTAATGTTTTTGTATCTTTTGAATAAATGAGTAAGAGTAGTATCACCAGATCATAAGATATTTCCATTTTTATTTGTTTAAAGACTCTCCATACTGTTTTCCATTGTGACAGCTCCAGGCTGCATTTCCACCAGCAGTGTAGCAGAATTCGTTTTTCTCCACATCTTTACCACCACTTATTAATTCTTATGAAACTACTGTTGTCAGAAAGTGAATCAAAGAGTGGGATATGGTGAAACTTACACACATATAGAGGTGAGAAGCTTTATTTCCAAGAGTGTATAGTGTTGCAAACCAATGTTAAATCAATACAACTGATTTAAAGATAAATAAAAGTGGACCAGTGAACTTTCAGAGATTCTGTCTTACACTCTGCAGAGAGATCAGTAGTGTGAGACTTCTAGGTTCATTGCAACATTATTAAATAGGTCTGTCAAGACGGAAATACTCCTAGAGAAGAAGAACAAGGTGAGAGTTTTCTTACTTTTCATCCCCATTCCCACTATAGAAAGTACACATTATTCTGAGTTTATGAAGGTCTACATATTGACTTATTTATATTTCCTTTTGGTCTTTAAGCTCCTTAAGATAAATGTGTCATCCTTATATAGCACTTGGTACTAATCAATAGCTAGTCATTTAATAAGTAATTGATAGAGTGAATGAACTGCAAGCATTATGAATGACTGAATTTCCCAAGACCCTTTCATGAGTTTTTTTACGAATGTGCTACAATCTGTCCTTTAACAATTTTAGTTACCACCATTTTAAATTCAAATTTTACCTTAAGAAAATCAGGAAAAGAGTTGAAGTGAGGACTTTAAGAAAAGCCTTTATTCCTTTCCAGAGTTGCACATTATCTATTTTTAAATTTTTTTGTTTCTACCTAAAACAGAGTGCCTGGTAAAGCAGGGAGTAAATTTTCTTGTAGAAGAGTGTGGACTACTTGATTGAAAGCATAGATTAGGTGACAGAAATTGTATTTTGAAAAATTTATTTATAAAGCCAAATAATATCTTAAAGAAACAAAATAGCCATAATTAGTGTAGATGTAAAAATATCTCATTTGGGGGAGTCGGGCGGTAGCGCAGCATGTTAAACGCATGTGGCGCAAAGCTCAAGGACTGGCTTAAGGATCCAGGTTGGAGCTCCCGGCTCCCCACCTTCAGGGGAGTCGCTTCACAAGCAGTGAAGCAGGTCTGTAGGTGTCTCTCTTTCTCTCCGCCTCTCTGTCTTCCCCTCCTCTCTCCATTTCTCTCTGTCCTATCCAACAACTATGACATTAATACCAATAATAGTAATAACTACAAAAATAAAACAACATGGGAAACAAAAGGGAATAAATAAATACTTAAAAGTATATTTAAAAATCTCATTTGATTATAAAACCTTATTTTGAACCAAAAGATAGTTTATAGCCAATGATATAAAATATGAAATGGTATTTTTGTGAATAAAATAGTATAAGGGAGAAGTAATTTGATCAGTACAACAATATTTTATGAATATGTCACTTAAAAAAGTGTTCATAATGCTGATATGATTTTCTAGGAAGTCAGTGACTCAAAAATGAATCAAAATTACTTCTTTTCCCTTTTGGATGATTTTTATTATTAATGGCTTAGCAGTATTTTATAAACTTATAAGATTTCAGGGATATAGCTTCATATCCATGTAGCTGTGTGTTTAAGTTACCACACCTTCCACCAAAGTCCTGTGCCCTCTGATAATCACCATAGTTCTTAGTGTCTAAGAGATAGTTTGCTTACTATTTTTTTATATAAAAAAATCAGGGTTTTTTTTTGCTGTTAGGATTTTTACTGGAACTTTTCATTCGTTCCACTACTCCCCAAAGACTCTTTTTAAAAATTATTATTTTTATTATATTTATTACCTATAGAGAGTGAGATAGAGAAAAGTGACACTAAAGCCATAATCCAGCACTTTTGCCACTTTTGAAGTATGTATGCCCTTTGTATTGTGCTCGCATGTGTTATCTGGGGGGGCTCAAATTCAGGTCCTCATGCATCTCCTAGTTCCCTTATGTTGTCTGTGTGTGTGTGTGTGTGTGTGTGTGTGTGTTCTAACCATGTATCCATCTATATTCCACATAGGAGCAAAACTATCTGGTAGTTATACTTCATCTCTTTAGTTATTTCTCTTAGTATGATCACCTCCAGTTGCTCCAGGATATCTTCTTTAAAGTTTGTTAGATTCCTGGTTCTCCATAGCCAGTCTCTTATTGAGGTGTTAAAAACAGTTTGTCTTGAGTTCAAACTAACTTTTCTGCTGAGTAGTATTTACAAAAGGATAAATACTGAGTACTTTTCCTGAGATAGTTGATATTTTCAAAGAAGTCTGCTAGATTTCACTTCACTGCATTTAAAATTTGGCTACTACATTGTTGCTCTCTACTTGCTGCTAAAATATTCATGGAAAACAAAAGCAGGAGATGGATACTGAAGTCACAGGCATCCTTTACTTCCTCTTAATTGTGCATCTGTTCTACAAAGACCTTTATTAGGAAATCTGTTCTTCAGGACTAATCAAAAAAGTGTCCTTCTTCTGTAGGCAAAGGGTGCTTGCAATTCCTGGACTATTTATATGACAAATGAGCAAGAACCTCCCCTGTGACACATCTATTATCGAACTGAATTGTTATTCAAGTCTTGCGTTCCTATTTAATTTCTAACTTATGCATGTTTTATCTCTTAAACTGAATTAGAAGGTTTAGTCAGGTCATCAAGCATATATCCCATTTTCTATCCAGCCCACTGTGTCTTTCATAGTCTTTGGTAGGTAGTCAATAAATATTGCTGGGTGGGGTAAGATTCAGCTAAAAATACCAGGCGTGGGTATGCCTATTAGCTTTCAGTTCAATTCTATGACTTTAACTTAATTTAAAGGTTTAATCTTGAGTGATTACAAAGTATTTATTTTGTGAAATAAATACTTGTGCATATTTAAAAATATATCTGTTCTGGTGATATCAAAAATCTAGATTTTCTTTCTCTCTGAATAGTCCTAGTATTTTATATACTTCTACTTCTTAGAATTATAAGAAATATAATCTAAAAACTCAGCATTTTAAATCATTAAACTCTTTAAATATATTTTATGATGTCAACATTTTCATTTTTAAACTACTTATCTTCTTTTATTATGAGAGAGAACGAAAGAGGAAAGAGAGAGAGAAAGAGAAAGTGAGGAAGTAGAGGAAGAAAAGAATGAGGCTGAGGAGAGGAGGAGGAAAAGGAGGAAAACGTCTAGAGTACTGCTCAGTTTACCTCAGTTCACCTCAGTTCTAGTAGAAAGTACAGCTGAGTTTTGAACCTGCAGCCTCTGTGGTTTCAAGCATTCTAATCAGTGCTCTAACAGATTGACCTATCTCTTTGATTCCTAAAAAAATTCTTAAAAAAATAATAATACAAAAAATAATATCAAAACATAGCATTTCTTTTTACTAATCTTATACTATAACTAGTGAATTTTACATGTGAACTATAATCCAATAAGTGTAAATACATATCTTGAAACACGAATAATCCTTTACTTTTTAACTAATAGTCAATTGATATGCAGAAGGCAGATGGAATTTTTATGCAATTTGCATCACACAGGTAAAAGGCAAAGGCAAAAACAAATAGCACTGAAGGATTGAATATTTCCTTTTTAATTAGAAAAAAAGTTTGCTTCAAATAAATGGTCAGATTTGTTAAAACTATATTGCTTCAAAAATACAACTTACTTTTATAATATTTTCTTAATAATGTAGAGGAATATTGAGGCAAGAACCTTAGAATAGCATTGTGTCATAGTTCTTTAAATCATCTATCAAACTATATTGCACTAGGTCTTTCATCCCAGAAACGCTATAAACATCTTAAGCAGGTAGGAAAAAATGCATTGTATTCAAACAAAGGGAGGCACATTTAATAGCATCTGACTTTACAGTGCCACTTTAACATTTCAAACCAAATAATCAAACCTTAATAATGGTATCAACTTGGCATAAAACATTCATTTAAAGGAACAGAAATGTGAAAGCAGCATAAGATATTAAAAAAGAAAAGAGAAACTTTCATGTTTATCTATAGCCCTAGTATATCTTTTTCTTGTCTTTCTCTGAAACAAAGTTTTAAAACAGCCCCTAATCTTTGTGGTTTAAGAACACATAGCCAAGGATACGATATATATGTACTAATAGCCACTTGACTAATATCACATGACTGTGCACTGTAGTTTCAAAATCTACTGCCTATATTTACTTTAATAAGTTGCTGAAAATCTTAACTCTTCTTTTATTAAATGTAATTTTTTTTGTGTTTTCTCATTAAACTACAAGAAATCAACAAAACTGGAGTATATATTGTAGTGTCTATGTATGTTTCTGGCATTTAACTATTTGTAGAAAAAAAACTTATTGTCTCTGATAATATGAACTTAATATGCCAATTGAAAGATATTTTAAGTTTTCATAATAATGGTGGAATTTTGAAAATTTCTATTTTAAAATACATATATATATATTTCATAAAAACTACTAAAAAGTTAATAGAAAAATGATAAAAGCTCTGGAAATAATATGAAATTTGTCCCAGATATTGCCATCATCTTGTTGTTTTTGATACAGTCATGTTCATTTAGATTTCAAGACCAGAATATAGTTCAGTCTTTAAGCTTCAACCACCACCTTTTAATTACCATGCACATACTAACACATTTCATAGTAGTTTAGTTATTTTCTTCTGTTCTTCTTTGTTATCTTAAAACAGAAATATTATCTTAAAATTGTTTTTGCTCTAAGTATAAAAAGTTCTCAGTTCTTTTACTATTCTGGAAAAAACCAGAATTGAAATGATGTCCTGGATTAGAAATAATTACTTAAATTGCTTTCATTTCAGGAAATTGAAAAAGACAAAGTGTATTTTCATTTAATAATAGCTTGTTTTAAATAAACTCCTTCAGGAATATTGGTTATAATTTGTTTGGCCAATGTCCACTAGATGACACTGTTGTATAAGCACAATAATGAGAGGCCATTGCTTTGACAATAACTAATTTATATATATGCATTTATATTTAGATATTGTCAGTGTCTGGCTTTCAAGATGAAATTGGCTTAGTATTTTTAATTGGATGAGACTGATAACTACAACTTCATATAATTTATGGTAAAGTTACCCTCAAAGGTTAAAATGGCTTCATATTTTTATTATAGAAAATTCTTTCAAAATATGTATAATTCACAGTTAAAATAATAGACTTTATGATGAATTTTAAATATGTCATTTTAAATTGAGTGCAATTTTACTGATATATTGGTTTTTAAGTAACATATTATTAGTAATCCTTTTTTTTTTTTTTTTTGCTTTTCCTTTCCCTTGCCCATGTCTTTTTCCTACTGCTGTTCTTGCTGTTTTATGCTTTTTTTCCCCCCACTATTCTTGATTCTAAATTGGGAGCCACTGCAGTGCTTAAATCAGAGAAGAATCAATTGTCTTAAGCTAACAAATGCTATACTGCATTGTTACCAAGCTAAGTTCAGCTTCAGAGAAAAGCAGCCTAACAGACATACTCATGGTACACTCACATATAACCATGAGGAAAAACTTTGAGTCCCAGAACTGGTATGCAAGTTTCTGTACACTATGATTTTTTTTTTCTGTAGAAATCACTATTTGAAACTATCATGTAGATTATTGAGATTTTCCCCCAATAAACAGAATCCTTTGAATAACCAATTCTTTCATTGATACTTAAAGTTATTGTTACTTATGGTAGTCTTATTTACCTTTAATACAAATGTTGAGATAAAAGTATTCATGTTCCTGACTGCAAACACTAACCTCATTCATGTTGTTTACCTGGAGATCTGGGAGGAGGACTCGGGCCTAAAAGGAAATCACTCAAAGTGCAAGTGGCAATAGAAGTGTTTTATGGCACATGGCATGTCTCTGAAAGAAGTGACAGATATATCACCTTGCTTTCCCCCTTTATTTAAGACAGGGACATTAGAGGTAGAGAGGCAGAATGTGAGATACCTTACACTTCATAGGAAATCCACTACATGCTGGAATAGCTTCGCCCCAGCAGAATAAGCTTATATATATATATATATATATATATATATATATATATATATATAAGCTTATACTTATATATTTCATGAGCTTTCACTGTCCTGTGTTTTGTTTACATTATTTATAACCAAAACAATCAGATTATGCCATTACATCAATGACAGAGTATATATACAAGTAGAAAAGGGATTGACATACAGAAATTTATTTACAAAGATGTGATATTGTTCTTAAACACATATGTAATAACCAACATTAGCCTATTTAACAACTAATAGGAATACCCTCTTGATGGATGGAAGGCAAGGAATTTGGATCAGGTAGAAATGATGCATAATGAATTGCCTTTTCTTTAGCTTCATTTTGCTGTTGTTTTTCAAGGTTGTGAAAGGATCTTAATTCCTCTTGATTTTCATTCCCTTATTTACTACAAAAAGAAGATAATTCTCATTAGCTTCAACTGGAAACTATAATATTGTAGCTAGAAGGAATTCTATATGCCAGCTCTTTCACTCTGAGCACATTTTCTTTCTTTTCTTTTTATCATTTCTTTTTTTGCCTCCAGGGCTATTGCTGGGGCTCAATGCACTATGAATCCACTGCTCTTGGAGGCCATTTTTTCCATTTTGTTGCCATTGTTATTGTTGTTGTTAGATAGGACAGAGAGAACTCAAGAGAGGAAGGAAAGACAGAGAGGGGGAGAGAAAGATAGTCACCTGCAGACCCGCTTCACTACTTGTGAAGTGACACCCCTGCAGGTGGGGAGATGGGGGCTCGAACTAGGATTCTTGACAGTTCTTGCACTTTGCACCATGGGCACTTAACCTGCTGCGCTAATGCCCAGCCCCCTCTTTTTAAAAATTTTTATTAAAAGTTTCTTTTAAAATGTTTTTATTATCTTTATTTATCGGATAGAGACAGACAGAAATTGAGAGGGTGGGGGGAGACAGAGAAGGAGGGAGACAGAGAGACACCTGCAACACTGCTTTACCATTTGCAAAGCTTTCCCCCTGCAGGTGAGGACCTGTGACTTGAACTGAGGTCCTTGCACATTGTCACATGTGCGTTCAACTAGGTGCACCATTGCCTGGCTCCCTCTGGGTACATTTTTCATTTTCTCTGAGTCTTAAATTTCCCAGTGCATAATTCTGTATGGGTCACTATGAAGATTAAATAAGATCAAACTATTTGTGAAGTACATGGCAATTTTTTGTTATACCATAGATGTACAGAAAGTGGTTGCCTGTAGAGTATTTCCCTACAAAAAATGAAAACAAGTCTCAGAGGAGCATGTTAGGAAGGAACCAGTTTGAATGGTGGACTGTATTATGATATTAATTTAGGTCTAGATAAGAGACAAGAAAGTATCACCAAGCTAGAGAAAATATCAATAATCTGAAAATGATATTATAAACAAAACTGAAAATGAGAAAAGATGGAAGAGGACTTAACCACTCTGAGTGAATGGTGTGTACTAGACACTTTCTTCATATTCTCTTATATAATTGTCACAAACTCTCCACAAATTGTTTTTATTTGTATTTCCTTTTGTTAGTAGATGAAACCAAAGTTGATAGACTTCTAGTACCAGATGTTGGGTTATGAGTGGTAAAACCTGTTTTATTTCCAAACCACCTTCCCCTGCAACTAGGCAATGCCTCTCTTCCAACATTCTACAGAGAAAGCCAGTCAGATTCTGGTAGCCCTACACTGTCATGTGTGTGTTGCTCAGAATTTGTGTTCCTCTAGGAATAAGGTTTGTAGTGCTGTGTAGTAAATGGACCATTAAAACAAAAAGGTGTTATTTAACTCAAAATTTAGCTGACCTATAGATTATAGAATCTGTAGCACAACAAGATAGTCTATAGAAAAATATTATCTTCTTAATTCAAATCAATAAGTTAAAGGAACACTAGTCTTTACCACGGGTGGATTTAATATGTGTGAAGACAAAGATGAGGGATGCATTTCCTCACAATGAACAGGAGTGTAACAGAAACCATCACTGTACATCGCTAATTGTAAACTATTTGTTAGGTTATGTATGAAAGAGGAATTGCATATACTTTGACAAACATGTATATAGAAGACTCAGAATTCCATTAAATAAGTAGATGCAATCAATTTAGCCCCATTAGCCCCATTAGTATAGTACCAGGCATCTTTTTGAGATCTGAGATATACTTGGCATAACATTTTCTTCTTTCCTGCCATGCATGAATATGTCTGAACTGTGAACTATGATATCTCGCTACTGAATCACTGTGACATGTTTAGCAAAAGCATGAATTCAGAAGTTATTTATAAAACTAGATATACAGTCCCCCCCCCAACACACAGATATCTTGAAGCCAGAATTTGAATCTTTTATGTATCCTATCCACTAGATAGCTTAGACGACTAGAGTTGTGCCAAGTGTTTTCATTAGGACTTCCTCTATCTCTGAGGCTCTTACAGTGATGCCTTTCTTTCTGTGAGATCCACAAGAGAATCACCATGTGGTGACCAAACCAGTGATATGAAGAATTCCTCGCCTATTCTCATGTTAGAGTTCACTAACATTGCAAGAGACAAAGGCTAATTTATATTTGCTACCCTTTAAACTTTTTAACATCTCTAATCATATGGGTCCAGTAACATTTTTCCATTCACTAGATAGTATCCTTAACTTCTGACACTACATTGGATCTATCATCATTTATTTTTCTGATTAAACTGTTCACTTCTCTATCTAGAAGGCAAAAAGGCACAGCAAGTATTATCGGGTTCTCAATATAGGATAAGGGTGATTGATAAATTGTAAAAAAAAAAAAAAAGACTTCTTTCTCAGCTGCTCATGATTTTCTCATTAGGTTCTCTAAAGACTTAAAATTATAATTTAACACAGGTGGCAGAATTTCTGGGATATTGAACCCAGGTGTGGGATATTTTCCAGAATGTAGAGGAAGTTTAACAATAGTTGCTCAATGGTAAATTCAGGCAATTGTAGCTTCTTTTCTATTAAACAAAGTCTTTGAAAGATTGGATGGATTCCATGGTTTTGCCTTGGAATAGGAAAGAATGTGTTTAGAAGGAATTTACAAGGACCTAATTATACCTGAGGGTATAACATGAGTTCTTTTATCTCTGTATTCAGATTGACATTATTTCATGACATTTCTTCAGTTAGAGAATTTAGATTTTATCCAAAGAAGACATTTTTTATGTTTAAAATTTTGAAGCTTCACATGTACTGAGTAAGCAATTCTATATAAATACAGAGAGAGGAACATCTAGAGATCTTCGGGTGATAATCCTTTAAAAGATTAAACTGCTTTAGACTCCCAAAGATTTTTCTCTTTCATACATATACTACTAATTACTCAGTAATAAGATTTGAACAGGAAGGAAATGATTAGGTAGTTTATTTACAATTGTCTGCAAAATACACACACATATATGCAACGATGAATTGTTCTTACAAAACTGTCATCATATAAAGACATTGTTAAATGTTGACTGCAAGGGCCAAACCATCTGGAAAAGATATACAATAAGCTCTTACTTATTGGGTCTGGATGATTTGATTTTCCAAAATAAACATATTGGTATATACCAATTATTTCATGCATTCTGCATATGTTATTTAGACACACAGTTACTACTTTGAGATTATCCTAGGCAGTTATATTTGACTTAGATGATATTTATCTAAAGCACAAAGCAGCAAAAACTTCAGGGGTACCATTGCTATTTTCATAGCATTACATATATTTAGGATGAAGCATGTTTAAATGATAAAGTCAAAAGCTAATCTTTAAACGTGAGTAATGAGACTTAATAATTTATTTTCTAATCCAAAAGACTGCCATTAAGTTGGCATTTTGTTATTTGACAAAAAAAACCCCTCAGATTTGGTTTCCAAATATGGGGGAAAATAATCCGGCAACTAGAGGAACTTGCCCAAGAAAGTAACTTTCTAGACTGAATATTCTAGTCCAGAAAGATTGAATACCATACGTAGTATGGAACAGCTGATATCATTCAGCTAAAGTTATGCATACAGAAGAAGCAGCCCCTTGAGGTTTTATAGTGCTACCCTTAACATTAATTTCTAATATATTGTATACTTTCGTTCTTTATTTGGTTTGAACTAACTGACATGTAAGAGAGCAGAGAGTTCGGCTTATGTTGTTTATCAACATATTTACCATTTTAAAATTATTTTGGCTACATAGCAGATTCATTACGTTAAAAATGTAAAGTACCAGATAAGGTGCTCTCTAAGATTCTTTCTTATTTCCACATTTTCAGAAACTTAAAAAAATGTAGTAAGTCCTATAATTAGTAAAAAGCTACTCACTTTCTACAAAGCATGTAAAGCTTACATAAACAATGTATCTCTACTTTGAATTTCCTTTAACTTTTAAGTATTTGGGAATAAGCAGTGTTCATGCAATCTCATATATAGATTTAAAGTCTAAACAAAAAAAAATCAACAGCTAAAAGTAAGAACAGGAAGATTTTTTTTATATGATTTTGGACCATCTGTACACTTTCTTTGGAAAACTGTCTTCTCAGATCTTTTGATCACTTTTTAATTGTTTTTGTTGTTGTTGAACTATATGATTGTTTTTCACAGATGATAGTTATCAATCTCTTGTTAAACGTATGCTGTGTATCTTCTCCGTTTTTATCCTTGTCGGATTTTCTTTCGATGTGTAGAAGCCTTTCAGTTTTATGTAAATCAAATTAAATCAACAATGAGTTATCACCTCACACTTGAGAGTGGTCTTATCAAGAAAATAAGAAATAGAAAGTGTTGGCAAGGATGTGAAGGAAAAGGAACTCTGCTACCCTGTTGGTGGGAATGTAAATAGGTGCAACTCCTTTGAACAAAGTATAGGGAGTCCTTCAACAACAACAACAACAAAAAAAAATGGAAATACCTTATGATCCTGCAGTACCATTCCTAGGCATTTATTCAAAGGACATGGGAACACTAATTCAACAGGACATATGTAACCCGATGCTTATAGTTGTTTTATTCACAGTTGTTAAGGAGTGGAAGCAACATCAATGCCTGTCAACAAGGAACTGAATAAAGAATTTATGGAACAAAAATTTGTGGAATACTATTCTGCAGTGAGGAGAGGCTTACAGAGCTTTGATGATAGGTGTGGTGTGGAATTATATTCCTGTAATCTTGTAAGCCATTATTAAATCAGTAATAAAAAAAAGAAAAAAAGGATGTTATGTTCATTTTCTGTTAGGATTATTAGAATTTTACCTAGAGTGTAAAAAGATCTATTCATTTATTTAACAGACATTTATTTTTTTTAAAATATTTTTTCATTTCTTTATTGTTGTTGCACTTATTGTTGTTATAGATGTCGTCGTTGTTGGATAGGACAGAGAGAAATGGAGAGAGTAGGGGAAGACAGAGAGGGGGAGAGAAAGACAGACACCTGCAGACCTGCTTCACCACCTGTAAAGTGACTCCCCTGCAGGTGGGGAGCCGGGGGCTCGAACTGGGATCCTTACGCTGGTCCTTGCGCTTCATGCCACGTGCGCTTAACCCGCTGCGCTACCACCCGACTCCCTAACAGACATTTATTAAGTGCTTATTATATGTTAAGCACTTGAATTAGAATTGGGGAGGGGATGGGTGGTGGTGAACCTGGTTGAATGAAGGTTACAATGTTGAAGGACCCGGTTTGAAACCCCTGTCCCCACCTGCAGGGGGGAAAGCTCTGTGAGTAGTGGAGCAGTGTTTTTCTGTCTTTCTCCCTATCAGACCCCCTCTTGATTTCTGGCTGTCTCTATCCAATAAATAAATAAAGATAATTAAAAAAATTAAAAATGAATTGGGAGAAAATGTCTATTCTTGAAGAATTCACATTTAGGTATGGGATTATAGGTTGAATCTATTTATAACTTCTTTCATTTGGGTTGCAGAATGGAAATGACATGTACATTTAGATGTAGTTGTGTTAGGGAGTTCTGCTCTTCTAAAGCCTTTCTAATACGTTAGCAAACTGATGAGTAAACAGTGGTGAACATGTGTTCACAGACGTTAACTGAAGTCCTTTTAATGTACAAAGTATTGCAAAAATTCAAGAGTACCTTCAAACTTTGGGAAGGAAATACATAAATCAAAGTACTGCAAATGGCATCCGCCCACAAGTTGTACTGGACATGCGATGGAAATAGAAGTGGTTTCAGAGACTATGTTAGAATCTGAACAAGAAACACAGGCACCTTCAAACAGGTAATCTGTAGGAAAGGCTTCAAAATGACCATTTAAGAAGATAGTATCATACTTTAGAGTTCATTATACTACTGGGCCTCATAGAGTAAAGGGAGATAGAAATCCCTGGATTTTAGAACAGGAAGAGCTGTTTGTTAAAAACAAAACAAAACAAAAAAGCAAACTATTTTGTAGGAGCTGTGATCTTTAGTTCAAGGGGTACAGCTAGGAAAAAGAGAGAGAAAAATCTCGATTTTATTTATGATTTTCTGATAGTGCTTATTAGCTAAACCCAATCAGAAGGCAAACGAGAAGGGACTCCATAGATAAAGGCCACTGAGCAGAATGGAGAAGAACCATGAGTCAATATAGTGGAGAACAGCGAAGACTAAAAATAAGGTTTCCTGTACTGAGTAGGTGTGTGATAGGTAGGTGAGCTGAATTATTTAGTAGGAAAAGTAGTGACATACTGAAGAATGTCCTATTGTTTTTTCTTTTTTGCAAATGTAAATTTTGTCAATATGATTAGGCTGTTTTCTCTGCTTTTTTAAATGCAGAGATAGAGGATGAAACCAGAACCTCTAGCTTGAACAAAACCACTGATAAGTCTCTGTTTTTTCTTTTTCTTTTTCTTTTAGGGAGTGAAAGGGTAGAGAATAAGACTGAGAAAGAAAAGGAACTGCAATACTGCTCCACCATGTGTGAAGGCAGGGCTCAAACTCAGGACCTCATTCATAGTAGTGAGCAGATTCAAACATTAGAAAACGAATTCTTACACAGAAATTCAATATATAAAAAAGATAAAAGCCAGAGATCCTTGACAATTTAAAACTTCATGTTCAGCAGAAAATATTTTATTACTTTCTCAAAATCTTAAAGCACCATTGTGAACTCTTGAGCTTCCTTGAGCAAGGGTTTGAAAATTACTGTTTTCAAGAACAGAGAACTAAAAAAAGTGAAAGGGAAAAATCTCAGTTTAAAATTAAGTCTTCCTTTGGGGTCACATGAAGAGAAAGGACACATTTTGAGGGCCACAGAAATGCTTATAGTGGTCTCTCCCCCAGAAGTAATTTACATTGCAACTCTTGGCAAGATACTTAGTCTTTTTCTGCTTTATGATTCTTTTCTGTAGAATGGGACTGCAAATACTTGCCTTGCCCCTCCTTCAGCACAGATGATCAGAAGATTGCTGGCTGCTGCTAATCACTAAAAGATCCTTTTAAGAAACACTGAGACGAAGAAAAGAAAAAAAAAAAATGAGGAGAAGAGAAACAAAAACATACATGCAATATATATATTATTCGATCTTACCCAGTAAACGCTTTGAGAGAGTCCAGAAACAAATACCTAAAATGTTAGGTGGATAGTGTCAGTTCTAATTTATTTCTTTGCTTGAACTGAGGTGGTGCTATTAGAGCCAGCCAAGGATAGATGCTCCTGCTTTCTGGCAACTGAATGTGCTGAAAGAAGCTGCAGAAAGGAGAGCAGTGAAAGGAGATGTCTAGGCATCTGGGGACTAGTGAGATGAGGTGAGTAAGTGGGAAGAGCGGAAAAAAAATAGCAGGAGATGGCTGAGCATTGTTGGGAAGCTGGTACTGAAATGTATTTAAACCAAGAGTTGACTAGAAACACAAACAAACTGCAAATATAGGAGCAGTTCCTCCAAATGTGCTGTGTGGGGAGGAAGAAATCATTGGTCCCCTTTTCTTTTCTTTCCTTTTCTGTTTTTTTCTTTTCTTTTCTTTCTTTACCTTTCCTTTTTTTTTTTTTTTTTCTGTATTGGAGGTATTAATGGTTTACAGTCAACAGTACAATACAGTAGTTTGTACATGTGAAATATTTCTCAGTTTTCCACATAATAATTCAACCCCCTCTAGGTCCTCCTCTGCCATCCTGGTCCAGGACCTGAACCCTCCACCACTACCCCAGAGTCTTTTACTTTGGTGTAATATACCAAACCCAGTCCACTTTTTGGGTTGTGTTTCCTTCCTTCTCTCCCTTCCTTCCTTCCTTCCTTCCTTCCTTCCTTCCTTCCTTCCTTCCTTCCTTCCTTCTTTCCTTCCTTCCCTCTTGCTTTCATTGTTTTTTAAATTTCTTTATTGGGCATTAATGTTTTACAGTCAACAGTAAACACAATAGTTTGTACATGCATAGCGTTTTCCATATAATAATACAACCCTAACTAGGTCCTCCTCTGCCATTCTTCTTCTAGCCTTTGCCCTTCTTCCGTAGCCAGTCAACAGCGTCAGGTTGAGCCTGATGTAGTTTCGAGACCTCTGAATCTGGAGAGGTGGCAGTCGTTGACTATGTGGGTCATAGTCTGTCTGTAGCCGCAGGGGCAGTTCGGGTCGTCTCTGGCTCCCCAGCAATGGAACATAGCGGCGCACCGGCCATGGCCTGTTCAATAGCGATTGAGGAGGGCCCAATCATAACATGCTAGGTCAAAGCCGGGTTGACGCTTGCAGGGGTCTGTGATGAGGTGTTTGTTCTTTACCTCAGCTGACTGCCCACTCTGTTTCCAAGAGTCTGGAACAGAGAAGTTCAGTGTAGGCGTAGGGGACCAGATTGGGTGATGAGACGTCAAGCGATGGACAGGGTGGGCGAAGATATCCGCGTATATTGGCAGGTCCGGTCGAGCGTAGACGTGGGAAATGAACTTAGATGATGCCGCATCCCAACGAATATCTGGCGGGGTGATGTTGCTAAGAACTGGCAGCCATGGAACTGGGGTGGAACGGATGGTTCCAGAAATTATCCTCTGCCATAATGTTCCAGGACTTGAACCCTCCCTCCACCCCCCCAGAGTCTTTCACTTTGGTGAAATACACCAACTCCAGCCCATGTTTTTTTTTTTTTTTAATCTTTATTTATTGGATAGAGACAGCCAAAAATTGAGAGGGAAGGGAATGATAAAGAGGGAGAGAGACAGAGAGACACCTGCAACACTGCTTCACCACTCGCTAAGCTTTCCCCCTATAGGTGGGGATCAGGGGCTTGAACCTGGGACCTTAAGCATTGTAATAGGTGCACCACCTCCCAGCCCCTCCAGTCCATGTTTTACTTTGTGTTTTCTTTCTTTTTTTTCCTTCAACTTCTATTATTATTGTTATTATTAGTGACAATAATGGTCACATTGGTCCCATTTTCTTGAGGCAGAAATTAGTCAAGGAGTCTCTTTAATTCAGCAGCTGCATTTCCTGCCCTTCAGCTTTTACAGTCACTAATCTGTAATGTTAGGTGCAGACAGGATTATTTTCGGAGGAGAATGACATCCTTGTAGCAAATCTCTGGTACATAACTCTTTATTTTCCATGGTCCTCATATGAGGTTGGGGGTCACTTAACTTCCAATCTGAAATATTTCAATGTTTTAAGTTGCCTTTGTCTCTAATGCTTTTCGTCAGTTTCATACCTGTTCTGGAATAGCCTTCTAATGCACAATCTGACTAGACCTGCCTGTGCTCTGAAACAATGCATTTTGCTCTGTGGTGAACCTATTTAGACACTCATCACTTCTCTCTCCCATCATTAGTTTCCACAGCAAGTCTGTCACCACATTTATTTTCACTTGGGTCATTTCCAGTAAGGTTGGAATCTTAAAAAAAGTCCAAAGTTCTGGGTTCATAATAAATTGTGATTTGGGACAAGGAAGCTAATTTCTTTGAGTCTCAGTTCCTTAAACTAGTAATGGGAATAAAACATTTTAAATGGGATAAAGTGTATCAAACTGTTAGCATTGTACCTGGCAAGATGAGACACAATTATTTAGAGTAGATGAGTGAGTGAAGAAAACAAACAATGATGGTTTCTATAATGAATGATACAGTATGTTAATTGTTGTCTGGGAAGAGTAGAATCATTCATTGTGTCTTTCTGGTATGGTAATGAAAGAAAATACATTCTAAATAGGTATCTCTTACAAGGTCAGCATCTTTCTGCAAGTTGACAGACCTGTGAAACTTGTGAATTGCAAGAAGGAGGAGCCAAGATGTTTGCCTGTTTCCTTTCTCTTGTGCTGGTACAACTTTGAATTTCTGCATGAAGTCTTTAAGCTTTGTTTACCTCAAGATCCAGTTTCCAGCACAATTTCTGCTTCATTGTTGTCTTTCTTTAAGTTTCCTTTCACCAGACAAAGCAAAAACTTTGGCTTTGAAGTCTCAGGAAGCTGCATTGTCACTTACCACAGGAACCCATGGAAGTACACGTGAAAGCAGGCAGTAGAGCTGGGATAGATCAGAGGGTGTTTAAAAAGCTGCGGGAGCTATACAGATTCTCTTATATAAAGGGCTCTGATGCCAGAAGTTGGTGTGTGGACTCTTCTGTGCTACTAGTTTTGAAATGTATTTGTAGTATAATCATAGAAACTCCAGATTTTAAATTCCCAGTATTTTTCATTCCTTTTATTCCCCCGATGCACATGTGCATATTCGTGTAAATGTGTGTGTGATTTTCTCTTTTAGGGTTCTTATGTGGCAGCCCTTCCCAGGGAGTCCTGTGCCAAGCTGTTCTCTACCATGTCTGAAATTTCTGGGAGGATTCAGGAGACAGGAGATTAAAAAAAAAAAGACAAATGTTTCCTGTATTTATTTTTCTTGCCCCTAAGATAAAGCAATTGTCTAAGTACTGAACTCTGATATCAAAGTATGCATGAAGTTTGTAGACATTAAGTACATAAAGCACACAGCTGTGTGCTTTAATTAAGGATTTGATTCTTCACCCTGTGAAGTAGTGAGATGTTTTTTTCCAAGTTACAAATTTAAAGAAATAAGTGAGGTTAGTTGTGGGAAGCCCAGTGCTAGTTTCTCTGACAATTGAGCTTGACACCAGAGAAGGAAAGGAGAGGAGCTTCTTCTGGCTTATGTTTCACTCTGTGCACAGTGAAGAAGTTGAGAATGAGCAGACTTATTGAACGAAAGCATTAAGTTGCACGTACAAGAAAATTGGAGAAAGTAAACCGCACAGTTGCCTCATCCCAAAAGCCTTTTATGGACAGGGGGAAAAATAAGTGTCCTTGTAAGTTAATTTCCTCTCCCTCCTAGAAGCAGAATTCTCTCTTGTTGAACTCCATGTGACTGTTTGTATTGTTATTTCACATACTATAAGCACTTTTCTAGGTAATAGTGATTACTTGGTTTCAAGAAGTAAAACTGAAGTTGAATTTCACCACTTTTAGACGGAATATATAAGATAAATAATTCTGTATGTCTTCTTTATTTGAAATAAGTTTCTGGATGAGAAAACAAGAAGAAAATCATCTTTCCTCTTTAATTGTATCATTGCTCTACATTCCATTTTTAGGAGAGGGATATGGTTCACAAAAGAGAAATCAAAACATATTGATATGAAGGCAAACAATAATATGACACAACTCCAGCTTCTTATGTAAACTTATACCATAGGATAATGTAGCTGTACTGCATATTCAGTTGTGATACGTAACCTTTGAAATAAATTGGAATATTCTTTCCTGCTACTCTTGGCACCCGCAGAGTGATCATAAACAATAATCTCATAAAGGTCACTTGCTCGATAAGAACTGCTCACAGCAAGAGGTATTCAGACCTATTCAGATTTTTTCCCTTAATTTAATAATTTTCTGTTCTTTGAAGATCTAAAAACATGAATTTTCTTATACCATGTGGACTCACAGGAATTATGGGATGTTTATTGGTATTTTTTTCCTCACACTTCATTTTTGTTTTTAAAATTTAGATTGTTTAAGTTTAAACAAATGAGATGAGGTAAAGCAGGTTGGGGGAGTTGAGTCTTTTCAAAAAAATTAACTAGGTATTTTGAAGAACATGATTATTTGACTTTAATTTCTATACAAATTGATTTGTATGAATAAGCATGACTAAAATAAGTTGGGAAATATGTATTATTGTAATGCTTTCTTTCATAGAAACTGTTCATTTACAAAATGTGTTTCATGAACCTTATAACAAATCAAAAATGGGCTCAACGCTACGTTACCACAGTCACTTCAACTCCTCACACAAGAGTTAAAAAAAAGTATTTTAGCAAACCCTTGCTAGTTAAATCCACATAACTCATGTCTTTTTCTTTATATTTCCAGAAAAATAATGCGAGTCAGTATTAGTCTACCTGCAAATAATATCTTCTCTTAGTATATGCCAATGCTATTGTTGCCAGTTCATATAGTTGACTTCCTACACAGGATAATGACACAGGAAAGCATTTCGTTGCTATAAATCTACTTAATGATAATTATACAGGGCATACCCATGATATTTGGTGAGCTGCAAAGCAATCTGGAAAATGCAGTCAAAATAGAAGGTCATTAAGATGTTCTGTATGGAGAATCTATGTCTCCCACATAAATCCCATTTATTTAAACCTCTAAAATTTTAAATAAATAATAAAATCATGCTATATTTTCAGGATGAAATTAGTAAAATAAAACTTTTTATTTTTACTCATCTTCATTTAAAAGTACTTGAATTTAACTGAGTAAACTTAATTGTATTTTTAATCTCCTAAATTTCAGTATTTTTCTTACATCTAAAATCCCTCTTGAATGTTATAAACTCACTTAAACAATGATTTCTATTCTCTTTCTCTATCACATACACACACACACACACACACACACACACACACACACAGAGTATGTATTAAGTATCATAAGTTTTCAAGTAAGGATTTCCAATTAGAGTTGTTATGAGAGAAATTACAGAATTTGTGTCATGTAAACTAGACCTTGGTGTAGGAAAAGATGTCAAAAGATACTGGTCCAAGAACACCATCCAAGTGTCTGGGGAGAATTAGTGATAAGCTTCCATGTACCTTATGTCAAAACTGATATCATTAGAATATATAAAATGTATTACTACTGATGATATTGTTTTGTTATGTATTTATTTGTCTTACCAGAGCTCTTCCCAATTCAGGCTTCTGGCAGTACTGGGGTTTTAATATACAACCTTTCATGCCACAGGCCAGAAGACCTTTCTGCATAATCACTATGCTATCTTCCTTTGTTCTGGACTTGAAAAAACTACAGAATCCTGGGAGATATTTCTTTAAGATTTCATATCCTTGTAGAATTAAAAAAAAAACTGGGAGCTTATCACAGGAAAAATATTAATTTTAGCTAGAAAACGACACAGTTCATAGAATAAAAAAATCAGTGATGATTTGGATAATTATAACACATTCCAAAATATAGATTTTACTGTCAACTGAACCTTTTACTAAGCAACTGAAATGGTAGGATATGAATCTAGCTTAAACCCAGTTGGAGTTTAATTTGAGGAAACAATGAACAATTTTGGTCTCTGCTGCTAGACAAAATGCCACAGCCATGGCTGTTTCCCACAGAGCTTTTTCTTTTGTTAATGAATACTAGTCATTATTAATATAAAGTGAAGACTTGTTTATTTTTATTGGCTAAATGTGTAGTTATTTCTTTTTTAAAATTTTTTAAAAATTATCTTCGTTTATTGGATAGACACAGCCAGAAACTGAGAGGGAAGGGGGTGATAGAGAGGGAGAGAGACAGAGAGACACCTGCAGCACTACTTCACTACCTACGAAGCTTTCCCCCTGCAGGTGGGGACTCTTGTAACATGTGCACTCATCCAGGTGTGCCACCACCCGGCCCCTATGTGTAGTTATTTCTTTCTCTTGGAAAGAAATTATTTTTTTCACAGAGACAGAGAAGTCAAGAGCATAAAAGACCATAGCACCAAAGTGTCCTTTTATGTAGTGTGGGGTTGTGTGCATGGCAAAGCAGCACACTATTCATGTGAGCTATTTCACCAGCCCTATCTTAAAAATTTTTAGTTTGAAAGTTAAGCATACAGAATATGCCCACCCAGAATATAGTAATCAAGGATAATTTATTTTTATATTAAATATGTAGAAATGTATATATCTACATATATACGAATACATAAATATGTGGAGAAAAATTAGGATCTTTATATATGACAGGGAAGATGGACTCAATAAAAATTCATAACTGAACACATTTTTGGTATTAAGAGTATACTTAATAGACTAGTGTATCCTCTATTGTTTTTTATTTTAAAGAGCTGTTACATTCTTTACTATGCTCCTTAGTTGTCTAGCACATATATAGAAATACATCTGTAGTATGTGACTTGCACTTATGAATCCTGTAATAATTTGCATTTCTCTTTGTCAAGAGTATAACTGAGGACAGTAAGGTTTCAGTGAAATATTCTAATTAATCCAAGTCACTATATTTTATATTCTAAAAATCTCCATCAACTAAAAATTCAGTCCTCATTTTAAGAAGGAACACAGCAGAGTTGTCTCTGAAGAGAAAAAAGGAGGAATTAAAGATTTGAACAGTGAATAGAACTAAATGAGGACCCCAAATAGAAATCTTCTGCATAAGCATCACCCATCTCCCTGCTTTCCTCTCAATATCCTCTGACCTTCACCTTCTGAGAGATTCAATACAGTCGTCAGGCAATACTTTACTCTTCCAGTATACCTAGACACCTGTACCAAGTTGTCTCAAAATCAGATTGAAAGTCTATGTCTGCATTCTGGCTGCCTCATTTGCTGCATATGTAGTAGCAGTCTATAATGACTGAAAAATAAAAGTTTTTCCTCATCTAAAATACACCACTCAGTGCCAATAAAGCTAAAGAGGACCATTTTCTTACGACTCAGCACTTGAGAATGTATTTGGACAATCACTGCCCAGATGTCAGTGTGGAGATGCATATTTCAACCTTCTTTCCTCTGATTAGCATGCAGCCAGGACACCTGTTTTACTGCCTGAAAGAATTACATTAGAAATGAAGGCACACCTGCACAATAAAATATTTAGGTTGTATTTATAAACAAAGCTTTTAGTGTTGGGGAGAATATTTTCCACTAGTCCACACATGTAGCTGTATGCATGGAAATAACTTTAATCCCATTTTGTAGATTTTCATGACCTTTTTTCTTTTCTTTTTTTTTTTAACCTGCATTTGTAAGTAGTTTGAAAGCATTGTACTTTCTGTAGAGATTACTGTATGTGTGTGTGGTGTGTACATATTCATGCACCAAATGTACACTTTCCATTTTTCTTTTTAAAAGGTATTTATTTACTTTGAGAGAGAGTGAGAGAGAGAGAGAGAGAGAGAGAGAGAGAGAGAGAGGAGGGAGTGGGTCAGAGCAATGCTCAGCTCCAGTGTAAGGTGGTGTGGAAAATTAATCTGTGGCCTCTGGGATCTCAGGAACGGAAGTCGGCTCTTAAACATGCTGAGCTACCTCCCCAGTTTTACACTTTACTTTGAATACTTAAGCATACTTAAAATATTTATCATTTGCAAATTAAATTTAAGCCTATAACCACAAATATGAAATAACAGTCTCTAAGAGCAAAGTGAAAAAAGCTTACATGTGTAATTATTTTAAATGACAACAAATGATAAATTATTCAAAATGCAACAAACAGCAATTACCGAAAAATTTTAAATCATATTTAAATCATCTTTGATAAATTATCAAACCTATGTAAATGTTACATTTGGGGAAAATATGGAGGCATGGCTGTCTTGTGTCTTAAGTGTTAGAGTTGAGTAGCATAACCAGTATTTGCAATTGATAATGCTTCTAGGAACTGAGCTTTGAAGCTTTTCAAGTCCACCAGTCACTGCTTTCATAGGTATTAGCATGGATAAATTAAATAAAATAATTCTAAATTCTGTAGGGCCGAGAACATTAGAATTAAACTCTATCAGTTTAGCAATAATTCCAGAAGAGCCACATTCCAGTCATTCACAACTGAAATAGTCAATTTCTCAGCCCATAGTAAGACTAGAAACATTCACAAGAGACATTAGGTTATAAGATAGAACAAAAATATAGATTAACCATATGCATGTGTACATATGTATGTGTACATACATACATATATATTAATCTGTCTTAATTAAGTAGATGTTTGAACTGTGGTATTGTATTTCCAGGAAGCTTCATTGTTTTCTATTATTCTCATGATACAAAAAAAAACAATTCCTTTTGAAATAATAAAGAAAAATACCTCCCACTAAGTTGAAGTTGTATGCTTTTATATGCAAGAACATATGTGTAATAAAAATGAGAAATTATGGATCATATAATGATGCTGGAGCCAGTTATATAAACAATAGAGAGCATTTTGGATGAACTCCAAATATCATCAGTATTGTTTAATTTCTGCCATAGTTATGCCTAGGCTAGTGTCAGATAAAATAATCTCACCAGATAGATATAAAATTCACAGCTAAAATTACATAGCTTCATTATTATGTTTACACATAGTACTAAGCCACTCTTTTCTAATTGACAGACACAGTAAAGCATTGTTTTTGTTATCACCAAAGGGCTTTGCCGCTCCAGGAAGACATTTTTATATAAGAGAGAGAGAGAAAGAGAGAGAGAGAGAGAGAGATAGCACAGCACAAAGTTCTCCCCAGTGAGTTGGGGACTGTGTTGTGTGCATGATAAGGCAGGCACCTTCTCAGCTGAGCTATCTTGCTGGGCCTCCAGTGGAGTATTTAAGTTCCCTTGAAAATTCTCTGGGTTATGTCTCTCTCTTTATATACATTAGGTCATTTTGTACCAATGTAGAAGTAAAGTAACCAGGAAGAAGCATGAATATGTTAGTTCTCTAACGAATCTATTCTTTATGTCTTGCTCTCAGCCTTTCACACACACAATTATGGCATTTTAAGAAAGGGGTAGCTTTCGTGAAAGTCACAGAATGCCAATTAAAAGAAATGGACTAAAGCTGAGTGCCAAATCACTCATAGTGCAGAAAAGAGGAAGACAAAGAGAGGCTGTACATTTCAGCTCTTTACTAAAATTTCTTCTGCCAGTCAACACATGACAGAACCCTCAATTGAAAGAGGATTTAAACAGTTACTCCATACAAGACTGTCTTAATTCAAAACTACATATAGGAGGAAGTTTCCAAGCATGATATTAATCCAAAAACACCAGTGAGCATATTCTTTTCAGAAAACTGAGACATTTTACATGTGCACCAACAACCGTTTACTGTAAACCATTAATACCCTCAGAAATAAATGAAAATAAATTTAGAAAGAAGTAAATAAAAGCATAAAGAACAAGAATCAGTTTGAAAATTTCACTGCCTAATTTACACCTAAAGTAAAAATATTTAAAAATTATTTGTTGAAAAGATATATTCTTTTAAGTCACAGATTGAAAGTCAAAAACTTTTTTCATTTATTTTCTTTGAATGCAAAGCACTGCACTCTAAGTAGGGCTGAACAGGATCTGCCTTTCCATCACTGACAGTTAATAATTAAATCAAACATTATATTCAGCAATAGAACATATGCATCAGCTTCTTTCAAATTGCATTTCCTTCCTGTTAGGTCCATTAGTGTAAACCAGACTGCCTTTAGAAACCCCCTTATTGCTGCTGTCTTTCAGCACAGTTCCTGAAATGGATAATGTGGTACATATTATGGGCAATTACACAGAACTCCCCAGCGATAGGGTTTTAGAGTTACCGAATGAAACAGCTGGAACTACAGAGCTATAAGCTAATCAGAAAAAGGAAATAGTTAAAAAATAAATAACACAGACAAAAAAAAAAACCCAACAAACATTGTTCTTAGAGATGCTATCTGCGCCTAGAAGAATCTTCAGAATTTACAGTGTAAACCTATCTAAATCTAAATATATTATTCTGAGAAAATGTATTTTGCCAAGTCATTCCACTTATGGTGCAAAAGCACATAACAAATAGCTGGCAAATTTGATATATTGGAAACAATGACATTTCTCTTTCTAGCTTTATCAATGCAGCATTTCAATATTAGCAGCACTGTGAAATATCTAGTCTTCTTTTTCAATTTTATTTCCATGAAAACATATATGGTACTCGAAGATGAATTTTCTGTTCACTAAATGAGTCATACACATAATATTTTCATCTCATTATTTTATGCTTGGGCTTGTGTGTGCATTGTTTATACCACAGAGATAAGAAATTACATAATCTATCTCTCTCCACTTGGTTTGGGTACTGAAATTGGAATGCTCTGCTTGGGAAGATCAGACACAAATATTAGACATATACCTAAGGGAAAAGTTTCATATTCAAAGGGGAGAATATATATTTGGATTTCTTTCCTAGTTTTAGGAAAGAAATAATAGGTTTTGATGGCAAAAATGTTGCTTCCTTTGGCTGTAAGCAAAATGCAGTTTTAGCTTGTGCCGATGAAGTGTTTTGAAATTTTCAGTAAAATTACTTTATAACTTGAGAAATAATGGAACAATCTGCACAGTAACTACTGTGAAATGAAACAAAAGTGGGTGCAATTTCAAACTTTAAATATAGCCACAAAACTATTTTCAAATTTGTTGCAAAAGTATTCTACAACTCTGAAGATAGTAAAGGCAGATTTTTTTTTTTGTAAAACTCTGAGAATTATTCTTTATCTCTGTGAAAAGTAAGATAATTCAGTCAAAGCCAGATTTATATGGCTACTTACATACTTTCATAAGACTTCTGTAGCCGTATTTACTTCAGTAACAGTAAAATGCAGCAATAAGAAACCAGACATAAAACATACTATTCAGTTTGATGTCTTTAACAGTCACTGTCTTTTACTTCTCTTAAGAGCAGTGGTTCTTAGTTGTTAGTTTTTCCCTTTCCAGTAAAGGCTTTATTATGATAGAGTGGAAAAAGGGGAAACAGAAATATTAACAAGACAAAATGTTAAAGTCAAAGGAAGATTCTGTCTCCTCATTATAAAAAGTAATGTTCATTTTAACAGTAAAACCCTCATTTGTTTTTATTATTGAAGTGATATTGGTGACTGTATAATATAGTAAGAAAATATACTCAGAATACCCAAACAAATTTGTTATGTAACAAACAAAGTTCAGGAGACTTAATTGGAGGTTACGTCTTTTTCTTTCTTTTTTTTATGTAGCTATTTTTTTAAAAAAATATTTATTAAAATGAAACACTGACAAAACCATAGGATAAGAGGGGTACAACTCCACACAATTCCCACCACCAGGATTCTGTATCCCATCCCCTCCTCTGATATCCTTCCTATTCTTTAACCCTCTGGGAATATGGACCCAAGTCATTGTGGGATGCAGAAGGTGGAAGGTCTGGCTTCTGTAATTGCTTCCCTGCTGAACATGGGCATTGACAGGTCAATCCATATTCCCAGCCTGGGAGGTTATGTTTTTCTATGTCCCTGTTTTCCTGAAGGAGGCATTTTGAATAGAGGGGGAAATACCAAACAAAAATGGAGTGTGGATGGTGGTGACAGAGATAGGCCTGTGCTGGGAAACTTGCAATTGGGAGATAAGGAATTATACCCATATGACAATTATCATATAAAGTGTTATTTCCATAACAAAAATATTTAGATGAAAAGAAATGGACTATATAGTGAAAGGAAGGATAGAGAAGATAAGAACAAGTACTTAAAGAAATTTCTCATTCATTTTTATTTTGATATGAATTTATATAAGGAGAAAATAATAAAACTTCCACCGATCACAACCTAATCAATGCAAGGAGTGCCAACACAGCATGCTTCACTTCAGACTGTGTCCAGAGACTTCAGGTATGGAATGACAACCCTTCAGCTTCATCACTCAGGTGAGACCTTTCCTTTCATAGTATTCTCTAATTCCATTCCACTCCCTAGTAAAGTCCCCAAACCTAGATATAGACTAGGTCCCCTGAGATGGAGCATATGTTCACATGTGTCCATAAACCAGAGAAAATATATACCTGAAAGCAGAAGTACACAAGAGTCTGCAGAGAGTACCCCCCCAACACTTCATCTGCACTCTTCCAGCCTTTAGGTCCATGATTATTCAACAATTTGTTTGGCTTTGTATGTTAACTCTCGTTTCAGCTACCAGGTTCTGGATGCCAGCATGATGCCGACCAGACTGAAGACCCCACCAATGTGTCCTGGAGCTCCGCTTCCCCAGAACCCCACCCTACTAGGGAAAGAGAGAGGCAGACTGGGAGTATGGATCGACCAGTCAATGCCCATGTTCAGCGGGGAAGCAATTACAGAAGCCAGACCTTCCACCTTCTGCAACCCACAATGACCCTGGATCCATACTCCCAGAGAGATAGAGAATGGGAAAGCTATCAGGGGAGGGGATGGGATATGGAGATCAGGTGGTGGGAATTGTGTGGAGTTGTACCCCTCCTATCCTACTGTTTTGTTAAAGTCTCCTTTCTTAAATAAATAATTAAAAAAATAAAAAGGTTCCAGAATAATTTATCTCTACTTAAAATATCAATTTCTATCATCATATGGCTTGCAATTTTATTTATACAAAATTAGTAGACTTCAGAACATCATCATGCCAATTACTGAACTAATAAGCACCTTTTAAAAATTAACTGACTTAATTCTCTTGGCAACATTGTGGTATAAGTACTGTTATCATCCTCATTATGTAGTGAAAGAAACCCGACCAGTGAACTTACTTTACTGGACAATTGCATAGTTTTATTAAGTGGTGATTTGAGCACAATAAAATGGAATTAGAATTCCTCTTAAATATCACAATATAATGTATCTCAAGATAGACACATTCCAAAATGCTAATGGTACATAAATTATCAAGTCTTAAGACATCTTTATAATTGGTCCAAGATGGATTCAATGTAAGAATGACTCCTTATTTCAATTCTGGAATCTGAAAATCATTATGTTTGTTAAAATATAATTTTGGTTATGATTGGGAAGCCTGTGAAATTCTCACATTTAAATTTAGACCTAATTAAAAAAATGGACAGAGCCCATTCTACTATCATTCAATTTATCAAATTTTAAGCACTTTTTAAAAATTATGATCGACAAGTTTATTGGACAAGGGGGTGCAATTCCATACAGTTCTCACCACCAGTGTTTAGCATTCCATCCTCTGCATTGGAAGCTTTCTTATTCTTTATCCCTCTGGAAGTATGAACCTAGGATCATTATAAGGGTGCAGAAAGTGGAAGGTCTAGCTTCTGTAATTGCTTCTCTGCTGGGCATGGGCCTTGGTAATTCAATCCTTACCTCCAAGTCTATTTCTATCTTTCACTAAAGGGGCCGGGCTTTGGAGAGGTGGGACTCCAGAACACATTGGTGAGGTTTTCTGCCCATGAAAGTGACATTGGCATTATGGTAGCACCTTTGTCTGAATCTGAGAGCTATCTTCAGAAATCTCAGACTCATGACTGGACTGATCTTGAAAGGATCTGGAAAAGTAATCCCTGAAAATATATTTTATACAAGTTATAAAAATGATGCCTGTTTATAGAGTACTATATCATGCATAATAAATTAACTCAGTATTTAGTTATCTTAAAATTGATTACATTTTAATGTATCTGAAAGTCAAACAGCAAAGAAAATAAAAACAAAAAACATTCAGTGGAACTACATTAAACTGAAAAGCTTCTTCACAGCAAAGAATAACATCACTGTAACAGAACATATTATAGAGTGGAAGAAGATCTTTATACAACCTTCTTTAGATAAAGAACTCATAATCAAAATACAGAAAAGAGCTCAATAAACTTAGCACCAAAAACAAAACAAACAAATAACACTCCCCCCAAAAAAAGCCCTATTAGAAAATGGGACAAGGGCATGGACAGAAACTTCACTGAGGAAGAGATCCAGAGAGCCAATAGACACATGAGAAAGTGCTCAAAGTTGCTGACTATCAGAGAAGTGCAAATACAAATTAGAACTGTAGCTACCCTATGACCTAGCAATTTCTGTCCTAGAAAACTACCCCAAAGAAACAAAAATACTTATAAGAATACATCTATGTTCTTAGCATAATTTGTAATAGTCAAAATTTGAAAGCAACCCATAAATTGAGGGATAGATAAATGGATAAAAAATTATGCCATGAAGGGAGTCAGGCAGTAGTGCAGCGGGTTAAGCACAAATGACGCAAAGTGCAAGAACCAGCATAAGGATCCTGGTTAGAGCCCTGGGCCCCCACCTGCAGGGGAGTCGCTTCACAGGAGGTGAAGCAGGTCTGCAGGTTTCTATCTTTCTCTCCCCTTCTCGGTCTTCCCCTCCTCTCTCCATTTCTCACTGTCCTATCTAACAAAGACAATATCAATAACAACAACAATAACTACAACACCAATGAAAAACAAGGGCAACAAAAGGGAAAATAAATAAATAAATATTAAAAAATTGTGTCACTTACACATGATGGAATACTACTCAGTTGTTAAAAATGATGAAGTAATCTATTTTGCATCATCTTGGATGAAAGTTAAAGACATCATATTATATGATATAGGCCAAAAAGAGGACAAATACTAAGTTATTTCATAAGTGGAACTTAATAAATGAGACAGACGGAGAATTAGTAAGTGAAATTTGGACTGACCATGGTGAGTTTTATCAAAGAAAAGTACTCTGATGAAGTTGGGGGAGGGATTGGCTGAACAAAACCCTGGAATCCTGATACATGATGATGAAAAAGGACCCAGGTTTTGGTAAAAGTGTCCTTCAGAGAACTTTCACAGAAAAATTAGAAATTGTACCCACATGCTACTGACTGCAGTGTAAGCCATTAATCCTACCCCCACTAAAAATAATAAAATGAAAAAGTGCATCACATTGGCTAGTAGTGTGATTTTTAATGAACATAATAAAATAAAATAAAAATTTTTATGTTTTTGAGTTCAGTGTATTTCTAAGGGAATCAAGACTTGCATCAATATATATATATATATATATATATATATATATATATATATATATATATATATTCCATCCACCTATTCCATTCATCTAGGGTATATATATATATATATATATATATATATATATATGTATATATATATGCATATATGCAGGTGGATGGAAGTAAATAGCTAATTTTATCCACATAATTTTTAAAAATTTATTTATTTATAATATAGAAACACTGTCAAGCCATAGGATAAGAGGGGTACAATTCCTACCACCAGAGCTCTGTATCCCATTCTCTCCCTTGATATCTTTCCTATTCTTTAGCCCTGTGGACGTATGGACCCAGGATCATTATGGGGTGCAAAAGATGGAAGGTCTGGCTTCTGTAATTGCTTCCCCGCTGAACACGGGTATTGACAGGTCGATCCATACTCCCATCCTGTCTCTCTCTTTCCCTAGTGGGGCAGGGCTCTGAGGAATTGGAGCTCTAGGACACATTGATGGGGTCATCTATCCAGGGAGGTCTGGTTGGTATCATGGAACCTGGTGGCTGAGAAAGAATAAACATATAAAGTCATACAAACTGTTGATTAATCATGAAACTAAAGGCTGGAATATTACAGATAAAGATTTGTGATCTCCACTTTAGAAATATCTAGTAGGTCTACTTTAGGTATATTCCAAAGGACCCATGACTTTATTAGTTATTGCCTGAGCCTGACATCCGATATGCAGGAGGACCCAAGTTATTGTCTGCGCAGATGATGACATTGCTGGAAAAAGGGCTAGAAAACTGGATCAGGGAAGAGAGTAGCTCCCAAATATGAGAAAAGCATATAAATATTGTTGACCATAAACCTTATCGGTTTGATCTGGGGCCCATATTCAGCACAGGATCCTATGTAACCTCTACATCCCTGTAGGTCCAGACTTGCATTCTGTGGTCATTTGTAGGAACATTCCGAGTTGCACCAATTTCAGGACCCATCTTCTTCAGGTGGTAGAGTATGTTATCTAACCCCCCTTCAGAGGATGGAACATTCTCTACCATTGTTGATCCACACTGAGCGCAAGGTCCTACAGGGGCCCCCAAGGGGCCCATTTTATTACTCCTGATTGAGATGACCAGTGATAATGGAGAGAGGGATCTATTCTAAGTCTAGGTTCATTGTGTTTGTGTGGGAATCCCACGAATACCTGACCTAGCTGATGGGATGGCCTGATAGTGACTAAAGAGTCATCATTAAAGTATGCCAGTCTCTTGTCCTTATTCAGCTTTTGTAGTCCTTATGTTGATAAGGTTAGCTTCAGATTGATTTAGGGAAGTGTAATAGGAAGTAGGTGAGGAGGGTATCTAGGTACAAGTACAAACTATTTCATTAGGTACTTTAAGGTGTCTTTTTAAGTCTTTCTTTTTAGGTCTTTCTGTTTTTTAGGTCTTTCTTTTTAGGTCTTTCTTTATAATAATGGGAGCTACTCCCAACCATAATTCAACTTTCTAGCCTTTTTCTCTCCTCCGACACTATTCTCTCAGACAATATTCTTATCCAACCTCAGGCTAGCTACCAGATTTAAGCAAAACTAGTTGTTTTTTAGTTGTATGCCCCACCCCAGCTTGCCTAAAATGGTTTTCCTAGCTTTTTTCTACCCTAATCTCATCCTCTCTAATCCTACTTTTTGGTTCCTGTTCATTAACCATCTTGTGTTAACTTAAGTCATGCCACCTTCCAGACACCAAGTTACAGATCCTACCATGACTCTATCAAAACTTCTCTGGGCAGATGACCTCACCAATGTGTCCTGGGCCTCTGAATCTCCAGAGCTCTGGTCCACTAGGGAAAGAAAGAAACAGGCTGGGGGTTGGATTGACCTGTCAGTGCTCATGCTCATTAGAGAAGCAGTAACAGAAGCCAGAACTCCAGCATCCTGCTCCCCATAAACAACCTTGATCCATACTCCCGGTGGGGGGGGAGTGATAGGATGAAGATAAGAGGGCTCTGAACTCCAGCTCCATCAGCACCCAGAGAGAGAGAAGGAAAAGGAGAGGGACATATGGAGGTAGCTACAATGTCATGAGAGGCTTAGAGGGGAAGAAAGTATTGAATCAGAAAAAGAAGAGGCAACTATGTATAAATGTGGACAGGTAGTTGCAGAGTAGATGGTTGGCCCATGTCTACAACCTTAGGAAAACTGTGGTGGATTGCAGTGGGGAGACTGAAGATTTAGAACTCTCATGGTGGAAACAGTGTGATTTCAAACCCTGTTCGACATGTAATTCTGTAATATCTATCTATCTATCTAGCTAGCTAGCTAGCTATATGAATAGATCAATGCTCTCAAATAAAAAAGAGTTTCAAACATAAAGCAAATCTGCGATGAGATTTTTAAGTGTGCCCATATTATACACTAAGAACACATATTACACAGGACATAGAAAGGACTACTATGTATTAGCAGATATAGGTGCCTTCTATACTTTTTAACTTAATGTTATATTATGACTCTGTCTCTCAATCTGTTCATAAATCAGCTGGGATCTTAGTACAATAAAGTTTGTTTTCAGCAGTGATAGGGTCTTTGATTGTGTTTATAATATTAATGGTGATGGCACACTTATAGTAGCACTGATCAGAGCATTACTGTTTAATAGTACAAATTATTTTGAATTGTGGTGATTAAAAATGAATACAGGGGCCTGGAGGTGGTACACCTGGTTAAGCACTCATATTACCATACACAGGGATCCATGTTTGAGTACCTGCTTTCACCTGTGGGGGAGTGAGGGTTTCCCTGTCCTATCTAATAAAATAGCTACTAGGAGCAGTGCATTCCTAGTGCCAGTGCCAAGAATCAGTTGGTGACAAACAAAAAACTGCTCCCCCATCAAACAAAACTAAATACATATTTCTTTTCTTTTTTAATATTTATGTATTCCCTTTCGTGGCCCTTGTTGTTTTATTGTTGTAGTTATTGATGCCATCGTTGTTGGATAGGACAGAAAGAAATGGAGAAAGGAGGGGAAGACAGAGAGGGTGAGAGAAAGATACCTGCAGACCTGCTTCACCACCTGTGAAGCAACTCCCCTGCAGGTGGGGAGCCGGGGACTCAAACTGGGATCTTTATGCTGATTCTTGTGCTTTGAGCCACATGCGCTTATCCCACTGTGCTACCGCCTAACTCCCTCTAAATACTTATTTCTAACCTGGGGAAAGAAAGGGTTTAATATTCATAGGAACTAAAACATAGGTTCTGAGCGCTTTTCCTTCCTTCTTATTTTCTCTAAATCTGATTTAGTTGATTTTGGAAACCAAAAAAAGATACAATCTACTGAAAAACTGGACAGATGGTGGCAAAAGATAATTTAATGAAAAAAAATTAAATGTACACAAAATGTAAGAAGTATTCTGGATTTCACTGATAGTCATAAAGTTCAAATTGAAGAAATAGGAAATATTTACTTTAACCTACTGAAAAAATTAAGAGGGAAAATCAAGTCATTTCTGTGAATGATGCAATAGATCATGGAAGGTCAGTGCTCATGCTGATTACTAGAAAAAAGACTGTTGTATAAATTGCATGTCACAGATGAGGAAGTAGATGGTCAGGGACAGTAAGCTATCTAAGCTTACACAACTGATAAATGACTGATCTGGGCACTGAACCCAGGTATTATAGACCTCAATCTTAACTGACTTTACTGATGCTATAAAATATGTTTTTTTTTCCTGGGGGGGGGGTCTAAATGATTTAACTGACTATTATACTGAGTGCCACCTTATCTAATTTTTACAAGTAAGAGTTAAGTGGAATGCTCAAAGTTTAAGATTACAGTGAAATTATTAACATAAGCTCAAGGAGCTTTGACTTCCATCCACCTACTCTAATTTACATTCTGTCTACTTGATAGCAAGGCACATTGATAACATCATTGTAAGTAAGAAAAGCCCTTCTAAACATATAATCTGTGAAATCTCACTCTCTCATTTATATGTTTGAAAAAATAATTCCAGATAAACTAAAGAGTTAAGTATATAAACATGGAAGCATAAAACATTAGGGTAAACTAAATATATCTGATGTCAAGATACTTAGTCTAAAAAAAGAAAATACAAAAGAATTCAAGATTCACAGATATGGTGAGAGAGAAAAAGAAGAAAGCAGGCCATGAGGAAGAAATTCAGGGAAAGTTGCATTATTTAAACATTTTAAGTATGCCCATTTAAAAACCACATTTACCCTTTGAAAGCAGACTGTTTTATGTTTTTGGACAACTGAAAATTTGTGTATAATTTTCTTATTTATTAATAAAATTTACATTAAGGGAATCAACATATTATTTTAAATAGTTTTTCATTTCATCTTCTAAACTGTTGTTCTTAGTACTTTGACACTATCTTTGAAAAGGGCAGAAATTTCCAAAAATATTAGAAAAATTTAGTATGCTTACTAATGAAAGATAAAGTATTCCTGTTGGAGCTTCATCCTCAGGGCTGACTTTTTTTCTTCAGACACAAGAGAGACAGACAGACAGAGGTGAGAAAGATTATCACAGCATCTAAGTTTCCTCCATTGCAGTGGGGACCAGATTTGATCCTGGGTCCCATACATGGCAAAAGAGGCACATTATTAAGTGGTTCAAGAAAAATTACTGTAACACAAGACAATAAAGGAGTCATGTATATACAATATTTACAAGTGGTCTAATTGGCTAATTTTTTTTTTTTTTTTTACCAGAGCACTGCTCAGCTCTGGCTTATGGTAGTTACGTAGGGGATTGAACTATGGAGCCTCAGGCATGAGAATCTCTTTGCATAACCTTTAGGCTACCTACCTTCCATCCCAAATAGCTTTTTTTTTATTTCATATTTTTCTATATCTTGAAAAAGTAAGATAGAGAGAAGAAGAAAAGACAGAAGGAGAGACAAAAAGGTAGCAAGAACTGAGATACAACAGCACAGTTGCGCCAACTATGAGAGTCCCTCAGTGCCATCCATAGTGCTGCTGTTGGTGTTGGGGAGCAAAGCCTATAGTTCTACTCTACTCACTGAACTGGTCCCTGAGAGAATTATTTTTTTCCAAATTGTAATATTTTCTCACATTAGATCAAGAGCATTTTACAAATAATGATGTTATCCCGTGCTGAAGCAAATTCAGGTCAGGCTAACTTTATAGATTTCTAGTTGAAATGTAAATTTTATACAATATTTTTAGGTGATAGTCAAAGAATATCTAATAAGAACTTTACAAAGTCAGTCCGATAAGCCTCTTTTTATAGTGTGTTCTGACCATTGCTCTTAGATTTACAAACATTATATACTGTCTACCTTTACTGAGTATGGGAATTTAATTTTGTCTTGCTTGATTTAGGTATATTTTCTTTATCTAGTTTTTTTAACATATATTTTTTTTATTAAATTTATTTTATATGATAGGACAGACAGAAATTGCGAGGGAAGGGAAGATGAAGAGAGACACTTGCAGCACTACTTTACCACTCGTGAAGTTTCCTCCTGCTAAGTGGGGACTGGGGGCTTAAACCCATGTCCTTGTGCACTGTAACGGGTATGCTCACCCAGGTGTGCCACCACCCGGCTATGTTCTTTATAATTTGATTGAGGTTATCACACTGAGGATTTGGAGATTTCTTTTTTTTTTTTTTAAGACATGTTTAGTTTAACACATTTTCTTCTAAGCACTGTTTTTAGCTACATCCCACAGATTTGCATATGGTGAATTTTAATTTTCCTTACTTCAGTCCT
Source organism: Erinaceus europaeus (assembly GCF_950295315.1). Classification (NCBI taxonomy): domain Eukaryota; kingdom Metazoa; phylum Chordata; class Mammalia; order Eulipotyphla; family Erinaceidae; genus Erinaceus; species Erinaceus europaeus. The sequence goes on along the minus strand of NC_080172.1, from coordinate 81,281,769 downwards.
TTTTGACATTTTTAGTGGCATGTACTGACCATATAGAATCATTTAGAATAGATTCACTGACCTAAAAATCCTCTGTAATTTGTCAATTCCTCTCTCCTTTTATTTCTTTTATTTTTTTATCTTTATTTATTGGATAGAGACAGCCAGAAATTGAGAAGGAAGAAGGTGACAGAGAGGGAAAGATACAGAGAGACAACTGTAACTCTGCTTTACCACTCACAAAGCTTTCTCCCTGCAAGAGGGACTGGGGTCTCGAACCAGAGTCCATGCACATTGTGACATTTGTGTTCAACCAGATGTGCCACCATCCACTTTCTCTCTTTTTTTCTACTATTAGTCCCTTGTAACTACTGATTTTTTCTAAAAAGTATTTTTCAATATGTCCAAAACATTTTTTTAATTATAAGGAAACTTCCTAAGATAAAATTAGAAGCTTTTCTTATTTTTGTGTATGTTTGAATGATATTTGAATTTTATTTGCATTAAAAGTGATGAATTAGACTGTGAACATGTCTGATAGTAACATTGCATATAATGATTTTTTTTTAATTTAAGAAAGTATTAATTAACAAAACCATAGGGTAGGAGGGGTACAATTCCACACAATTCCCACCACCCATTCTCCATATCCCACCCCCTCCCCTGATAGCTTTCCCATTCTCTATCCCTCTGGGAGCATGGACCCAGGGTCATTGAGGGTTGCAGAAGGTAGAAGGTCTGGCTTCTGTAATTGCTTCCCAGCTGAACATGGACGTTGACTGGTCGGTCCATACTCCCAGTCTGCCTCTCTCTTTCCCTAGTAGGGTGGGGTTCTGGGGAAGCTGAGCTCCAGGACACATTGGTGGGGTCTTCAGTCCAGGGAAGCCTGGCCGGCATCCCGATGACATCTGGAACCTGGTGACTGAAAAGAGAGTTAACATACGAAGCCAAACAAGTTGTTGAGCAATCATGGACCCAAAGCTTGGAATAGTAGAGAGGAAGTGTTAGGGGGATACTCACTGCAAACTCTAGTGTACTTCTGCTTTCAGGTATATATTTTGTAGTAGTTTACGGATACGTGTGAACATATGCTCTCTCTCACAGAAACTAGTGTATATCTAGGTTTTGGGACTTTGTTAGAAAGTGAACCACCTGAGATGGAATTAGAGTATACTATGAAAGGAAAGGTCTCACCCAAGTAATAAAGCTGAAGGGTTGTCATTCCACATGTGAAGTCTCTGGACACAGTCTGAAGTGAAGCATGTTGAGGTGGCAATCGTTGTGTGATTTTATTTTAAATGTTTTCACTCTTTCATATTGTAAATAATTGATTAAAGTTTTTAGATTTTTCTCTTGGCTAATTTTAGTAATTTATATTCTCTGAGATGCTATCTACTACATTTAGACTTTATTTTTTTTTAATTTCTTTATTGGGGGATTAATGTTTTACGGTTGATAATAAATTCAATAGTTTGCACATGCATAACATTTCTCAGTTTTCTACACAACAATACAAACCCCACTAGGTCCTCTGTCATCGTTTTCCTTCCCACCCACTTCAGAATTTTTTACTTTGGTGCAATACACCAACTCCAGTTCAGGTTCTACTTGTGTTTTCTCTTCTGATCTTGTTTTTAAACTTCAGCCTGTGAGTGATATCATCCTATATTCATCCTTCTGTTTCTTTTTTTTTTTTTTCCTCCTCCAGGGTTACTGCTGGGCTCGGTGCCTGCACCATGAATCCACCGCTCCTGGAGGCCATTTTTTCCCCCCTTTTGTTGCCCTTGTTGTAGCTTCGTTGTGGTTATTATTATTGCCCTTGTTGACGCAATTCGTTGTTGGATAGGACAGAGAGAAATGGAGAGAGGAAGGGAAGACAGAGAAGGGGAGAGAAAGATAGACACCTGCAGACCTGCTTCACTGCCTGTGAAGCGACTCCCCTGCAGGTGGGGAGCCGGGGGCTCGAACCGGGATCCTTACGCTGGTTCCTGCGCTTTGCGCCACGTGCGCTTAACCCACTGCGCCACCGCCCGACCCCCCATCCTTCTGTTTCTAACTCATTTCACTTAACATCATTTCTTTAAGCTCCATCCAATATGGGTTGAAAATGGTGAAATCACCATTTTTTATAGCTGAGTAGTATTTCATTATGTATATATACCACAACTTGCTCAGCCACTTTTCTGTTGTAGGACACCTGAGTTGCTTCTAGGTTTTGGCTATTATAAATTGTGCTGCTATGAACATAGGTATACACAAATCTTTTCAGATGGATGTGTTGGGTTCCTTAGGACATATCCCAGGAGAGAAATTGCAGGATCATAAGGCAGGTCCATTTCTAGCCTTCTGAGAGTTCTTCAGACTGTTCTTCACAGAGGTTGGACCCATGTACATTCCAGCAGTGCAGGAGAGTTCTTTTGTCCCCACAACCTCTCCAACATTTGCTGCTGCTACCTTTTCTGATGTATGACATTCTCACAGGACTGAGATGGTATCTCATTGTTGTCTTGATTTGCGTTTCTCTGACAAAGACTTGGAGCATTTTTTCCTGTGTTTCTCATCCTTTTGGATCTCTTCTGTAAATTTTAGTTGCAAATAATATATATCATACTTATATTTTTATCCCTGATTATGCATATTCATCTTTTTCATCAAAATCATGATTGCACATATTTCCACCCTAGAGTCTTAAAATAGTTTATTTTTGGAAGACTATTGGGAAATTGTGCAGATGTGGTTGAGTTAGGCATGGCGCACAAACCATGCTATGATAGTATGGCCTGTCCCTTTATCTACATGCTAATCTTCAGCTTTGTCTTATAAATGACTAAAGGTCTCCTCCCCACCACATTATCCCCTCAGGGTATTGCTAATTCCAGCCAGTTAAGACCATAGCAATGGTAGCTAAGGAAGTTCCAGCTTGCCTTTTTCTTTTCTCCACCCCCTTTCCTAGCCATCTCCATTCCCAACTTGCCACTTCCAGTTTTATCCCATAAAATTCACTTCTGTTGCTGGTTTCACTCTTTTTTCCACATCCCAACCTGGAGAAGGGCTGGCGTGCAGAGCAGGAGGCTGCCATTGCTGTTTGGTGTTCGCCAGACTCTGGGGCGCTCCCATGTGAATAAAGAATTGTGTTACCATGCCTCCATGAGTTCCTGGTCTCTCTCCTGTGAAGCTAGCCTGGCAGAAGACAATTACTTGATCTATTTGTTATTTGTTTTTATTAATTTCAGCTTCTCCTATTTGTTACACATTCCAACTTTGGGTTAATTAACTTAATTTCTAATTTCTTTGCAAACTGTCTTTAAATATCAGGTTTTTAAATAATTGTTCTTGTTATATAAAGAATAGATTATTCTTAGAGGAAAATTTGTAATCCTGAAAATGAGCAGAAAGTACAGAGATTCTCCAAAATCCCAACCTCAACATATGCACATTAAGTTTCACTATCAATATGCTGAGTGGTAAATTCTTTATAATCAGTGAACTCATATTGAAAGATTACTATAAGCTTATTCTATAGTTTACAATAGATTTCACACTCAAAGTTGCACCCTCTACAGATTTTGTAAAAAGCAATATAGTATTATGCTGCGTATTATTCTCTTTTAATTTTAGCCTACCTATAATATTCCATGTGATGTCATGTGGGAAACATAAAGCTAGGCTACTTTTTCATTTTTGCAATTTCTGTCACCTACATTCTGTATAATTAAAGTTGGTCAGCAGGGAAACACCTTATGCTCTCTTTAGTCACAGAATCCAATAGGAAAGGGTGGAGGAAGCACACTGCTAATACAAACTGAAAACAAACAATAGGCTTTATCCATAGTCTCTGACTGCAAACCTTGAGGTGAAGAGGTACATGGTATCTGTGTATGTACAGGGGGAAGGGGTGCAGAGGGTTGGAGGAGAGGTATGAAGAAACACAGGCACCACTTTCACTATTCAACTAAGATAAGAAGTTTCATCAAAATGGCTCTGTTCTGAAAGGGCTGTTCTTTTTCTGCTCCTTTGGCTACAGACATCATTTTCTTGATGGCTTAAAAATTTAATCTTCAGTATACAAGTCTTTTACTTCTTTGGTCAGCTTTATTCCTAGATATCTTATTGGTTTTGCTGCGACAGTGAATGAGAGTGAATCCTGGATATCCTCTTTTTCGGATTTAGTGTTTGCATAATGAACTATTTAAAGAAATAGAAAATGACACCAAGAAATGGAAAGACTTCCCATCCTCATGGATTGGAAGAATTAATATCATCAAAGTGAATATTCTCCCCAGAGCCATGTACAAATTTAATGTGATACCCATCAAAGTTCCACCAAGTTTCTGCAACACCTAGAATCACCAAAAAAATCTTGAGGAAAAGAAACGCAATGGAGGCATCACACTCCCAGATCTCAAACTATATTATAAGGCCATCATCATTAAAACAACCTGGTACTAGAACAAAAATAGGCACACAGACCAGTGGAACAGAACTGAAAGCCCAAAACTAACCCCCCACACCTATGGACATCTAATCTTTAATAAGGGGGCCCAAAGTATTAAATGGAGGAAGGAGGCTCTCTTCAATAAATGGTGCTGAGAAAACTGGGTTGAAACATGCAGAAGAATGAAACTGAACCACATTATCTCACCTATGGACATCTAATCTTTGATAAGGGGTCCCAAAGCATTAGATAGAGGAAGGAAGCTCTCTTTAAAAATGGTGCTGGGAAAACTGGGTTGAAACATGCAGAAAGAATGAAACTGAACCACTTTATCTCACCAGAAACGAAAGTCAACTCCAGATGGATCAAGGACCTGGATGTTAGACCAGAAGCTATCAAATACTTAGAGGAAAACATTGGGGGAACACTTTCCCACCTAAACCACAAGGACATCTTTGATTATACAAACCTAATTGGAAGGAAGACTAAAACAGAAACAAATCAATGGGACTACATCAAATTGAAAAGCTTCTGCACAGCCAGAGAAACCATCACACTATTTGAAGTAGTAATAGCATGTTCCATTAATTTTGAGGTATTCTTGGAACCACAAAGTGATCTAAATCTTTTTTAAGCTTGGGGAACAAATAATTCAAAGCATGTGAATATAAGAATCTCATATAGATGTAATTCTGGAAATTATCAATTTAAAGTTATAAGAAGAGTGAATTAAAATTTCTAAAGAGACTTTATTAGTGAGAAAAGAAAATATACACACTACAGAAAAATAGAAAAATTGTAGGACTCTGGTAAAGGAGGACAGGAAGAATGGTATGGGAGGAGGGAGGATTCTAAGTCCTGGTAAATGATGATGGATCTAATTTGTGGGTGAGAATGTTTTGCAGAAACCTATCTCGTTGAGATGAGCAATTATAACTACGTTCCTACATCTGTAAACCTTTAACCTCCCCAAAGCAGATGAATAAGATACCTATCATCAACACTGATTTTATTAGCATCCTAAACAATGAAAAATAAGGAGCCAGGTGGTGGCACACCTGGTTAAGCACACATATCACAGTGCACAAGGAACCAGGTTTAAACCCATGGTCCCCACCTGCACCGAGAAAGCATCATGAGTGATGAAGCAATGCCACAGGTATTTCTGTCTCTCTCCCTCTGTATCCCTTCTCCCCTCTCAATTTCTCTCTGTCTCTATCCAGTGATAAAAATAAATAAATAAAAATATCTAAACAATGAAAAACATATAACTGTATAAAAAGGTATGTACTTTAAAAACATAAATAAAAACCTTAAAAAAAGATGATGAAAACAAAATCATATTCTAAATGACAACACTCTGTGAACTTTAAGGAAAAAGAAATGTGTTAATAGAATATTGGAGAATGGCTGCCTTCCTTTGAAGGATAGAGGAAAATAAAATAGTTGGTGGAATTGTTCATATCTAGATGGTGACATGAAATATGTCACAGTTCTTCAAGATGCATAGTTAAGATTGGTATGTGTTCCTTTATGTAAAGAAGAACAGAAAGGGAAACTCAAAGCAGGATTTGACTGAGTAAGGAGTAGGGCAGCAAAGTAAAAATCTCTGGGTTGAGGATGAGGGTGGATGTTCAGCTTCACTGGGGGTGTGGATGGGGAAGGGAAGGGTACAGTCTTTTGGTGTTGGGAATGGTGTTTATGTACACTCCTATTAACTGGTAGTCATATAAGTCACTATTTTATTAATATGATAGGGAAAAATTAGTTGAACGTCTCAAACTTTTTAATATACAGACCATAGGCTGAGTCTTTGAAGTGCTGACTCTCTTAAAAGCTTAGACCAGTTGAGAAAGAACAGAAAAGGAAACTAAAACAGGATCTGATTAAATCCAAAGTAGGGCAAAAAAAAAAAAAAAAAAAACCCTGTGGTGAGGGGGAGGGTAGATATTCGGCTTCCCAGGCTGGTGGGGGTGTGGGGGAGTGGGGGGTGGGAGATGGGTGGGATGGGACACAGTCTTTTGTTGGTGGGAATGGTGTTTTTGTACCCTCCTATTAAAGTGTAGTCATATAAATCACTATTCAATTAATATGAGAGGGGAAAAATTGATCATATGTCTAGAACTTCTTAAAACACAGAGTGAGTCTATTTAATACATAGGCTGAGTCTTTGATATGTTGACTCTCTCAAAAGCCTAGACCAGGGAGAACAGAAGCAACCGGTGACACCGCTATATACAAGATTCTGGGTATTATACAGCAAACCCTAGCAAAGGGACTTTTCAAAGTTAACCCAATTACCAAATAATGTGATGATAACAATAACTATCCATTGTCTTTTTGAACCCTAAGACAGTAGGAACCTCACATTTCCACTATAGAGTCTATATTTCCCCCAGTCCTGGAACCTTCGGGTGGGGCCCACTTTCCTGCATGCTTCCCTCAATTCATATAAAATAATATTGCATCTGCGTGCCACCCCAGCATGCTTCACTTCAGACTGTGTCCAGAGACTTCAAGTGTGGAATGACAACCCTTCAGCTTCATCACTCAGATGAGACCTTTCCTTTCATAGTATTCTCTAATTCCATTCCAGGTGTTCCACTCCCCAAAAAAGTCCCCAAACCTAGATATAGACCAGGTCCCCTGAGATAGAGCATATGTTCACACAGTCCATAAACCAGGGAAAAATACATACCTGAAAGCAGAAATACACAAAAGTCTGCAAAGTACCTCCCCAATACTTCATCTGCACTATTCCAGACTTTAGGTTCATGATTGTTCAACAATTTGTTTGGCTTTGTATGTTAACTCTCGTTTCAGCCACCAGGTTCTGGATGCCAGCATGATGCCGAACAGACTTCCCTGGACTGAAGACCCCACCAATGTGTCCTGGAGCTCAGCTTCCCCAGACCCCCACCATACTAGGGAAAGAGAGGCAGACCAGTCAACGCCCATGTTCAGCAGGGAAGCAATTACAGAAGCCAGACCTTCCACCTTCTGCAACCCACAATGACCTTGGGTTCATACTCCCAGAGGGATAGAGAATGGTAAAGCTATCAGGGAGGGGATGGGATATGGAGACCAGGTGGTGGGAACTGTGTGGAGTTGTACCCCTCCTATCCTACGCTTTTGTTAATGTTTCCTTTCTTAAAAAAAAAAAAAAGCTTAGACCAGGGAGAACAGAAACAACCAGTGCCATTACTCTATAAGACACAGCTATATACAAATAATGTCAAAGTACATAAATTATGGTGATGTTGTGTATGATACAGCAAATCCTAACAAAGGGATTTTCAAAGTTAACCCAACTGCCAAATAATCTGATTAGAGCAATAACTATCTATTGCCTTGTTAAACCTTAAGACAGCAGGAACCTTCTGCTTCCTCTATAGAGCCTGTATTTCCCCTAGTCCTGGAACCTCTAGGGTGGGGCTTACTTTCCTGCATATTTCTCTCAATTAATACCAAATGATATTGCATTTGCTGATCCCAACCTAATCAATGCAATGAGTACCACCTAATACCCTTCACTTCAGACTATGTCCAGAGATGTCAGGTGTGGACTGTCAACCCTTCAGCCTCATTACTTGGCCACCAGGTTCCAGATGCTACCATGATGCCAGCCAGTCTTCCCAAGGCTGATGACCCCACCAATGTGTCCTGGAGCCCTGTTTCCACAGATCCCTGTCCCACTAGAGAAAAGAGAGTCAGTCTGGGAGTATGGATCAACCTATCAATGTCCATATTCAGCAGGGAAGCAATTACAGAAGCCAGACCTTCCACCTTCTGCACCCCATAATGACCCTAGTTCCATACTCCCACAGGGTTAAAGTATAAGAAAGCTATCAGGGGAGGGGATGGGATAAGGAGTTCTGGTGGTGGGAATTGTGTGGAATTGCACCCCTCTTATTCTATAGTTTTGTCAGTGTTTCCTTTTTATAAATAAAAATAAAAAGATAAAAAGTAAAATAAAAAAATAAAAATAAAAATGTAGTCTTCCCTGAATTTATGGACACATGTGCACATTTGCCCTATTTCCTTGGCCCTGGTCTATATCTAGGTTCTGTGGTTTTGTTAGGAAGTGCAACACCTGAAATGGAATTAAGGAATCCTATGAGGTAGGAAAGGTCTCACCAAAGTAAAGGAGCTGAAGGGTTGGCGTTGTACTCCTAACATCTCTGGACATAATATGAAGTGAAACATGTCGAGGTGGTACTGGTTTCATAAGTTTTTTTGAGATTGGCAGATGCAATATAGCAAATGGTATGGATCTAGAGAAGCACGAAAGAAAATCAGCCATGCTCCAGAGGTTCAAGGACTGGGAGAAATACGGGATATATATATATATATATATATATATATATATATATATATATATATATATATAATAGGTGAAGGTTCCTGCTGTCTTAGAACTCACGAAGGCAATAGGTAGTTTTGTTATAATCAGACTATCTGGAAATTTAGTTTACTTTGAAAATCCCATAGTTTGGATTTTCTGTATCATACAAGACCTCACCATAATTTATATCATTTAATGTTATTTACAAATAGCTGTATCTTATATACTGATAGGACCAGTTGTTTCTGGTCTCCCTGTTCTAAGGTTATAAGTGATTTAATATTTCAAAACAAGGTCATTATTACAAATGTATTAATAATTTAAGCCCACTGTTAATATTCACTCAGGTTACCAATTTGAAACCTTAAGTGCTGAGACTGAAGGAATATATACTCAGTTTTTTTTTAAATTTTTTAAATTATCTTTATTTATTGGATAGACACAGCCAGGAATTGAGATGGTAGGGGAGATAGAGATAGAGAGAGACACCTACAGTACTGCTTTACCACTTGCAAAGCTTTCCCCCCTGCAGGTGGGGATTAGGGGCTTGAAACCGGGTCCTTGAGCACTGTGAAATATATAATACCAAGTGTGCCACCACCCGGTCCTGGAATATATATTCAGAACTAGGGTCTATGCATCAAAAAGTTCAAGACATTCAATGTATTTTTCCCATCTCATACTGACTAGTGATTTTAAGATGTTAATAGGAGTAAGTATTAACACCATTCCCACCACCAAAGTTCTGTATTTCTAACCCCCTATCCTTTCCCCCTTTTGGTAGAGCTGAAAATCTACCTTCACCCTCCACCCAGAGGTTTTCTTACTTTGGTGCAATACTCCAAAATGAGTGAAATTCTGCTTTGTGTTTCCCTTTCTATTCTTCTTCATCAACTTATATTTATGAGTGGGATCATCACATACTCATCTTTCTCTTTCTAACTTACCTCACTTAACATAATTTCTTCTAGCTCCATCCTAGATGGATCAGAAAAGATGGGTTCATTATTCTTAATAGATGAGTAGTATTCCATTGTGTATTATACCACCGCTTTCTCAGCTATTCACCTGTTGTTTGGCACCTAGGTTGTTTCCTGGTTAATAGTGCACAATAGTTTGCAGAGACTCAATAAGTGCAGCAAGCTGGTAGAAAGACCTAAAGAAGGTACCATAAAGTAATCAAAGAGTTTCTACTTAGACTCTGATACCCCCCTCATCTACTTTCTAACTCACTACCCTTAATCACTCTAAGGCTAAATTTGTCAGACAAAGTAAGGACTACAAAAGCTGAATGAGAGGAAGAGACTAGCATACTTTGATAATGGCTCTTTTGGACACTAGCAGGCCACCCTATTATTCAGGGTCCTAGTCAGGGAATCCTGAGATTCTCATATAGATATCATGGTCCTACACCTCTAACAGATCTCTCTCTCCACTGTCACTAATCATTTCCATTAGGAAAAACATAGTGGACCCTTTTGTGGGCCTGTACAGGACCTTGCCCTCGAGTTGGAACAACAATATTAGGGACTGCCCCACTTCCAAAGAGAGGCTGGGTCAACATACTCCGCCAGGAAGTATGAGGAAGACAGATCCTGAAATGTATGCAGCCTAGAATGTTCTTACCTATGCCCATGGAATGCAAGCTTAGAACTACAGGGATGCAGAGGTTGGTTACACAGGCTCCTGTGGTGAATATGAATAGACATGGGTCCCAGATCAGACTGATGGTGTTTACAGCTAACAGTAGTCATGTACTTTCCCAATATTTGAGAGCTACCTCTTTCCTGATAGAGCTTTCTAGTTCTATATCCAAATCTGACACCGGGTCCCAGGTCCCCACCTGAAGGAGGAAAACTTTACGAGTAGTGAAGCAGTGCCACAGGTGTCTCTCTGCCTTTCTTCCTCTCTATCCTCCCCCTTCCCTCAATTTCTGGCTGCCTCTATCCAATAAATAAATAAAGGTAATAAAAAATAAACTTTTAAAATAACATTTCTAGATATTAAATATAATTTTAATAAGGTACAGAAATATAATCACAGGGTTGGCGGTGGTGCACTGGATTGAACACACATATTTCAATATGCAAGGATCCAGGGCCTAATCCCCCAGACCCCACCTATAGTGGGGAGGCTTTGCAAACCGTGTAAAAATGTTGCAGATGTCTCTCTTTTTCTCCCTATCTCCCTTTTCCCTGTCAGTTTCTCTCTATCCTATTAACATAAATAAACTTAAAAAAAGAAATATAATTAATGATAAAGCAGTCTACTTGATAACATTTATTGAACACAGTATGTGCATGAATACTGTATGTAGTATAAATACAGTAAGTATAGTAATAAATTTTGTATCTATATAGCTAGAATTAACATTAAATAATCTAGGAACAAATGACAAGTCAAAAATAAAGTATATATATATATATATATATATATATATATATATATATGAAGGTTTTAGTGAACCACATAGCTAAAAATACTTCTTTGGAAATAAACATACTTCAATAAAATTAAAAAAATAAAACTTTCTCCCACAACTCAATTTTCCTGATGTTTATGTTACTTCAGTGGCTAGTTCTCCCCTCATTTCATATTCTGAAAAATGAAATAAGAACTTTATGCTTTCTTCAGAAATATTCCATTTATTTAAATTTCATTTGAATATGAAAAATGAAAATATTTTAAATAGAGTGATAAAGCTCAGTGCTTCCAACAACCTATTTGTCTAGGGAATATTTAAGGTATCATTACCATAATAAGCAGTTCAAATGAACAAAATAAGGATTGTAAATCCAAGAAGAACTGTGGTTCAAAAAAAAAAGAGTAAGTGCCTTTCACCCTATTCCTTCATAACACTAACACTTTCAACAAAATGTGAATGACAGATACCAAAAGAGATGGGGGGGCTGGAGAGGGCATGGAAATGGGCAAGTTCAATGAGTTTGTTTTGACACTTTGTTCTGCTTTATATCTTACTGCCTTTCAGCCACCAAGTTGCAGACGCTACCATGATGACATCCTGAGTTCCCTGGGCAGACAACCTCAGCAATGTGTCGACTTCTATAATTGCTTCTCCCTTGGACATGGGCATTGGTGATCCATACTGTCAGACTGTTTCTATCTCTCCCTAGTGGGGAGGGGTCCAGAGAGGTTCCAGGACACACTGGTGAGGTTGTCTGCCCAGGAAGCTCAAAATGGAATCATAGTAGCATCTGCAACTTGGTGGCAGATTATTGGAAGGTTGACATCTCAGGCTTGGAGTCTCTGGATACAATCTGAAGCAAAAAGGCAGTGGAAGAATAATGGAGCACTGGTTGCACTGATTTAGTTGAGGTCAGTAGAAGTGGTATACCAGGGTAAGGGATCAAAAGGAGGGGCATCAAGAAATATAAGTAATGTCCCAGAGGTTCCAGGACTGGGACAAATACTGATTTTAAAAGGATGGGAAAGGTCCCATATAGTCTTAGAATTTAAATAGCCAGTAGAAAATTATTATTATAAACAAGTTAGTTGGGAGCTTGTCTTTCTTTGAAAATCCCATGTTTTGGATTTCCCATACAATACTTGTCTTAATCATTTTTTATGTCATTTAATAATACAGAGATAAGGATTATTAAAGAACTTAAGGAAACACAAAATAGACACAAACACACACACACACAAACACACACACACGCACACAGACACACACAGAGAAAAAGAGAGACTAAGACCTGAACTACTGTTTTACCACTAGTAAAGCTTTTTCTTTTAAGGTGGGAAATGAGGATTTGAACTTATGTGTTCAACTGGTCATACCACTGCCCAACCCCTACATGTTTTTTCATGGTATGATAAAATCAAATGATATTCCAGAGGAATGATATGGCTGTATAACATAGTAGTAGTAGTAGTTAATGTAACACTGATCAGTAGTAACAGAAAATGTATGTGTATATGTACATAAAACACACAAAAATCAAATGATATTCCAGACGAATAATATGACTGTATAACATGTTTCCCTATTCTGACCACTCATAATAATTGTGCTATGATGATGGGGAGCATATATCTTTCTTTTTAAAAATACATATATTTTTTATTTTAGTGAGAGATACAGAGAGACCAGAGGACTGGATAGCTCCAGTTTATGGTGGTGCTGGGGACTGAACATGGAGACCTTGGAACCCTAGGCATGAAAGTCATTTTGCATAACCATTATGCTGTCTCCCCAGCCATATATATATCTTCATAATACTTATTATATTTCTATTTAATATGTATCTAGAAATGATATTTCTGGTTTTGAGGAATATTAGCTATTGATTTTGCCTGAACTTCCCACCTGTGTGAGGGATGAGAGTAGATAAGATATAACAAAATACTAGACCACTTTAGATCCCTTTTCTCTAATCCAATGAATTTTATTTCATTATTTTTTAGAATCTAAAGCAGAGATTGTGGAAGAAAAATCATATTCACAGTGTATCAGAAAGAACATGATTATTTAATAATATTCAATAAATTTGGGTCTGATACTCAGCATCATAATTTAGAAGTTCCAGAACTTACGTTTGGCTAGTTACTCTATCTATACTTAAGTTGTTATACCTCTACACAGACACAATACTACTTGTGTACTGCCCTGTGAATTAAATGAAATATAAAGTTCTTTACATCAGTGCCTTTACATCCTTTGTATTTATGAGATACTTACATTTTAATTTCAATCTTAACTGAGCCAGTTTTAAGTAAGTTAACAAACCATCTATTTTATTTCCTTTCAATTAAAGGATGGGTGGATTGATAGAATCTATTACTAGATATGGGCACAGACGTATAATGGTTTGTTTGAAGTTTCTTGGCATAAGAAAGGAAAGCACCCTCTAGGAATCCTGAATTAAGTCATGGAAAAGGTTAGAAGTGTAAATGAAAGCAAGACAAATGAATAAAGTCAAAGTACAAAGCCAATTTCTGGTAGCAAAAGCATGGGTGTTTAGAAAGTTATGGCTAAGACAAAATGACATAGTTAGAAAAATACTGCCAGATAAAGAGGAGCAGAATTTTATATGAGTTTGAAGGTGAAGGCATAATTCAGATGCCTAGGAAAACAGTCCAAGAGTGAGGTCAGACATAGCAGACTTATATCCTAATTGGTACACAATTTAACCCAGAATCCTGTTCCTCATGGCTCTAGCCCAGAAGTTGGCTAGTCAGCCTGCTTAAGCATTCACATGTCTGCTTCTGGTCCCAGTCTCCACTTTTCCTGCCAAGATAACTATCTAATTGGAATAGCTGAAGCTTCCTGACATCCACTGGTTTCTTCATCTGTTTATTTCTCTGTATTTCTGTTGATGACCTTGGTGAACATCTGCCCCCAGTGGATTTGTCTTTTTAAGAAATCTTGACTTGATTCTTTTTGTTGTTGTTGTTTTTACCATGAATTATTGTTCCAGACTCATTGTGTTAAGTCATCTCTTTAGTCTGTGTATATACTGTCTATTAAGATACAAATGCTAGTTACTTTTTCATATATATATATATGATATATATATATATATATATGATATATATATATATATATATCATATATATATATATATATATATATATATATATTCCTCATTTAGGTCAGAAAATGTCTTCAAATAGATAAGTTTAATCCAGCTAGTCATCTTCCAATATTTGAATTTCCTCACTGTATTGAATATCCTACTGCCCCTCTGAAGACTGCCCATAAATCATCTCCTTTCTCTTCCTCTTGGGTTGCTGTGAATGTGTCTGTTAAAGAGGATTCTGTGAAATGTATAAATTCCTCCTTTTGCCATCTAATCCTAATTCTCTATTTCTGGATATATTTGGAAATTGACTTAGTTTTCAAATTATCTTTTCTACATATTTAGAGCCATGTGAACAAGATTAAACCATGGCTTGAATATATAAAAATTTCCTAATTAGTCTGCTCTAAACTATCTCTCTAAATACAAAAAAAATTCCAATTTTAGAGAAATACCAGTAAGTGTGTAGAGGAGCTAATGGATATTATTTATTTCTTCAATAATACAGAAATACACAGTGTTGCTTTTTATAATACTACATTATAATAATATTACAATATGGGAGTAAAGATTTAGTTAGCTCTCATTCACTTTGTGAGAAATTTATAAGTATTTATGTTTCCAAATTTAAGAAAAAATAGAAATAATTTATAGTATAAAGTATTCATATGATTTACGACAGGGTTCACTGGAGTTCTTTAAATCAATAAACAAATGAATATAAAATATGTTTTTTATTTCCAAATGTTAGAATGTACTTTTTCAGTTGTATAAACCTAGAAGTTTACCTGGTAGAATGTGTGCCTTTCCATGCATGCAATCTGGGTTTGAGACCCAACAACACAGGTGAATACCATTGCACCTATGGAAGTTCTAGTATTATACATTATCTCTCTGTTTCTCTGTCTCTGTCTCTCTCCCAACCCCTACTGAAGAAAAGAGGATAAAGACACCAGCCAGGAAGAAGTGACCTTATACAAGTACAAGATGCCAGCAGCACCTTCGTATACTTAAAACATGAGCCCATTCAGAAGTGGAGGGAGGATATAGACAGAACGTTCATGAGAGAGACCTAAAGAGCTAACAGACATATAAAAATGTGTCAGTCACTGATTATCAGATAAATGCAAATAAAGACAATAATGACATAGCACTTCATTCCTGTGAGAATGTCAAACATCAGAAAGGACATTAACAACAAATGAAGAGTTGCAGGGGTAAAGGAATCTTCCTGCACTGCTGATGGGAATGTAAATTGGTCCCATCCTTATGGAAAGCATTCTGGAGAACTCTCAGAAGGCTAAAAATATAGTTCCCCTATGACCAACAATTCCTCTCTTGGGGATATACCTTTAGGAAACAAATACACCCTTGCAAAGAGGTCTGTGTACACTTGTGTTCAGAACAGCAGAATTTGTAATAATAATAATAAAATAATAAAACATGGGAGCATTTAGGTGTCCAACAACAGATGAGTGGGTAAGAAAGTTGTGATATATTATTCAACTACCAAAAATGATAAAGTCGTCCTCTTCACCTCATCTTGGATGGAGCTTGAGGAAATCAAGTTATGTAAGATAAACCAGAAAGAGAAGGGATGCTCTCAACAAGAATAGAAAGCAAAATGCAAAGTGAACCTTGAACTGGTTTAGCGTATTGCACCAAAGTTGAGGTCTCTGGCACAAGAGTGGAAGAAGATGGTCAGGTGAAGGGGGGACTTTGAGGTTCTGATGTGTGGTGATGGAAAAAGATATAATCTGGAGATTTACAGAGTGTTTTACAGACACCCATGATGACAAGATTAGAAATTTTACCTGTGTGTCAACAGCTGTGCTGTAAACCATCAGCCTCCCAATAAAATGATAATTAAGAAAAATAATCCATGCATAGAAATTAACTATCAAATACATGATGCAAATTCTAACATACCATTATATTACATCACCTCGTAATTATAGTGTATTTTCTATTTTCAGAATATGGGTGATTCTTTTTCTTTCTAGGTGTCTCAGTTCCTTATAATAGGTTAGAATGTGTAACTATAATTTTTCTTTGCTTGCTATCAGGCACGGCTAAAGTTTTACTAGATGCTTATCTTTGAGTTTAGAGAAAACAAAAACATCTAAGATATACATCAAAGAAGTAAATTTTATGACAGAATAAATTAGTTTTATATATGTGGGTGTGTGTATATAAATATTTAAATTCTGATATGATTATAATATAATCAAGTCACTTGCTATGCTTTTCATTTTTTATATAAACAACAACAACAAAAAAACCCTGGCAATATTTCAAAGTCAAGGAAAAATACAGTTCAGCATTGTATCTTTTTGCACATATTAATAGGAAAAACTCACAATTTGAGGAACATTTGTAGTGATACTGAAATATAAAAAATTTAAACTAGGGCCATGATTGCTATAACTCCAAATTTTATAAATATATCATAGAATTTTTTTTCTTCTAATTGTTTAACTGTTATTCTGGTAAGTAAATACAGACATTTTTGGACAGGGATGAAAAAGGACTTTATTTTACTTATTTTTTTTAAATTATATTTTAATATTTACTTATTCTCTTTTGTTGCCCTTGTTGTTTTATTGTTGTAGTTATCATTGTTGTTGTTATTGATGTCGTCTTTGTTGGATAGGACAGAGAGAAATGGAGAGAGGAGGGGAAGACAGAGAAGGGCAGAGGAAGACAGACACCTGCAGACCTGCTTCACCGCTTGTGAAGTGATTCCCCTGCAGGTGGGTGGGGGGGGGCTCTAACCCGGGTCCTTATGCTAGTCCTTGTGCTTTGTGCCACCTGTGCTTTACCCGCTGTGCTACTGCCCGACTCACAGGGCTTTATTTTATTTTATTTTATTTTATTATTTATTCCCTTTTGTTGCCCTTGTTGTTTTATTGTTGTAGTTATTATTGATGTCGCTGCTGTTGGATAGGACAGAGAGAAATGGAGAGAGGAGGGGAAAACAGAGGGGAAGAGAGATAGACACCTGCAGACCAGCTTCACCGCTTGTGAAGAGATCCCCCTGCAGGTTGGGATCCAGGGGCTTGAATTGGGATCCTTATGCCAGTCCTTGCTTTGCGCCAATTGCACTTAAGCAGCTGCGCTATTGCCCGACTTCCCCCCCCAGTGCTTTATTTTTAAATACACATCGAAGTACGGATATGTGTTTTGCAACAATAACATTGTGGAAAATAATTAGTGTTAACTCTATTTCCAGCCAGTAGAGCAAGTTTCTGTCAGTTTCAAAAGTTGTTTTATTTTTTACTTTTAAAAAGTGCTCCTTTTAAATTTTTATTGGATAGAAACAGAGAGAGATTGAAAGGGAAGTAGAGACAGAGGGACAGAGATCAGTCCCAATGTAAATTAGACTAGAGAAACATACAAAAGCTGTGTACTGCTTCACTGACTTTCAGCCAAGTTCCAAATGTTACTATGTTACCATCCTGATCTCCTTAGGCAGATGATCTCAGCAATGTGGCCCAGAACCACACCTGTCCAGAGTCCTAACTTACTAGATAGAAAAAGGATGAAGAGCAGACTGCCGGGCTGGTGTAGTGGCTCTGCCTGTGGACTCTGAGAAAAAGGATGAAGATATGAATTGACTGGCCAGCATACATGCCCAGCAGAGAAGTAGTTATAGAAACCAGAACTCCTTCTTTCTTTGCTCCAAAAGAAACTTTGGTCCAGAAAGAAAAATGTTAGGGGAAGATGACCAGAGGGCTCTGAACCCCAGTTCCACTAGGACCCGGCAGTGAATAAACATAGGCATCAGCTTCCACATGGAGTCAACCACCTTTGCCCAAATGGCCCACATGCTTCTCGGTTGCATGCCTTATTATTTTTCTGACTAAAAGTTGAAATTTTTATTTTCATTATTAGATAGAGACAGAGAGAAATTGAGAGGTGAGGGGAAGATAGAAAGGATAAGAGACAGACACCTGCAGCCCTGCTTCACCACTTGTGAAGCTTTCCCCCTGCAGGTGGGGACCAGGAACTTGAACCTGGGTCCTTGTGCACTGTAATGAGAGCGCTTAACCAGGTACACCACCAGGTGCACCACCAACATTTCTACTTGTGACCACAGAATGTGAGCAGAGGTTACATAGGTTGCTATGCTGAATATGGGCCCCAGATCAAATGGGGTATACAGTCAACAATATTTATACACTTTTCCCATATTTGGGAGCTACTATCTTCCCTGATTTAGTTTTCTAGCCCTTTTTCCAGTCAAGACATCATCTCCCCAGACAATAACTTGGGTTCACCTGCATATCAAACTAGTAAAGTCATGAGCCCCTTTGAATATACCTAAAATAGACCTACAATTTTTTTTTTCCCAAAATGGAGATCCCAAATCTTCATCTGCAATATTCTAGCCTTTGGGCTCAGAACTAGTCAACAGTTTTTTCTGCTTTATATGTTAACTCTTTTTCAGCCACCAGGTTCTGGATGCTACCATGATGCCCAGAGCTTTGCCCCACTAGGGAAAGAGAGAAACAGGCTGGGAGTATGGATCAACCTGTCAATGCCCATGTTCAGCAGAGAAGCAATTACAGAAGCCAGACCTTCCACCTCTGTACCCGTAATGACTCTGGGTCCATACTCTTGGAAGGATAAAGATAGGAAAGCTATCAGGGGAGGAGGTGGGATATGGAATTCTGGTGGCAGGAACTGTATAGAATTGTACCATGCTTATCTTATGATCTTGTTAGTGTTTCAATTTTATAAATAAAAGTTACAAAAAAATGTTAAGAACAAAAGAAGTTTAAGATACTGGGGGATCCCCTATGAAAATACTTAGAATTAGGAAGGGAAGCCTTTAACAATGCAATTAAATCACTCATTCAATTCTTTTAAATACAGAAAAGGAAGAAGGAGGAGGAAAGGAAGAGGAGGAGGATTGGGAAGAGGTAGAGGATTGGGAGGAGGAGGAGGCAGGAGGAGGGGGGAGGAGAAGACCTAGGAGAGGGAGAAGGAGGAGGAGGAGGAGGAATTCTTCAAGGGACATATACTTAGTAGAGTACTACTCAGCAGTTAAAAAGACTATAGAATTAAAGAATCCAGACATGAAAGAGTACACACTATATGATTTCAGTACATGAAGTCAGAAAAGACAAAACAAATATTCAGGTATAGAAAATAGAACAGTGGACTTACCCTAGGACTTTGTATTTAATGGGTACTATGTAAACAGATTGTTTATGATGAACATAGAGCTCCAAAGCACCCAGAATATACCGTTTCAGTCATTCATAGAAGCAAAGAGATTACCTGTGAGGGATCACAACATACCTTGAAGAATACTTAAAGGAACCTTATCCACACTGTTCGAGAAGGTTGTGCTAGTTTCCAGGAACATTCAGTCTTTGTCCTTTGTGCAGTGCCTGCCAAAAGCACTGCAATTGGTTGAGCCAATTGTGTTGGTGTTTTATGGCTCTGTTCATCTTTAATGATCTGTAGCCTCTCTCACCATGCAAGCTTCTGAATCTTGGCTCCATCCCAACTGCTCTATTGATCTGAAATTTGGCCAGCAAGCAAAATCTTTTGTTTGTTTTTGGGATTATATTTATTATCTGGCTCCAGACAGGGAGCACAGAGTGGGGTGGAGACTTCAGAGAAATGAGGACATCCACTCCTCTGGTAGCACTCCTGAGGGCTTAAAACCAGTCCTCTGGTGCCATAAAAGAACACTGTCCAAAGCTGTAAAGAGAATTCACATTTGCATTGTATTGATGGCAACCACAGCTTGTCAGGTCCCCATCTGTCAGAGCAGAAGGTATTCTGTAGTTCAGAGTCAGGGCTCTAGGGTACGTCTTTCCAGAGTGCCCTATAACAGAATAACAGACACAAGTTTATAGAACGGTTGTTTTAGATGTAAGCGGGGAAGTATCTATCTCCCTATATGTTATCACTTTAGGGCTGAGAATCTACTCAGTTCTTGATTTATTCAAGCTCTCTAGAGCCGATAATAGTGATTCCTACAATAAAGAACTTTGTGGCCATTTAATCTAAGGGACACTATATAATATTCATTTCTTAACTATTTATAATTTATAGCAACATACATAAAAATTGTGAAAATTATTGGTAAAGGAAAATAATCTCTGTTATTTTTTTCTCTTCCTTAAAACATCATTTTTCAAATTTAAAACCCCATGTAAAGAGGTTTTGAAAAAGTTACTGAAGACTGAAATACAAGAATTGGGGGAGGCAGGTGGTGGCACACTTGTTAAGAGTATGCATGTTACTATGTGCAAAGACCCAAGTTTAAACCCTTGCTCCCCATCTGCAAGGGGGACTCTTCACAAACAGTGAATTATATCAGCAGGAGTATATATTTCTTTCTCACTGTCTGTCCCTCTGTCTCCTTCCCCTACTCAATTTTTCTCTGTCCTATCTAATTAGAAGAAGGAAAAAAAAGGAAAAGACCACTGGCACTGGAGAAGTGAATTCATTATTCATACAGCAAACCCCAGCAATAACCCTGATGGCAAAAAAAGGAATGTAAGAATTTTTTCATGGAAAATCATATGAAGACAAATTAAATGAAATATATAGAGAGGCAGGAATTATTAATATTGGGTCCTTTCTGAATGGGGCTGAATGTGTGATTATATGTGTTCATGTGTTATGTGCAAATGTGTTTCTCTGTATATGAGACTTAGGGTTAGCTGTATAAAAAAAACTATTATCCTCAGCTGTATTTATAGTCACTAATAAGAAGCAGGTACTGAACTACACACAATATGTTCTAGTTTCTCCTCCTCCTTCTTCTTTTCCTTCTTCTTCTTCTACTTCTTCCTTTGTATATTTACTATCAGGCATGTTGCTAGAGCTTTGAGCCTTTATGATTTCATTACTCCTAGTAGGAATGCACTAGCTCTCTCTCTGAAGGTTAGAAACAGTGGCAGAGAAATACAAAGAATGAGAAACACCAAGGCACTATTCCACTGCTCACAAAACTTTTGGGGGGGTCATTGCCCACAATCCCCACTCCAAATAAAAGGTGTTCGTTTGCATAATTTATTTATTTATTTATTGGATAGATATATAATGAAATTAATAGGAAATGCAGAGAGAGAGAGAGAGAGAGAGAGATGTAGTACTGCTTCACTGCTCATGAAACATGAGATGGCTGGGTGGGGGAGTTGCACAAACCTGGATATTCACACATAACAATATAACACTGTCAGATGAGCTATTGCCCAGGTCCCAATATGTTCACGTTTCCTTTATTGAGGGCAAGAGACTGGCATAGTTTAACAATGACTCTTTAGTCATTATCAGGCCACCCCATCTGCTGGGGCCCTAGTTGGGGAGTCCTGAGATTCCCAAGCAGATATGATGAGCCTAGACCTCGAATAAATCCCTCTCTCCATTGTTACTAGTCATCTCTATCAGGATCAACACAACAGATCCCTTTGTGGACCCCCATAGGACCTTTCCCTCAACTTGGATCAACAATGGTAGAGAATGTTCTTTTTTTAAAATTTTTTTTTTATTTAAGAAAGGATTAATTAACAAAACCATAGGGTAGGAGGGGTACAACTCCACACAATTCCCACCACCCAATCTCCATATCCCACCCCCTCCCCTGATAGCTTTCCCATTCTCCATCCCTCTGGGAGCATGGACCCAGGGTCATTGTGGGTTGCAGAAGGTAGAAGGTCTGGCTTCTGTAATTGCTTCCCCGCTGAACATGGGCGTTGACTGGTTGGTCCATACTCCCAGTCTGCCTCTCTCTTTCCCTAGTAGGGTGTGTCTCTGGGGAAGCTGAGCTCCAGGACACATTGGTGGGGTCTTCAATCCAGGGAAGCCTGGCCAGCATCCTGATGACATTTGGAACCTGGTGACTGAAAAGAGAGTTAACATAGGAAGCCAAACAAATTGTTGAGCAATCATGGACCCAAAGCTTGGAATAGTGGAGAGGAAGTGTTAGGGAGGTACTCACTGCAAACTCTAGTGTACTTCTGCTTTCAGGTATACATTTTGCAGTAGTTTATAGATACATGTGAAGATATGCTCTCTCACACAGAAACTGGTGTATATCTAGGTTATGGGACTTTGTTAGAAAGTGAACCACCTGAGATGGAATTAGAGTATACTATGAAAGGAAAGGTCTCACCTGAGTAATGAAGCTGAAGGGTTTTCATTCCACATGTGAAGTCTCTGGACACAGTCTGAAGTGAAGCATGTTGAGGTGGCAATCGTTGCGTTGGTTAGGTTGTGATCGGCAGATGCAATATTATTTGGTATGGATTGGGAGAGGCATACGGGAAAGTGGGCCCTATCCAAGGGTTCCAGGACTGGGGGAAGTAGGGGCTTTATAGTGGAGATGTGAGGTTCCTGCTGTCTTAGGGTTCCAAAAGACAATGGATAGTTAATGTTATCATCACATTATTTGGTAATTGGGTTAACTTTGAAAAGTCCTTTTGTTAGGGTTTGCTGTACAGTACCCAGTATCTTGTATATAGCTGTGCTATTGGATGCTTTGGTAGAGAATGTTCTATCCTCCAAAGGAAGCAACTTTCTATGAGAAATATTTTAGATCCTACTTGTTACAGTCTTTTAGCATCACATCATTAATATATTATTGGTGCAGGAGGGCCAGACAGTGGTACACTTAGTAGAGCGTACCTATTACAACACTTAAGGACCTGAATTGAATCCC